>NC_086453.1:789254-1097441 GCF_028390025.1 Pseudophryne corroboree
CTATCCCTCTCTCACCTCCTCTCCCTCTCTCTATGCCCCTATCTATCTTTGTCTCGCTCCTCCTTCTATCCCTCTCTCACCTCCTCTCCCTCTCTCTATGCCTCTATCTGTCTTTGTCTCGCTCCTCCTTCTATCCCTCTCTCACCTCCTCTCCCTCTCTCTATGCCCCTATCTCTCTTTGTCTCGCTCCTCCTTCTATCCCCTCTCTCACCTCCTCTCCCTCTCTCTATGCCCCTATCTGTCTTTGTCTCTCTCCTCCTTCTATCCCTCTCTCACCTCCTCTCCCTCTCTCTATGCCCCTATCTGTCTTTGTCTCGCTCCTCCTTCTATCCCTCTCTTACCTCCTCTCCCTCTCTCTATGCCCCTATCTATCTTTGTCTCGCTCCTCCTTCTATCCCTCTCTCACCTCCTCTCCCTCTCTCTATGCCCCTATCTATCTTTGTCTCTCTCCTCCTTCTATCCCTCTCTCACCTCCTCTCCCTCTCTCTATGCCCCTATCTATCTTTGTCTCGCTCCTCCTTCTATCCCTCTCTCACCTCCTCTCCCTCTCTCTATGCCCCTGTCTATCTTTGTCTCGCTCCTCCTTCTATCCCTCTCTCACCTCCTCTCCCTCTCTCTATGCCCCTGTCTATCTTTGTCTCGCTCCTCCTTCTATCCCTCTCTCACCTCCTCTCCTCTCTCTATGCTCATCTATCTTTGTCTCTCGCTCCTCCTTCTATCCCTCTCTCACCTCCTCTCCCTCTCTCTATGCCCCTATCTGTCTTTGTCTCTCTCCTCCTTCTATCCCTCTCTCACCTCCTCTCCCTCTCTCTATGCCCCTGTCTGTCTTTGTCTCGCTCCTCCTTCTATCCCTCTCTCACCTCCTCTCCCTCTCTCTATGCCCCTATCTATCTTTGTCTCGCTCCTCCTTCTATCCCTCTCTCACCTCCTCTCCCTCTCTCTATGCCCCTATCTATCTTTGTCTCGCTCCTCCTTCTATCCCTCTCTCACCTCCTCTCCCTCTCTCTATGCCCCTATCTATCTTTGTCTCGCTCCTCCTTCTATCCCTCTCTCACCTCCTCTCCCTCTCTCTATGCCCCTATCTGTCTTTGTCTCGCTCCTCCTTCTATCCCCTCTCTCACCTCCTCTCCCCTCTCTCTATGCCCCTATCTATCTTTGTCTAGCTCCTCCTTCTATCCCTCTCTCACCTCCTCTCCCTCTCTCTATGCCCCTATCTCTCTTTGTCTCGCTCCTCCTTCTATCCCTCTCTCACCTCCTCTCCCTCTCTCTATGCCCCTATCTGTCTTTGTCTCTCTCCTCCTTCTATCCCTCTCTCACCTCCTCTCCCTCTCTCTATGCCCTCATCTATCTTTGTCTCGCTCCTCCTTCTATCCCTCTCTCACCTCCTCTCCCTCTCTCTATGCCCCTGTCTGTCTTTGTCTCGCTCCTCCTTCTATCCCTCTCTCACCTCCTCTCCCTTTCTCTATGCTCCATCTATCTTTGTCTCGCTCCTCCTTCTATCCCTCTCTCACCTCCTCTCCCTCTCTCTATGCCCCTATCTATCTTTGTCTCGCTCCTCCTTCTATCCCTCTCTCACCTCCTCTCCCTCTCTCTATGCCCTATCTATCTTTGTCTCTCTCCTCCTTCTATCCCTCTCTCACCTCCTCTCCCTCTATGCCCCTATCTGTCTTTGTCTCGCTCCTCCTTCTATCCCTCTCTCACCTCCTCTCCCTCTCTCTCTGCTCCATCTATCTTTGTCTCGCTCCTCCTTTCTATCCCTCTCTCACCTCCTCTCCCTCTCTCTATGCCCCTATCTGTCTTTGTCTCGCTCCTCCTTCTATCCCTCTCTCACCTCCTCTCCCTCTCTCTATGCCCCTATCTATCTTTGTCTCGCTCCTCCTTCTATCCCTCTCTCACCTCCTCTCCCCTCTTTCTATGCCTCTATCTGTCTTTGTCTCGCTCCTCCTTCTATCCCTCTCTCACCTCCTCTCCCTCTCTCTATGCCCCTATCTATCTTTGTCTCGCTCCTCCTTTTATCCCTCTCTCACCTCCTCTCCCTCTCTCTATGCCCCTATCTGTCTTCGTCTCGCTCCTCCTTCTATCCCTCTCTCACCTCCTCTCCCTCTCTCTATGCCCCTATCTATCTTTGTCTCGCTCCTCCTTTTATCCCTCTCTCACCTCCTCTCCCTCTCTCTATGCCCCTATCTATCTTTGTCTCGCTCCTCCTTCTATCCCTCTCTCACCTCCTCTCTCTCTCTCTATGCCCCTATCTATCTTTGTCTCGCTCCTCCTTCTATCCCTCTCTCACCTCCTCTCCCTCTCTCTATGCCCCTATCTGTCTTTGTCTCGCTCCTCCTTCTATCCCTCTCTCACCTCCTCTCCCTCTCTCTATGCCCCTATCTGTCTTTGTCTCGCTCCTCCTTCTATCCCTCTTTCACCTCCTCTCCCTCTCTCTATGCCCCTATCTATCTTTGTCTCGCTCCTCCTTTTTTCCCTCTCTCACCTCCTCTCCCTCTCTCTATGCCCCTATCTGTCTTTGTCTCGCTCCTCCTTCTATCCTCTCTCACCTCCTCTCCCTCTCTCTATGCCCCTATCTATCTTTGTCTCGCTCCTCCTTCTATCCCTCTCTCACCTCCTCTCCCTCTCTCTATGCCCCTATCTGTCTTTGTCTCGCTCCTCCTTCTATCCCTCTCTCACCTCCTCTCCCTCTCTCTATGCCCCTATCTATCTTTGTTTCGCTCCTCCTTCTATCCCTCTCTCACCTCCTCTCCCTCTCTCTATGCCCCTATCTGTCTTTGTCTCGCTCCTCCTTCTATCCCTCTCTCACCTCCTCTCCCTCTCTCTATGCCCCTATCTATCTTTGTCTCGCTCCTCCTTCTATCCCTCTCTCACCTCCTCTCCCTCTCTCTATGCCCCTATCTGTCTTTGTCTCTCTCCTCCTTCTATCCCTCTCTCACCTCCTCTCCCTCTCTCTATGCCCCTATCTATCTTTGTCTCGCTCCTCCTTCTATCCCTCTCTCACCTCCTCTCCCTCTCTCTATGCCCCTATCTATCTTTGTCTCGCTCCTCCTTCTATCCTCTCTCACCTCCTCTCCCTCTCTCTATGCCCCTATCTGTCTTTGTCTCCTCTCCTCCTTCTATCCCTCTCTCACCTCCTCTCCTCTCTCTATGCCCCTATCTATCTTTGTCTCGCTCCTCCTTCTATCCCTCTCTCACCTCCTCTCCCTCTCTCTATGCCCCTATCTATCTTTGTCTCGCTCCTCCTTCTATCCCTCTCTAACCTCCTCTCCCTCTCTCTATGCCCCTATCTATCTTTGTCTCGCTCCTCCTTCTATCCCTCTCTCACCTCCTCTCCCTCTCTCTATGCCCCTATCTTTCTTTGTCTCGCTCCTCCTTTTATCCCTCTCTCACCTCCTCTCCCTCTCTCTATGCTCCATCTATCTTTGTCTCGCTCCTCCTTCTATCCCTCTCTCACCTCCTCTCCCTCTCTCTATGCTCCATCTATCTTTGTCTCGCTCCTCCTTCTATCCCTCTCTCACCTCCTCTCCCTCTCTCTATGCCCCTATCTCTCTTTGTCTCGCTCCTCCTTCTATCCCTCTCTCACCTCCTCTCCCTCTCTCTATGCCCCTATCTCTCTTGTCTCGCTCCTCCTTCTATCCCTCTCTCACCTCCTCTCCCTCTCTCTATGCCCCTATCTATCTTTGTCTCTCTCCTCCTTCTATCCCTCTCTCACCTCCTCTCCCTCTCTCTATGCCCCTATCTATCTTTGTCTCGCTCCTCCTTCTATCCCTCTCTCACCTCCTCTCCCTCTCTCTATGCCCCTATCTATCTTTGTCTCGCTCCTCCTTCTATCCCTCTCTCACCTCCTCTCCCTCTCTCTATGCCCTGTCTATCTTTGTCTCGCTCCTCCTTCTATCCCTCTCTCACCTCCTCTCCCTCTCTCTATGCCTCTATCTGTCTTTGTCTCGCTCCTCCTTCTATCCCTCTCTCACCTCCTCTCCCTCTCTCTATGCCCCTATCTATCTTTGTCTCGCTCCTCCTTTTATCCCTCTCTCACCTCCTCTCCCTCTCTCTATGCCCCTATCTGTCTTCGTCTCGCTCCTCCTTCTATCCCTCTCTCACCTCCTCTCCCTCTCTCTATGCCCCTATCTATCTTTGTCTCGCTCCTCCTTTTATCCCTCTCTCACCTCCTCTCCCTCTCTCTATGCCCCTATCTGTCTTTGTCTCGCTCCTCCTTCTATCCCTCTCTCACCTCCTCTCTCTCTCTCTATGCCCCTATCTATCTTTGTCTCGCTCCTCCTTCTATCCCTCTCTCACCTCCTCTCCCTCTCTCTATGCCCCTATCTGTCTTTGTCTCGCTCCTCCTTCTATCCCTCTCTCACCTCCTCTCCCTCTCTCTGATGCCCCTATCTGTCTTTGTCTCGCTCCTCCTTCTATCCCTCTTTCACCTCCTCTCCCTCTCTCTATGCCCCTATCTATCTTTGTCTCGCTCCTCCTTTTATCCCTCTCTCACCTCCTCTCCCTCTCTCTATGCCCCTATCTGTCTTTGTCTCGCTCCTCCTTCTATCCCTCTCTCACCTCCTCTCCCTCTCTCTATGCCCCTATCTGTCTTTGTCTCGCTCCTCCTTCTATCCCTCTCTCACCTCCTCTCCCTGTTTCTATGCCCCTATCTATCTTTGTTTCGCTCCTCCTTCTATCCCTCTATCACCTCCTCTCCCTCTCTCTATGCCCCTATCTGTCTTTGTCTCGCTCCTCCTTCTATCCCTCTCTCACCTCCTCTCCCTCTCTCTCTATGCCCCTATCTATCTTTGTCTCGCTCCTCCTTCTATCCCTCTCTCACCTCCTCTCCCTCTCTCTATGCCCCTATCTGTCTTTGTCTCTCTCCTCCTTCTATCCCTCTCTCACCTCCTCTCCCTCTCTCTATGCCCCTATCTATCTTTGTCTCGCTCCTCCTTCTATCCCTCTCTCACCTCCTCTCCCTCTCTCTATGCCCCTATCTATCTTTGTCTCGCTCCTCCTTCTATCCCTCTCTCACCTCCTCTCCCTCTCTCTATGCCCCTATCTATCTTTGTCTCGCTCCTCCTTCTATCCCTCTCTCACCTCCTCTCCCTCTCTCTATGCCCCTATCTGTCTTTGTCTCTCTCCTCCTTCTATCCCTCTCTCACCTCCTCTCCCTCTCTCTATGCCCCTATCTATCTTTGTCTCGCTCCTCCTTCTATCCCTCTCTCACCTCCTCTCCCTCTCTATGCCCCTATCTATCTTTGTCTCGCTCCTCCTTCTATCCCTCTCTAACCTCCTCTCCCTCTCTCTATGCCCCTATCTATCTTTGTCTCGCTCCTCCTTCTATCCCCTCTCTCACCTCCTCTCCTCTCTCTATGCCCCTATCTCTCTTTGTCTCGCTCCTCCTTTTATCCCTCTCTCACCTCCTCTCCCTCTCTCTATGCTCCATCTATCTTTGTCTCGCTCCTCCTTCTATCCTTCTCTCACCTCCTCTCCCTCTCTCTATGCTCCATCTATCTTTGTCTCGCTCCTCCTTCTATCCCTCTCTCACCTCCTCTCCCTCTCTATGGCCCCTATCTGTCTTTGTCTCGCTCCTCCTTCTATCCCTCTCTCACCTCTCTCCCTCTCTCTATGCCCCTATCTATCTTTGTCTCGCTCCTCCTTCTATCCCTCTCTCACCTCCTCTCCCTCTCTCTATGCCCCTATCTGTCTTTGTCTCTCTCCTCCTTCTATCCCTCTCTCACCTCCTCTCCCTCTCTCTATGCCCCTATCTATCTTTGTCTCGCTCCTCCTTCTATCCCTCTCTCACCTCCTCTCCCTCTCTCTATGCCCCTATCTATCTTTGTCTCGCTCCTCCTTCTATCCCTCTCTCACCTCCTCTCCCTCTCTCTATGCCCCTATCTGTCTTTGTCTCTCTCCTCCTTCTATCCCTCTCTCACCTCCTCTCCCTCTCTCTATGCCCCTATCTATCTTTGTCTCGCTCCTCCTTCTATCCCTCTCTCACCTCCTCTCCCTCTCTCTATGCCCCTATCTATCTTTGTCTCGCTCCTCCTTCTATCCCTCTCTAACCTCCTCTCCCTCTCTCTATGCCCCTATCTATCTTTGTCTCGCTCCTCCTTCTATCCCTCTCTCACCTCCTCTCCCTCTCTCTATGCCCCTATCTTTCTTTGTCTCGCTCCTCCTTTATCCCTCTCTCACCTCCTCTCCCTCTCTCTATGCTCCATCTATCTTTGTCTCGCTCCTCCTTCTATCCCTCTCTCACCTCCTCTCCCTCTCTCTATGCTCCATCTATCTTTGTCTCGCTCCTCCTTCTATCCCTCTCTCACCTCCTCTCCCTCTCTCTATGCCCCTATCTCTCTTTGTCTCGCTCCTCCTTCTATCCCTCTCTCACCTCCTCTCCCTCTCTCTATGCCCCTATCTCTCTTTGTCTCGCTCCTCCTTCTATCCCTCTCTCACCTCCTCTCCCTCTCTCTATGCCCCTATCTATCTTTGTCTCTCTCCTCCTTCTATCCCTCTCTCACCTCCTCTCCCTCTCTCTATGCCCTATCTATCTTTGTCTCGCTCCTCCTTCTATCCCTCTCTCACCTCCTCTCCCTCTCTCTATGCCCCTGTCTATCTTTGTCTCGCTCCTCCTTCTATCCCTCTCTCACCTCCTCTCCCTCTCTCTATGGCCTCTATCTGTCTTTGTCTCGCTCCTCCTTCTATCCCTCTCTCACCTCCTCTCCCTCTCTCTATGCCCCTATCTATCTTTGTCTCGCTCCTCCTTTTATCCCTCTCTCACCTCCTCTCCCTCTCTCTATGCCCCTATCTGTCTTCGTCTCGCTCCTCCTTCTATCCCTCTCTCACCTCCTCTCCCTCTCTCTATGCCCCTATCTATCTTTGTCTCGCTCCTCCTTTTATCCCTCTCTCACCTCCTCTCCCTCTCTCTATGCCCCTATCTGTCTTTGTCTCGCTCCTCCTTCTATCCCTCTCTCACCTCCTCTCTCTCTCTCTATGCCCCTATCTATCTTTGTCTCGCTCCTCCTTCTATCCCTCTCTCACCTCCTCTCCCTCTCTCTATGCCCCTATCTGTCTTTGTCTCGCTCCTCCTTCTATCCCTCTCTCACCTCCTCTCCCTCTCTCTATGCCCCTATCTGTCTTTGTCTCGCTCCTCCTTCTATCCCTCTTTCACCTCCTCTCCCTCTCTCTATGCCCCTATCTATCTTTGTCTCGCTCCTCCTTTTATCCCTCTCTCACCTCCTCTCCCTCTCTCTATGCCCCTATCTGTCTTTGTCTCGCTCCTCCTTCTATCCCTCTCTCCTCCTCCTCTCCCTCTCTCTATGCCCCTATCTATCTTTGTCTCGCTCCTCCTTCTATCCCTCTCTCACCTCCTCTCCCTCTCTCTATGCCCCTATCTGTCTTTGTCTCGCTCCTCTTCTATCCCTCTCTCACCTCCTCTCCCTGTTTCTATGCCCCCTATCTATCTTTGTTTCGCTCCTCCTTCTATCCCTCTATCACCTCCTCTCCCTCTCTCTATGCCCCTATCTGTCTTTGTCTCGCTCCTCCTTCTATCCCTCTCTCACCTCCTCTCCCTCTCTCTATGCCCCTATCTATCTTTGTCTCGCTCCCTCCTTCTATCCCTCTCTCACCTCCTCTCCCTCTCTCTATGCCCCTATCTGTCTTTGTCTCTCTCCTCCTTTCTATCCCTCTCTCACCTCCTCTCCCTCTCTCTATGCCCCTATCTATCTTTGTCTCGCTCCTCCTTCTATCCCTCTCTCACCTCCTCTCCCTCTCTCTATGCCCCTATCTATCTTTGTCTCGCTCCTCCTTCTATCCCTCTCTCACCTCTCCTCTCCCTCTCTCTATGCCCCTATCTATCTTTGTCTCGCTCCTCCTTCTATCCCTCTCTCACCTCCTCTCCCTCTCTCTATGCCCCTATCTGTCTTTGTCTCTCTCCTCCTTCTATCCCTCTCTCACCTCCTCTCCCTCTCTCTATGCCCCTATCTATCTTTGTCTCGCTCCTCCTTCTATCCCTCTCTCACCTCCTCTCCCTCTCTCTATGCCCCTATCTATCTTTGTCTCGCTCCTCCTTCTATCCCTCTCTAACCTCCTCTCCCTCTCTCTATGCCCCTATCTATCTTTGTCTCGCTCCTCCTTCTATCCCTCTCTCACCTCCTCTCCCTCTCTCTATGCCCCTATCTCTCTTTGTCTCGCTCCTCCTTTTATCCCTCTCTCACCTCCTCTCCCTCTCTCTATGCTCCATCTATCTTTGTCTCGCTCCTCCTTCTATCCTTCTCTCACCTCCTCTCCCTCTCTCTATGCTCCATCTATCTTTGTCTCGCTCCTCCTTCTATCCCTCTCTCACCTCCTCTCCCTCTCTCTATGCCCCTATCTCTCTTTGTCTCGCTCCTCCTTCTATCCCTCTCTCACCTCCTCTCCCTCTCTCTATGCCCCTATCTCTCTTTGTCTCGCTCCTCCTTCTATCCCTCTCTCACCTCCTCTCCCTCTCTCTATGCCCCTATCTATCTTTGTCTCTCTCCTCCTTCTATCCCTCTCTCACCTCCTCTCCCTCTCTCTATGCCCATATCTATCTTTGTCTCGCTCCTCCTTCTATCCCTCTCTCACCTCCTCTCCCTCTCTCTATGCCCCTGTCTATCTTTGTCTCGCTCCTCCTTCTATCCCTCTCTCACCTCCTCTCCCTCTCTCTATGCCCCTGTCTATCTTTGTCTCGCTCCTCCTTCTATCCCTCTCTCATCTCCTCTCCCTCTCTCTATGCTCCATCTATCTTTGTCTCGCTCCTCCTTCTATCCCTCTCTCACCTCCTCTCCCTCTCTCTATGCCCCTATCTGTCTTTGTCTCTCTCCTCCTTCTATCCCTCTCTCACCTCCTCTCCCTCTCTCTATGCCCCTGTCTGTCTTTGTCTCGCTCCTCCTTCTATCCCTCTCTCACCTCCTCTCCCTCTCTCTATGCCCCTATCTATCTTTGTCTCGCTCCTCCTTCTATCCCTCTCTCACCTCCTCTCCCTCTCTCTATGCCCCTATCTATCTTTGTCTCTCTCCTCCTTCTATCCCTCTCTCACCTCCTCTCCCTCTCTCTCTGCTCCATCTATCTTTGTCTCGCTCCTCCTTCTATCCCTCTCTCACCTCCTCTCCCTCTCTCTATGCCCCTGTCTGTCTTTGTCTCGCTCCTCCTTCTATCCCTCTCTCACCTCCTCTCCCTCTCTCTATGCCCCTGTCTGTCTTTGTCTCGCTCCTCCTTCTATCCCTCTCTCACCTCCTCTCCCTCTCTCTATGCTCCATCTATCTTTGTCTCGCTCCTCCTTCTATCCCTCTCTCACCTCCTCTCCCTCTCTCTATGCCCCTATCTATCTTTGTCTCGCTCCTCCTTCTATCCCTCTCTCACCTCCTCTCCCTCTCTCTATGCCCCTATCTATCTTTGTCTCTCTCCTCCTTCTATCCCTCTCTCACCTCCTCTCCCTCTCTCTATGCCCCTATCTGTCTTTGTCTCGCTCCTCCTTCTATCCCTCTCTCACCTCCTCTCCCTCTCTCTCTGCTCCATCTATCTTTGTCTCGCTCCTCCTTCTATCCCTCTCTCACCTCCTCTCCCTCTCTCTATGCCCCTATCTGTCTTTGTCTCGCTCCTCCTTCTATCCCTCTCTCACCTCCTCTCCCTCTCTCTATGCCCCTATCTATCTTTGTCTCGCTCCTCCTTCTATCCCTCTCTCACCTCCTCTCCCTCTCTCTATGCCTCTATCTGTCTTTGTCTCGCTCCTCCTTCTATCCCTCTCTCACCTCCTCTCCCTCTCTCTATGCCCCTATCTATCTTTGTCTCGCTCCTCCTTTTATCCCTCTCTCCCCTCCTCTCCCTCTCTCTATGCCCCTATCTGTCTTCGTCTCGCTCCTCCTTCTATCCCTCTCTCACCTCCTCTCCCTCTCTCTATGCCCCTATCTATCTTTGTCTCGCTCCTCCTTTTATCCCTCTCTCACCTCCTCTCCCTCTCTCTATGCCCCTATCTGTCTTTGTCTCGCTCCTCCTTCTATCCCTCTCTCACCTCCTCTCTCTCTCTCTATGCCCCTATCTATCTTTGTCTCGCTCCTCCTTCTATCCCTCTCTCACCTCCTCTCCCTCTCTCTATGCCCCTATCTGTCTTTGTCTCGCTCCTCCTTCTATCCCTCTCTCACCTCCTCTCCCTCTCTCTATGCCCCTATCTGTCTTTGTCTCGCTCCTCCTTCTATCCCTCTTTCACCTCCTCTCCCTCTCTCTATGCCCCTATCTATCTTTGTCTCGCTCCTCCTTTTATCCCTCTCTCACCTCCTCTCCCTCTCTCTATGCCCCTATCTGTCTTTGTCTCGCTCCTCCTTCTATCCCTCTCTCACCTCCTCTCCCTCTCTCTATGCCCCTATCTATCTTTGTCTCGCTCCTCCTTCTATCCCTCTCTCACCTCCTCTCCCTCTCTCTATGCTCCATCTATCTTTGTCTCGCTCCTCCTTCTATCCCTCTCTCACCTCCTCTCCCTCTCTCTATGCTCCATCTATCTTTGTCTCGCTCCTCCTACTATCCCTCTCTCACCTCCTCTCCCTCTCTCTATGCCCCTATCTCTCTTTGTCTCGCTCCTCCTTCTATCCCTCTCTCACCTCCTCTCCCTCTCTCTATGCCCCTATCTCTCTTTGTCTCGCTCCTCCTTCTATCCCTCTCTTACCTCCTCTCCCTCTCTCTATGCCCCTATCTATCTTTGTCTCGCTCCTCCTTCTATCCCTCTCTCACCTCCTCTCCCTCTCTCTATGCTCCATCTATCTTTGTCTCGCTCCTCCTTCTATCCCTCTCTCACCTCCTCTCCCTCTCTCTATGCTCCATCTATCTTTGTCTCGCTCCTCCTTCTATCCCTCTCTCACCTCCTCTCCCTCTCTCTATGCCCCTATCTATCTTTGTCTCGCTCCTCCTTCTATCCCTCTCTCACCTCCTCTCCCTCTCTCTATGCCCCTATCTATCTTTGTCTCTCCTCCTTCTATCCCTCTCTCACCTCCTCTCCCTCTCTCTCTGCTCCATCTATCTTTGTCTCGCTCCTCCTTCTATCCCTCTCTCACCTCCTCTCCCTCTCTCTATGCCTCTATCTGTCTTTGTCTCGCTCCTCCTTCTATCCCTCTCTCACCTCCTCTCCCTCTCTCTATGCCCCTATCTATCTTTGTCTCGCTCCTCCTTTTATCCCTCTCTCACCTCCTCTCCCTCTCTCTATGCCCCTATCTGTCTTTGTCTCGCTCCTCCTTCTATCCCTCTCTCACCTCCTCTCCCTCTCTCTATGCCCCTATCTATCTTTGTCTCGCTCCTCCTTCTATCCCTCTCTCACCTCCTCTCCCTCTCTCTATGCCCCTATCTGTCTTTGTCTCGCTCCTCCTTCTATCCCTCTCTCACCTCCTCTCCCTCTCTCTATGCCCCTGTCTTTGTCTCGCTCCTCCTTCTATCCCTCTCTCACCTCCTCTCCCTCTCTCTATGCCCCTATCTATCTTTGTCTCGCTCCTCCTTTTATCCCTCTCTCACCTCCTCTCCCTCTCTCTATGCCCCTATCTGTCTTTGTCTCGCTCCTCCTTCTATCCCTCTCTCACCTCCTCTCCCTCTCTCTATGCCCCTATCTGTCTTTGTCTCGCTCCTCCTTCTATCCCTCTCTTACCTCCTCTCCCTCTCTCTATGCCCCTATCTATCTTTGTCTCGCTCCTCCTTCTATCCCTCTCTCACCTCCTCTCCCTCTCTCTCTGCTCCATCTATCTTTGTCTCGCTCCTCCTTCTATCCCTCTCTCACCTCCTCTCCCTCTCTCTATGCTCCATCTATCTTTGTCTCGCTCCTCCTTCTATCCCTCTCTCACCTCCTCTCCCTCTCTCTATGCCCCTATCTATCTTTGTCTCGCTCCTCCTTCTATCCCTCTCTCACCTCCTCTCCCTCTCTCTATGCCCCTATCTGTCTTTGTCTCGCTCCTCCTTCTATCCCTCTCTCACCTCCTCTCCCTCTCTCTATGCCCCTATCTCTCCTTGTCTCGCTCCTCCTTTTATCCCTCTCTCACCTCCTCTCCCTCTCTCTATGCCCCTATCTATCTTTGTCTCGCTCCTCCTTCTATCCCTCTCTCACCTCCTCTCCCTCTCTCTATGCCCCTATCTATCTTTGTCTCGCTCCTCCTTCTATCCCTCTCTCACCTCCTCTCCCTCTCTCTATGCCCCTATCTCTCTTTGTCTCGCTCCTCCTTCTATCCCTCTCTCACCTCCTCTCCCTCTCTCTATGCCCCTATCTATCTTTGTCTCGCTCCTCCTTCTATCCCTCTCTCACCTCCTCTCCCTCTCTCTATGCCCCTATCTGTCTTTGTCTCGCCCTCCTTCTATCCCTCTCTCACCTCCTCTCCCTCTCTCTATGCCCCTATCTCTCTTTGTCTCGCTCCTCCTTTTATCCCTCTCTCACCTCCTCTCCCTCTCTCTATGCCCCTATCTATCTTTGTCTCGCTCCTCCTTCTATCCCTCTCTCACCTCCTCTCCCTCTCTCTATGCCCCTATCTATCTCTGTCTCGCTCCTCCTTCTATCCCTCTCTCACCTCCTCTCCCTCTCTCTATGCCCCTATCTGTCTTTGTCTCGCTCCTCCTTCTATCCCTCTCTCACCTCCTCTCCCTCTCTCTATGCCCCTATCTCTCTTTGTCTCGCTCCTCCTTTTATCCCTCTCTCACCTCCTCTCCCTCTCTCTATGCCCCTATCTCTCTTTGTCTCGCTCCTCCTTTTATCCCTCTCTCACCTCCTCTCCCTCTCTCTATGCCCCTATCTATCTTTGTCTCGCTCCTCCTTCTATCCCTCTCTCACCTCCTCTCCCTCTCTCTATGCCCCTATCTCTCTTTGTCTCGCTCCTCCTTCTATCCCTCTCTCACCTCCTCTCCCTCTCTCTATGCCCCTATCTGTCTTTGTCTCGCTCCTCCTTTTATCCCTCTCTCACCTCCTCTCCCTCTCTCTATGCCCCTGTCTATCTTTGTCTCGCTCCTCCTTCTATCCCTCTCTCACCTCCTCTCCCTCTCTCTATGCCCCTATCTGTCTTTGTCTCACTCCTCCTTTTATCCCTCTCTCACCTCCTCTCCCTCTCTCTATGCCCCTGTCTGTCTTTGTCTCGCTCCTCCTTCTATCCCTCTCTCACCTCCTCTCCCTCTCTCTATGCCCCTATCTCTCTTTGTCTCGCTCCTCCTTCTATCCCTCTCTCACCTCCTCTCCCTCTCTCTATGCCCCTGTCTGTCTTTGTCTCGCTCCTCCTTCTATCCCTCTCTCACCTCCTCTCCCTCTCTCTATGCCCCTATCTCTCTTTGTCTCGCTCCTCCTTCTATCCCTCTCTCACCTCCTCTCCCTCTCTCTATGCCCCTATCTGTCTTTGTCTCGCTCCTCCTTCTATCCCTCTCTCACCTCCTCTCCCTCTCTCTATGCCCCTATCTATCTTTGTCTCGCTCCTCCTTCTATCCCTCTCTCACCTCCTCTCCCTCTCTCTATGCCCCTATCTATCTTTGTCTCGCTCCTCCTTCTATCCCTCTCTCACCTCCTCTCCCTCTCTCTATGCCCCTGTCTGTCTTTGTCTCGCTCCTCCTTCTATCCCTCTCTCACCTCCTCTCCCTCTCTCTATGCCCTTATCTCTCTTTGTCTCGCTCCTCCTTCTATCCCTCTCTCACCTCCTCTCCCTCTCTCTATGCCCCTATCTGTCTTTGTCTCTCTCCTCCTTCTATCCCTCTCCCTCCTCCTCTCTCTCTCTGCCACTCTCTTTTCTTCTCCATTTTCTATCTGTCCTCCTTTCTCCCTTCCTACCTCTCCCTCTCTCTCAACCCCATTGTCTCTCTCTCTCTCATCTTTTCTATTCCTCTTTCTCATCCTTTCTCTCTCAGCTCTCCCTCCTCCTTCCTCTCCCTCTCTCTACTCCCCTTCTCTCTCTCCTTTCTCCACCCATATCTTTCTCTCCCCTATCTCTAGACCTCTCTCTCTCTCTCTCTCTCTCTCTCTCTCTCTCTCTCTCTCTCTCTCGTTTCCTTCGACTCTCTCTCCCTTCCCCATCTTCTCTCCTATCTCACTCCCTTTCCTCCTCACTCTCTCTCTTTCCATCTATTTCACTCTCTCTCTCCCTCTCTCCCTCCCCGTCTCTCTCTTCCTCTCCCCTCTTTTCTCACTCGCTTCCTCCTCCAACCTCACTCTCTCTCTCCTCCTTTCTGCCTCCTCTTGCTCTCTCCGCTCTCTCTGTCTTTCTCTCCCACCTCTCCTCCTTTCTCCCTCCTCTTGCTCTCTCCGCTCTCTCTGTCTTTCTCTCCCACCTCTCCTCCTTTCTCCCTCCTCTTGCTCTCTCCGCTCTCTCTGTCTTTCTCTCCCACCTCTCCTCCTTTCTCCCTCCTCTTGCTCTCTCCGCTCTCTCTGTCTTTCTCTCCCACCTCTCCTCCTTTCTCCCTCCTCTTGCTCTCTCCGCTCTCTCTGTCTTTCTCTCCCACCTCTCCTCCTTTCTCCCTCCTCTTGCTCTCTCCGCTCTCTCTGTCTTTCTCTCCCACCTCTCCTCCTTTCTCCCTCCTCTTGCTCTCTCCGCTCTCTCTGTCTTTCTCTCCCACCTCTCCTCCTTTCTCCCTCCTCTTGCTCTCGCCGCTCTCTCTGTCTTTCTCTCCCACCTCTCCTCCTTTCTCATTCTCTGTCTCTCTCTCTCCCTTCCTCATCTCTTCTCTCCACCTATCTCATTTTCTCCCTCCTCCTACCTCTCTCCCCTTTTTTCTACCCTTGTCTCTCTTTTGCCCTCTTTTACTCTCTCTCCGCCAATCTCACACTCTCTCTCCTCCTTTCTCTCTCCCCCTCTCTCTTTCTGTCTATCTCCATTCGCCTTCTCTTCTCTCCTATCTCACTCTCTCTCCCCCTCTGTCTTTCTCCCTCCGCCCTCTCTTCTCTCCTATCTCACTCTCTCTCTCTCCCTACGCCCTCGCTTCTCTCCTATCTCACTCTCTCTCTCCCCCTTTCTCTCCCTTCACCCTCTCTTCTCTCCTCCTATCTCACTCTCTCTCCCCCTCCCTGTCTGTCTCTCTACCTTCACCCTCTCTTCACTCCTTTCTCCCCTCTTTTCTCTCTGCCCCCCCCATCTCTACACACCTCTCCCCTCCTCTCCCTCTCTCTGTATCTCTCCTGCCATCCTCTCTTCTCTCCTCCTACCTCTCTCTTCCGTCTTCTCTTTCCCCCTCTGTCTCTCTCCTGCCGCCTTCTCTTCTCTCTCTTCCCTCTTCTCTATCCCCCTCTGTCTCGCTCTCCTGCCACCCTCACTTCTCTACCCCTACCTCCTTTCTCCCTTCTTCTCTCTTTCCCCCTCTCTGTCTCTCTCTCTTTCCCTCCCGCTCTCCTCCTATCTCACACTCTCTCTCCTCCTCCCGCTCTCCTCCTATCTCACACTCTCTCTCCCCCTCCCGCTCTCCTCCTATCTCACTCTCTATCCCCCCTCTGTCTGTCTCTCCCTCCTGCTCTCCTCCTATCTCACACTTTCTCCCCTCCTTTCTCTCTCTCTCCCCCTCTGTCTCCCTCCCGCTCTCCTCCTATCTCCCCCTCTCTCTCTCCCCCTCCCGCTCTCCTCCTATCTCACACTCTCTCCCCCTCTCTCTTTCCCCCCTGTCTCTCCCTCCCGCTCTCCTCCTATCTCCCCCTCTCTCTCCCCCCCGCCTCTCCCTCCCGCTCTCCTGTTATCTCCCCCTCTCTCTCTCCCCCTCTGTCTCTCCCTCCCGCTCTCCTCTTATCTCCACCCCTCTCTCTCCCCGTCTCTCCCTCCCACTTTCCTTCCAATCTCACCCTCTCTCTCTCCCCTTCTGTCTCTGCCTCCCGCTCGCCTCCTATCTCCCCCTCCCCCTCTTTCTCTCCCTCTGTCTCTCCCTCCCGCTCACCTCCTATCTCACACTCTCTCTCCTTTCTCTCTCTCCCCCTCTGTCTCTCCCTCCCGCTCTCCTCCTATCTCCCCCTCTCTCTCTCTCCCTCTTTCTCTGCCTCCCGCTCTCCTCCTATCTCCCCCTCCCCCCTCTTTCTCTCCCCCTCTCTCTCTCCCTCCCGCTCTCCTCCTATCTCACACTCTCTCTCCTTTCTCTCTCTCCCCCTCTGTCTCTCCCTCCCGCTCTCCTCCTTTCTCCCCCCCTCTCTCTCTCTCTCCCCCTCTTTCTCTGCCTCCTGCTCTTCTCCTATCTCCCCCTCCCCCCCTCTTTCTCTCCCCCTCTGTTTCTCCCTCCCGCTCTCCTCCTATCTCTCTCTCTCTCTCCCCCTCTTTCTCTGCCTCCTATCTCCTCCTCCCCCCCTCTTTCTCTCCCCCTCTGTCTCTCCCTCCCGCTCTCCTCCTATCTCCACCTCTCTCTCACCGTCTCTCCCTCCCACTCTCCTTTCTCCCCCTCTCTCTCCCTTCTGCTCTCCTCCTATCTCCCCCTCCCCCCCTCTTTCTCTCCCCCTCTGTTTCTCCCTCCCGCTCTCCTCCTATCTCCCCCTCTTTCTCTGCCTCCCACTCTCCTCCTATCTCCTCCTCCCCCCCTCTTTCTCTCCCCCTCTCTCTCCCTCCTTCTCTGCTCCTATCTCCCCCTTTCTCTCTCCCCCTCTGTCTCTCTCCCTCTTGCCCTATCTCCCCCTCTCTCTCCTCCTCTGTCTCTCCCTCTCGCTCTCCTCCTATCTCCCCCTCCCCTCTCTCTCCCCCCTCTCTCTCCCCCTCTCCCCCTATCTCTCTCTCTCTCTCTCTCTCTCTCTCTCTCCCCCTCTGTCTCTGCCTCCCGCTTTCCTCCTATATCCCCCTCTCCTCCTATCTCTCTCTCTCTCTCCCCCTCTGTCTCTGCTTCCCGCTCTCCTCCTATCTCCCCCTCTCTCTCCCCCTCTCCTCCTATCTCTCTCTCTCTCCCCCTCTGTCTCTGCTTCCCGCTCTCCTCCTATCTCCCCCTCTCTCTCCCCCTCTCCTCCTATCTCTCTCTCTCTTCCCCTCTGTCTCTGCCTCCCGCTCTCCTCCTATCTCCCCCCTCTCTCTCTCTTCCCCTCTGTCTCTCCCTCCTGCTCTCCTCTCTCTCTCCCCCTGTCTCTCTCTCCCGCTCTCCTATCTCCCACTCTCTCTCCCCCTCTCCTCCTATCTCTCTCTCTCCCCCTCTGTCTCTGCCTCCCGCTCTCCTCCTATCTCCCCCCTCTCTCTCTCTCTCTCTCCCTCCCGCTCTCCTCTCTCCCCCCCCTCTCTCTCTCTGAGTATATAAAGTACATGCACTGCATCATTTGCATTGCAGCATCAGTGATCCGGCGAGGAAGATCACTGCATGGAACACGTGTAGACGGCAGCAGATGTGTAGAATAAGCAGAATTGTGTAGACCCAGGAGGCCACGGAGAGGACATCGCTGGAAAGATGGCAGCGTCCCATATGGCTGTTTATCTGGGAAATCTTATCTCGCACTCATTGCATGAGGCTTCTGTCATATAACTGACAGCACAATTCCCCGGGCCCCAATCACAGCCAGAGAGGAGGATTTGTGGAATGATTGTACATGAAAACCGCTTTACACCTGAGTGCAGCACGTTTCCCAGACATTAAAGAGACACCAACCGTAATCACTCTCTCTCTCTCCCTGTCTCTCTCTCTCCCTGTCTCTCTCTTCCTGTCTGTCTCTCTCCCTGCCTCTCTCCCTCCCTGTGTCTCTCTCTCCCCGTCTCTCTCTCTCTCTCCCCCGTCTCTCTCTCCCTGTGTCTGTCTCTCTCACTACCTGTGTCTCTCTCTCTCCCGCCCGTCTCTCTCTCCTTCCCCGTCTCTCTCTCCCTGTGTCTCTCTCTCTCACTACCTGTGTCTCTCTCTCTCCCGCCCCGTCTCTCTCTCCCTCCCCGTCTCTCTCTCCTTCCCCGTCTCTCTCTCCCTCCCCGTCTCTCTCTCCCTCCCCGTCTCTCTCTCCCTCCCTGTCCCCCTGTCTGTCTCTCTCTCTCTCTCTCTCATGTTCTGGGCAGTAATCTCAGAGTGATGGGCAAATGCCACTGTGACGCCCAGCGCTGATCTGTGTGATAAAACACTGTGGGCATTCAGTACAGAATAGTGATGAGCGGGTTCGGTTTCTCGGAAACCGAACCCCCCCGAACTTTACCCTTTTTACACGGGTCCAAGGCATACTCGGATTCTCCCGTATGGCTCGGCTAACCCGAGCGCACCCGAACGTCATCATCCCGCTGTCAGATTCTCGCGAGATTCGGATTCTATATAAGCAGCCGCGCGTCGCCGCCATTTTCACACGTACATTGAGATGATAGGGAGAGGACGTGGCTGGCGTCCTCTCTGTTTATTGTAGAAGTTGATTGGTTTATTGCTTAATTGTGGGGAGGATTGGGGAGCAGCTGTTAGGAGTACAGTGCAGAGTTTTGCTGATAAGTGACCACCAGTTGTTATCCGTTCTCTGCCTGAAAAAAACGCTCCATACCATATCTGTGCTCAGTGTGCTGCATAATATATCTGTGCTGAGTGCTCACACTGCTTAATTGTGGGGACTGGGGAGCAGCTATAGCAGGAGTACAGTGCAGAGTTTTGCTGACAGTGACCACCAGTATACGTTTGTCTGCCTGAAAAACACTCCATATCTGTGCTCAGTGTGCTGCTTTATTGTGGGGACTGGGGACCACCAGTATAATTAATATTATATAGCAGGAGTACAGTGCAGAGTGCACTGCTGTACCTACCTCTGTGTAGTCATCCATTAAGTATACTATCCATCTACATTGTATACCTGTGGTGCATTTAAGACTAGTTTAGCAGTTTGCTGACAGTCTCCACCAGTATACTATATATAGCAGTACGGTAGGCCACTGCCGTACCTACCTGTGTCGTCACTCGTCATCCATTAAGTATACTATCCATCTACATTGTATACCTGTGGTGCATTTTAGACTAGTTTAGCAGTTTGCTGACAGTGTCCACCAGTATACTATATATAGCAGTACGGTAGGCCACTGCCGTACCTACCTCTGTGTCGTCACTCGTCATCCATTAAGTATACTATCCATCTACATTGTATACCTGTGGTGCATTTTAGTTGTGCGCAGTATATATAGTAGTAGGCCATTGCTATTGATACTGGCATATAATTCCACACATTAAAATATGGAGAACAAAAATGTGGAGGTTAAAAAAATAGGGAAAAATCAAGATCCACTTCCACCTCGTGCTGAAGCTGCTGCCACTAGTCATGGCCGAGACGATGAAATGCCATCAACGTCGTCTGCCTAGGCCGATGCCCAATGTCATAGTAGAGAGCATGTAAAATCCAAAACACAAAAGTTCAGTAAAATGACCCAAAAATCAAAATTAAAAGCGTCTGAGGAGAAGCGTAAACTTGCCAATATGCCATTTACGACACGGAGTGGCAAGGAACGGCTGAGGCCCTGGCCTATGTTCATGGCTAGTGGTTCAGCTTCACATGAGGATGGAAGCACTCATCCTCTCGCTAGAAAAAAGAAAAGAATTAAGCTGGCAAAAGCACAGCAAAGAACTGTGCGTTCTTCGAAATCACAAATCCCCAAGGAGAGTCCAATTGTGTCGGTTGCGATGCCTGACCTTCCCAACACTGGACGGGAAGAGCTTGCGCCTTCCACCATTTGCACGCCCCCTGCAAGTGCTGGAAGGAGCACCCGCAGTCCAGTTCCTGATAGTCAAATTGAAGATGTCACTGTTGAAGTACACCAGGATGAGGATATGGGTGTTGCTGGCGCTGGGGAGGAAATTGACAAGGAGGATTCTGATGGTGAGGTGGTTTGTTTAAGTCAGGCACCCGGGGAGACACCTGTTGTCCGTGGGACGAATATGGCCATTGACATGCCTGGTCAAAATACCAAAAAAATCAGCTCTTCGGTGTGGAATTATTTCAACACAAATGCGGACAACAGGTGTCAAGCCGTGTGTTGCCTTTGTCAAGCTGTAATAAGTAGGGGTAAGGACGTTAACCACCTCAGAACATCCTCCCTTATACGTCATCTGCAGCGCATTCATCATAAGTCAGTGACAAGTTCAAAAACTTTGGGTGACAGCGGAAGCAGTCCACTGACCACTAAATCCCTTCCTCTTGTAACCAAGCTCCTGCAAACCACACCACCAACTCCCTCAGTGTCAATTTCCTCCTTACCCAGGAAAGCCAATAATCCTGCAGGCCATGTCACTGGCAAGTCTGACGAGTCCTCTCCTGCCTGGGATTCCTCCGATGCATCCTTGAGTGTAACGCCTACTGCTGCTGGCGCTGCTGTTGTTGCTGCTGGGAGTCGATTGGCATCCCAGAGGGGAAGTCGTAAGCCCACTTGTACTACTTCAAGTAAGCAATTGACTGTTCAACAGTCCTTTGCGAGGAAGATGAAATATCACAGCAGTCATCCTACTGCAAAGCGGATAACTGAGTCCTTGACAACTATGTTGGTGTTAGACGTGCGTCCGGTATCCGCCGTTAGTTCACAGGGAACTAGACAATTTATTGAGGCAGTGTGCCCCCGTTACCAAATACCATCTAGGTTCCACTTCTCTAGGCAGGCGATACCGAGAATGTACACGGACGTCAGAAAAAGACTCACCAGTGTCCTAAAAAATGCAGTTGTACCCAATGTCCACTTAACCACGGACATGTGGACAAGTGGAGCAGGGCAGACTCAGGACTATATGACTGTGACAGCCCACTGGGTAGATGTATTGCCTCCTGCTGCAAGAACAGCAGCGGCGGCACCAGTAGCAGCATCTCGCAAACGCCAACTCGTTCCTAGGCAGGCTACGCTTTGTATCACCGCTTTCCAGAATAGGCACACAGCTGAAAACCTCTCACGGCAACTGAGGAAGATCATCGCAGAATGGCTTACCCCAATTGGACTTTCCTGGGGATTTGTGACATCGGACAACGCCAGCAATATTGTGCGTGCATTACATCTGGGCAAATTCCAGCACGTCCCATGTTTTGCACATACCTTGAATTTGGTGGTGCAGAATTATTTTAAAAACGACAGGGGCGTGCAAGAGATGCTGTCGGTGGCCCGAAGAATTGCGGCCCACTTTCGGCGTTCAGGCACCGCGTACAGAAGACTGGAGCACCACCAAACATACCTGAACCTGCCCTGCCATCATCTGAAGCAAGAGGTGGTAACGAGGTGGAATTCAACCCTCTATATGCTTCAGAGGATGGAGGAGCAGCAAAAGGCCATTCAAGCCTATACATCTGCCCACGATATAGGCAAAGGAGGGGGAATGCACCTGACTCAAGCACAGTGGAGAATGATTTCAACGTTGTGCAAGGTTCTGCAACCCTTTGAACTTGCCACACGTGAAGTCAGTTCAGACACTGCCAGCCTGAGTCAGGTCATTCCCCTCATCAGGCTTTTGCAGAAGAAGCTGGAGACATTGAAGGAGGAGCTAAAACAGAGCGATTCCGCTAGGCATGTGGGACTTGTGGATGGAGCCCTTAATTCGCTTAACCAGGATTCACGGGTGGTCAATCTGTTGAAATCAGAGCACTACATTTTGGCCACCGTGCTCGATCCTAGATTTAAAACCTACGTTGTATCTCTCTTTCCGGCAGACACAAGTCTGCAGAGGTTCAGAGACCTGCTGGTGAGAAAATTGTCAAGTCAAGCGGAACGTGACTCGTCAACAGCTCCTCCTTCACATTCTCCCGCAACTGGGGGTGCGAGGAAAAGGCTAAGAATTCCGAGCCCACCCCGCTGGCGGTGATGCAGGGCAGTCTGGAGCGAGTGCTGACATCTGGTCCGGACTGAAGGACCTGCCAACGATTACTGACATGTCGTCTACTGTCACTGCATATGATTCTCTCACCATTGAAAGAATGGTGGAGGGATTATATGAGTGACCGCATCCAAGTAGGTACGTCAGACAGTCCGTACGTATACTGGCAGGAAAAAGAGGCAATTTGGAGGCCCTTGCACAAACTGGCTTTATTCTACCTAAGTTGCCCTCCCTCCAGTGTGTACTCCGAAAGAGTGTTTAGTGCCGCCGCTCACCTTGTCAGCAATCGGCGTACGAGGTTACTTCCAGAAAATGTGGAGAAGATGATGTTCGTTAAAATGAATTATAATCAATTCCTCCGTGGAGACATTCACCAGCAGCAATTGCCTCCAGAAAGTACACGTGGACCTGAGATGGTGGATTCCAGTGGGGACGAATTAATAATCTGTGAGGAGGGGGATGTACACAGTGAAAGGGGTGAGGAATCGGACAATGAGGAGGAGGTGGACATCTTGCCTCTGTAGAGCCAGTTTGTGCAAGGAGAGATTGATTGCTTCTTTTTTGGTGGGGGCCCAAACCAACCCGTCATATCAGTCACAGTCGTGTGGCAGACCCTGTCACTGAAATGATGGGTTCGTTAAAGTGTGCATGTCCTGTTTATACAACATAAGGGTGGGTGGGAGGGCCCAAGGACAATTCCATCTTGCACCTCTTTTTTCTTTCATTTTTCTTTGCATCATGTGCTGTTTGGGGAGTATTTTTTTGAAGGGCCATCCTGCCTGACACTGCAGTGCCACTCCTAGATGGGCCAGGTGTTTGTGTCGGCCACTTGTGTCGCTTAGCTTAGTCACACAGCGACCTTGGTGCGCCTCTTTTTTCTTTGCATCATGTGCTGTTTGGGGAGTATTTTTTTGAAGGGCCATCCTGCCTGACACTGCAGTGCCACTCCTAGATGGGCCAGGTGTTTGTGTCGGCCACTTGGGTCGCTTAGCTTAGTCACACAGCTACCTCATTGCGCCTCTTTTTTTCTTTGCATCATGTGCTGTTTGGGGACTATTTTTTTGAAGTGCCATCCTGTCTGACACTGCAGTGCCACTCCTAGATGGGCCAGGTGTTTGTGTCGGCCACTTGTGTCGCTTAGCTTAGCCATCCAGCGACCTCGGTGCAAATTTTAGGACTAAAAATAATATTGTGAGGTGTGAGGTGTTCAGAATAGACTGAAAATGAGTGGAAATTATGGTAATTGAGGTTAATAATACTTTGGGATCAAAATGACCCCCAAATTCTATGATTTAAGCTATTTTTTAGGGTTTTTTGAAAAAAACACCCGAATCCAAAACACACCCGAATCCGACAAAAAATTTTTGGTGAGGTTTTGCCAAAACGTGTCCGAATCCAAAACACGGCCGCGGAACCGAACCCAAAACCAAAACACAAACCCGAAAAATTTCCGGTGCACATCACTAGTACAGAATGAGGTTTAGGTGGCTGCACCCAAGTATACATAAAAGAGCGCAAGGGGGTAGAGGACCCATCTATGTATACATACAGCAGATATTACAGTGAGTGTAAGCTCTGTGTGACACAATGGGGGAAATGCTGCGGTAGTGAGTGTAAGCTGTGTGTGACACAATGGGGGAAATGCTGTGGTAGTGAGTGTAAGCTCTGTGACACAATGGGGGAAATGCTGCGGTAGTGAGTGTAAGCTCTGTGACACAATGGGGGAAATGCTGCGGTAGTGAGTGTAAGCTGTGTGTGACACAATGGGGGAAGTGCTGCGGTAGTGAGTGTAAGCTCTGTGACACAATGGGGGAAATGCTGCGGTAGTGAGTGTAAGCTGTGTGTGACACAATGGGGGAAGTGCTGCGGTAGTGAGTGTAAGCTGTGTGTGACACAATGGGGGAAGTGCTGCGGTAGTGAGTGTAAGCTGTGTGTGACACAATGGGGGAAGTGCTGCGGTAGTGAGTGTAAGCTCTGTGTGACACAATGGGGGAAGTGCTGCGGTAGTGAGTGTAAGCTGTGTGTGACACAATGGGGGAAATGCTGCGGTAGTGAGTGTAAGCTGTGTGTGACACAATGGGGGAAATGCTGCGGTAGTGAGTGTAAGCTGTGTGACACAATGGGGGAAATGCTGCGGTAGTGAGTGTAAGCTGTGTGTGACACATTGGGGGAAGTGCTGCGGTAGTGAGTGTAAGCTCTGTGTGACACAATGGGGGAAGTGCTGCGGTAGTGAGTGTAAGCTCTGTGTGACACAATGGGGGAAATGCTGCGGTAGTGAGTGTAAGCTCTGTGACACAATGGGGGAAGTGCTGTGGTAGTGAGTGTAAGCTGTGTGTGACACAATGGGGGAAATGCTGCGGTAGTGAGTGTAAGCTGTGTGTGACACAATGGGGGAAATGCTGCAGTAGTGAGTGTAAGCTCTGTGTGACACAGCGGGGGAAGTGCTGCGGTAGTGAGTGTAAGCTGTGTGACACAATGGGGGAAATGCTGCGGTAGTGAGTGTAAGCTCTGTGTGACACAATGGGGGAAATGCTGCAGTAGTGAGTGTAAGCTCTGTGTGACACAGCGGGGGAAGTGCTGCGGTAGTGAGTGTAAGCTGTGTGACACAATGGGGGAAATGCTGCGGTAGTGAGTGTAAGCTCTGTGTGACACAATGGGGGAAGTGCTGCGGTAGTGAGTGTAAGCTGTGTGACACAATGGGGGAAGTGCTGCGGTAGTGAGTGTAAGCTCTGTGACACAATGGGGGAAGTGCTGCGGTAGTGAGTGTAAGCTGTGTGACACAATGGGGGAAATGCTGCGGTAGTGAGTGTAAGCTGTGTGTGACACAATGGGGGAAATGCTGCGGTAGTGAGTGTAAGCTGTGTGACACAATGGGGGAAATGCTGCGGTAGTGAGTGTAAGCTGTGTGTGACACAATGGGGGAAATGCTGCGGTAGTGAGTGTAAGCTGTGTGTGACACAATGGGGGAAATGCTGCGGTAGTGAGTGTAAGCTGTGTGACACAATGGGGGAAATGCTGCGGTAGTGAGTGTAAGCTGTGTGTGACACAATGGGGGAAATGCTGCGGTAGTGAGTGTAAGCTGTGTGTGACACAATGGGGGAAATGCTGCGGTAGTGAGTGTAAGCTCTGTGTGACACAATGGGGGAAATGCTGCGGTAGTGAGTGTAAGCTCTGTGTGACACAATGGGGGAAGTGCTGCGGTAGTGAGTGTAAGCTCTGTGTGACACAATGGGGGAAGTGCTGCGGTAGTGAGTGTAAGCTCTGTGTGACACAATGGGGGAAGTGCTGCGGTAGTGAGTGTAAGCTCTGTGTGACACAATGGGGGAAATGCTGCGGTAGTGAGTGTAAGCTCTGTGTGACACAATGGGGGAAGTGCTGCGGTAGTGAGTGTAAGCTCTGTGTGACACAATGGGGGAAGTGCTGCGGTAGTGAGTGTAAGCTCTGTGTGACACAATGGGGGAAATGCTGCGGTAGTGAGTGTAAGCTGTGTGACACAATGGGGGAAATGCTGCGGTAGTGAGTGTAAGCTGTGTGACACAATGGGGGAAATGCTGCGGTAGTGAGTGTAAGCTCTGTGTGACACAATGGGGGAAGTGCTGCGGTAGTGAGTGTAAGCTGTGTGACACAATGGGGGAAATGCTGCGGTAGTGAGTGTAAGCTGTGTGTGACACAATGGGGGAAATGCTGTGGTAGTGAGTGTAAGCTGTGTGACACAATGGGGGAAGTGCTGCGGTAGTGAGTGTAAGCTCTGTGTGACACAATGGGGGAAATGCTGCGGTAGTGAGTGTAAGCTCTGTGTGACACAATGGGGGAAATGCTGCGGTAGTGAGTGTAAGCTGTGTGACACAATGGGGGAAATGCTGCGGTAGTGAGTGTAAGCTGTGTGACACAATGGGGGAAATGCTGCGGTAGTGAGTGTAAGCTGTGTGACACAATGGGGGAAATGCTGCGGTAGTGAGTGTAAGCTGTGTGTGACACAATGGGGGAAATGCTGCGGTAGTGAGTGTAAGCTATGTGACACAATGGGGGAAATGCTGCGGTAGTGAGTGTAAGCTGTGTGACACAATGGGGGAAATGCTGCGGTAGTGAGTGTAAGCTGTGTGTGACACAATGAGGGAAATGCTGCGGTAGTGAGTGTAAGCTCTGTGTGACACAATGGGGGAAATGCTGCGGTAGTGAGTGTAAGCTGTGTGTGACACAATGGGGGAAATGCTGCGGTAGTGAGTGTAAGCTGTGTGTGACACAATGGGGGAAATGCTGCGGTAGTGAGTGTAAGCTGTGTGTGACACAATGAGGGAAATGCTGCGGTAGTGAGTGTAAGCTCTGTGTGACACAATGGGGGAAATGCTGCGGTAGTGAGTGTAAGC
Organism: Pseudophryne corroboree; assembly: GCF_028390025.1. NCBI lineage: Eukaryota > Metazoa > Chordata > Amphibia > Anura > Myobatrachidae > Pseudophryne > Pseudophryne corroboree. The sequence continues at coordinate 815,288 of NC_086453.1, forward strand.
TGTGTGTGACACAATGGGGGAAATGCTGCGGTAGTGAGTGTAAGCTGTGTGTGACACAATGGGGGAAGTGCTGCGGTAGTGAGTGTAAGCTCTGTGTGACACAATGGGGGAAATGCTGCGGTAGTGAGTGTAAGCTGTGTGTGACACAATGGGGGAAATGCTGCGGTAGTGAGTGTAAGCTCTGTGTGACACAATGGGGGAAGTGCTGCGGTAGTGAGTGTAAGCTGTGTGTGACACAATGGGGGAAATGCTGCGGTAGTGAGTGTAAGCTCTGTGTGACACAATGGGGGAAATGCTGCGGTAGTGAGTGTAAGCTCTGTGTGACACAATGGGGGAAATGCTGCGGTAGTGAGTGTAAGCTGTGTGACACAATGGGGGAAATGCTGCGGTAGTGAGTGTAAGCTCTGTGTGACACAATGGGGGAAATGCTGCGGTAGTGAGTGTAAGCTCTGTGTGACACAATGGGGGAAATGCTGCGGTAGTGAGTGTAAGCTCTGTGTGACACAATGGGGGAAGTGCTGCGGTAGTGAGTGTAAGCTCTGTGTGACACAATGGGGGAAATGCTGCGGTAGTGAGTGTAAGCTCTGTGTGACACAATGGGGGAAATGCTGCGGTAGTGAGTGTAAGCTGTGTGACACAATGGGGGAAATGCTGCGGTAGTGAGTGTAAGCTGTGTGACACAATGGGGGAAATGCTGCGGTAGTGAGTGTAAGCTGTGTGACACAATGGGGGAAATGCTGCGGTAGTGAGTGTAAGCTGTGTGTGACACAATGGGGGAAATGCTGCGGTAGTGAGTGTAAGCTATGTGACACAATGGGGGAAATGCTGCGGTAGTGAGTGTAAGCTGTGTGACACAATGGGGGAAATGCTGCGGTAGTGAGTGTAAGCTGTGTGTGACACAATGAGGGAAATGCTGCGGTAGTGAGTGTAAGCTCTGTGTGACACAATGGGGGAAATGCTGCGGTAGTGAGTGTAAGCTGTGTGTGACACAATGGGGGAAATGCTGCGGTAGTGAGTGTAAGCTGTGTGTGACACAATGGGGGAAATGCTGCGGTAGTGAGTGTAAGCTGTGTGTGACACAATGAGGGAAATGCTGCGGTAGTGAGTGTAAGCTCTGTGTGACACAATGGGGGAAATGCTGCGGTAGTGAGTGTAAGCTGTGTGTGACACAATGGGGGAAATGCTGCGGTAGTGAGTGTAAGCTGTGTGTGACACAATGGGGGAAGTGCTGCGGTAGTGAGTGTAAGCTCTGTGTGACACAATGGGGGAAATGCTGCGGTAGTGAGTGTAAGCTGTGTGTGACACAATGGGGGAAATGCTGCGGTAGTGAGTGTAAGCTCTGTGTGACACAATGGGGGAAGTGCTGCGGTAGTGAGTGTAAGCTGTGTGTGACACAATGGGGGAAATGCTGCGGTAGTGAGTGTAAGCTCTGTGTGACACAATGGGGGAAATGCTGCGGTAGTGAGTGTAAGCTCTGTGTGACACAATGGGGGAAATGCTGCGGTAGTGAGTGTAAGCTGTGTGACACAATGGGGGAAATGCTGCGGTAGTGAGTGTAAGCTCTGTGTGACACAATGGGGGAAATGCTGCGGTAGTGAGTGTAAGCTCTGTGTGACACAATGGGGGAAGTGCTGCGGTAGTGAGTGTAAGCTGTGTGTGACACAATGGGGGAAATGCTGTGGTAGTGAGTGTAAGCTCTGTGACACAATGGGGGAAATGCTGCGGTAGTGAGTGTAAGCTCTGTGACACAATGGGGGAAATGCTGCGGTAGTGAGTGTAAGCTGTGTGTGACACAATGGGGGAAATGCTGCGGTAGTGAGTGTAAGCTGTGTGACACAATGGGGGAAGTGCTGCGGTAGTGAGTGTAAGCTCTGTGACACAATGGGGGAAGTGCTGCGGTAGTGAGTGTAAGCTCTGTGTGACACAATGGGGGAAATGTTGCGGTAGTGAGTGTAAGCTGTGTGTGACACAATGGGGGAAATGCTGCGGTAGTGAGTGTAAGCTGTGTGACACAATGGGGGAAGTGCTGCGGTAGTGAGTGTAAGCTCTGTGACACAATGGGGGAAATGCTGCGGTAGTGAGTGTAAGCTCTGTGACACAATGGGGGAAATGCTGCGGTAGTGAGTGTAAGCTGTGTGTGACACAATGGGGGAAATGCTGCGGTAGTGAGTGTAAGCTGTGTGACACAATGGGGGAAGTGCTGCGGTAGTGAGTGTAAGCTCTGTGACACAATGGGGGAAGTGCTGCGGTAGTGAGTGTAAGCTCTGTGTGACACAATGGGGGAAATGCTGCGGTAGTGAGTGTAAGCTGTGTGACACAATGGGGGAAGTGCTGCGGTAGTGAGTGTAAGCTCTGTGACACAATGGGGGAAATGCTGCGGTAGTGAGTGTAAGCTGTGTGACACAATGGGGGAAATGCTGCGGTAGTGAGTGTAAGCTGTGTGACACAATGGGGGAAATGCTGCGGTAGTGAGTGTAAGCTCTGTGACACAATGGGGGAAGTGCTGCGGTAGTGAGTGTAAGCTCTGTGTGACACAATGGGGGAAATGCTGCGGTAGTGAGTGTAAGCTCTGTGTGACACAATGGGGGAAATGCTGCGGTAGTGAGTGTAAGCTGTGTGACACAATGGGGGAAATGCTGCGGTAGTGAGTGTAAGCTGTGTGACACAATGGGGGAAATGCTGCGGTAGTGAGTGTAAGCTCTGTGTGACACAATGGGGGAAGTGCTGCGGTAGTGAGTGTAAGCTCTGTGTGACACAATGGGGGAAGTGCTGCGGTAGTGAGTGTAAGCTGTGTGACACAATGGGGGAAATGCTGCGGTAGTGAGTGTAAGCTCTGTGTGACACAATGGGGGAAGTGCTGCGGTAGTGAGTGTAAGCTGTGTGTGACACAATGGGGGAAATGCTGCGGTAGTGAGTGTAAGCTGTGTGTGACACAATGGGGGAAATGCTGCGGTAGTGAGTGTAAGCTGTGTGTGACACAATGGGGGAAATGCTGCGGTAGTGAGTGTAAGCGGTGTGACACAATGGGGGAAGTGCTGCGGTAGTGAGTGTAAGCTGTGTGTGACACAATGGGGGAAATGCTGCGGTAGTGAGTGTAAGCTGTGTGACACAATGGGGGAAGTGCTGCGGTAGTAAGTGTAAGCTGTGTGACACAATGGGGGAAGTGCTGCGGTAGTGAGTGTAAGCTCTGTGACACAATGGGGGAAATGCTGCGGTAGTGAGTGTAAGCTCTGTGTGACACAATGGGGGAAGTGCTGCGGTAGTGAGTGTAAGCTGTGTGACACAATGGGGGAAATGCTGCGGTAGTGAGTGTAAGCTGTGTGACACAATGGGGGAAATGCTGCGGTAGTGAGTGTAAGCTCTGTGTGACACAATGGGGGAAGTGCTGCGGTAGTGAGTGTAAGCTCTGTGTGACACAATGGGGGAAATGCTGCGGTAGTGAGTGTAAGCTGTGTGACACAATGGGGGAAATGCTGCGGTAGTGAGTGTAAGCTGTGTGACACAATGGGGGAAATGCTGCGGTAGTGAGTGTAAGCTCTGTGACACAATGGGGGAAGTGCTGCGGTAGTGAGTGTAAGCTCTGTGTGACACAATGGGGGAAATGCTGCGGTAGTGAGTGTAAGCTGTGTGACACAATGGGGGAAATGCTGCGGTAGTGAGTGTAAGCTCTGTGTGACACAATGGGGGAAGTGCTGCGGTAGTGAGTGTAAGCTCTGTGTGACACAATGGGGGAAGTGCTGCGGTAGTGAGTGTAAGCTGTGTGACACAATGGGGGAAATGCTGCGGTAGTGAGTGTAAGCTCTGTGTGACACAATGGGGGAAGTGCTGCGGTAGTGAGTGTAAGCTGTGTGTGACACAATGGGGGAAATGCTGCGGTAGTGAGTGTAAGCTCTGTGTGACACAATGGGGGAAATGCTGCGGTAGTGAGTGTAAGCTGTGTGTGACACAATGGGGGAAATGCTGCGATAGTGAGTGTAAGCTCTGTGACACAATGGGGGAAGTGCTGCGGTAGTGAGTGTAAGCTCTGTGTGACACAATGGGGGAAGTGCTGCGGTAGTGAGTGTAAGCTGTGTGACACAATGGGGGAAATGCTGCGGTAGTGAGTGTAAGCTCTGTGTGACACAATGGGGGAAATGCTGCGGTAGTGAGTGTAAGCTCTGTGTGACACAATGGGGGAAATGCTGCGGTAGTGAGTGTAAGCTCTGTGTGACACAATGGGGGAAATGCTGCGGTAGTGAGTGTAAGCTCTGTGTGACACAATGGGGGAAATGCTGCGGTAGTGAGTGTAAGCTGTGTGTGACACAATGGGGGAAATGCTGCGGTAGTGAGTGTAAGCTGTGTGACACAATGGGGGAAATGCTGCGGTAGTGAGTGTAAGCTGTGTGTGACACAATGGGGGAAATGCTGCGGTAGTGAGTGTAAGCTGTGTGACACAATGGGGGAAATGCTGCGGTAGTGAGTGTAAGCTGTGTGACACAATGGGGGAAGTGCTGCGGTAGTGAGTGTAAGCTGTGTGTGACACAATGGGGGAAATGCTGCGGTAGTGAGTGTAAGCTGTGTGTGACACAATGGGGGAAGTGCTGCGGTAGTGAGTGTAAGCTGTGTGTGACACAATGGGGGAAGTGCTGCGGTAGTGAGTGTAAGCTGTGTGACACAATGGGGGAAATGCTGCGGTAGTGAGTGTAAGCTCTGTGTGACACAATGGGGGAAGTGCTGCGGTAGTGAGTGTAAGCTCTGTGTGACACAATGGGGGAAATGCTGCGGTAGTGAGTGTAAGCTGTGTGTGACACAATGGGGGAAATGCTGCGGTAGTGAGTGTAAGCTCTGTGTGACACAATGGGGGAAATGCTGCGATAGTGAGTGTAAGCTCTGTGTGACACAATGGGGGAAATGCTGCGGTAGTGAGTGTAAGCTGTGTGTGACACAATGGGGGAAATGCTGCGGTAGTGAGTGTAAGCTGTGTGACACAATGGGGGAAATGCTGCGGTAGTGAGTGTAAGCGGTGTGACACAATGGGGGAAGTGCTGCGGTAGTGAGTGTAAGCTGTGTGTGACACAATGGGGGAAATGCTGCGGTAGTGAGTGTAAGCTGTGTGTGACACAATGGGGGAAATGCTGCGGTAGTGAGTGTAAGCTGTGTGTGACACAATGGGGGAAATGCTGCGGTAGTGAGTGTAAGCTGTGTGTGACACAATAGGGGAAATGCTGCGGTAGTGAGTGTAAGCTCTGTGTGACACAATGGGGGAAATGCTGCGGTAGTGAGTGTAAGCTGTGTGTGACACAATGGGGGAAATGCTGCGGTAGTGAGTGTAAGCTGTGTGACACAATGGGGGAAATGCTGCGGTAGTGAGTGTAAGCTGTGTGACACAATGGGGGAAATGCTGCGGTAGTGAGTGTAAGCTGTGTGTGACACAATGGGGGAAATGCTGCGGTAGTGAGTGTAAGCTGTGTGACACAATGGGGGAAATGCTGCGGTAGTGAGTGTAAGCTGTATGACACAATGGGGGAAATGCTGCGGTAGTGAGTGTAAGCTGTGTGTGACACAATGGGGGAAATGCTGCGGTAGTGAGTGTAAGCTGTGTGACACAATGGGGGAAATGCTGCGGTAGTGAGTGTAAGCTGTGTGTGACACAATGGGGGAAGTGCTGCGGTAGTGAGTGTAAGCTCTGTGTGACACAATGGGGGAAATGCTGCGGTAGTGAGTGTAAGCTGTGTGTGACACAATGGGGGAAATGCTGCGGTAGTGAGTGTAAGCTGTGTGACACAATGGGGGAAGTGCTGCGGTAGTGAGTGTAAGCTCTGTGACACAATGGGGGAAGTGCTGCGGTAGTGAGTGTAAGCTGTGTGTGACACAATGGGGGAAATGCTGCGGTAGTGAGTGTAAGCTGTGTGACACAATGGGGGAAGTGCTGCGGTAGTAAGTGTAAGCTGTGTGACACAATGGGGGAAGTGCTGCGGTAGTGAGTGTAAGCTCTGTGACACAATGGGGGAAATGCTGCGGTAGTGAGTGTAAGCTCTGTGTGACACAATGGGGGAAGTGCTGCGGTAGTGAGTGTAAGCTGTGTGACACAATGGGGGAAATGCTGCGGTAGTGAGTGTAAGCTGTGTGACACAATGGGGGAAATGCTGCGGTAGTGAGTGTAAGCTCTGTGTGACACAATGGGGGAAGTGCTGCGGTAGTGAGTGTAAGCTCTGTGTGACACAATGGGGGAAATGCTGCGGTAGTGAGTGTAAGCTGTGTGACACAATGGGGGAAATGCTGCGGTAGTGAGTGTAAGCTGTGTGACACAATGGGGGAAATGCTGCGGTAGTGAGTGTAAGCTCTGTGACACAATGGGGGAAGTGCTGCGGTAGTGAGTGTAAGCTCTGTGTGACACAATGGGGGAAATGCTGCGGTAGTGAGTGTAAGCTGTGTGACACAATGGGGGAAATGCTGCGGTAGTGAGTGTAAGCTCTGTGTGACACAATGGGGGAAGTGCTGCGGTAGTGAGTGTAAGCTCTGTGTGACACAATGGGGGAAGTGCTGCGGTAGTGAGTGTAAGCTGTGTGACACAATGGGGGAAATGCTGCGGTAGTGAGTGTAAGCTCTGTGTGACACAATGGGGGAAGTGCTGCGGTAGTGAGTGTAAGCTGTGTGTGACACAATGGGGGAAATGCTGCGGTAGTGAGTGTAAGCTCTGTGTGACACAATGGGGGAAATGCTGCGGTAGTGAGTGTAAGCTGTGTGTGACACAATGGGGGAAATGCTGCGATAGTGAGTGTAAGCTCTGTGACACAATGGGGGAAGTGCTGCGGTAGTGAGTGTAAGCTCTGTGTGACACAATGGGGGAAGTGCTGCGGTAGTGAGTGTAAGCTGTGTGACACAATGGGGGAAATGCTGCGGTAGTGAGTGTAAGCTCTGTGTGACACAATGGGGGAAATGCTGCGGTAGTGAGTGTAAGCTCTGTGTGACACAATGGGGGAAATGCTGCGGTAGTGAGTGTAAGCTCTGTGTGACACAATGGGGGAAATGCTGCGGTAGTGAGTGTAAGCTCTGTGTGACACAATGGGGGAAATGCTGCGGTAGTGAGTGTAAGCTGTGTGTGACACAATGGGGGAAATGCTGCGGTAGTGAGTGTAAGCTGTGTGACACAATGGGGGAAATGCTGCGGTAGTGAGTGTAAGCTGTGTGTGACACAATGGGGGAAATGCTGCGGTAGTGAGTGTAAGCTGTGTGACACAATGGGGGAAATGCTGCGGTAGTGAGTGTAAGCTGTGTGACACAATGGGGGAAGTGCTGCGGTAGTGAGTGTAAGCTGTGTGTGACACAATGGGGGAAATGCTGCGGTAGTGAGTGTAAGCTGTGTGTGACACAATGGGGGAAGTGCTGCGGTAGTGAGTGTAAGCTGTGTGTGACACAATGGGGGAAGTGCTGCGGTAGTGAGTGTAAGCTGTGTGACACAATGGGGGAAATGCTGCGGTAGTGAGTGTAAGCTCTGTGTGACACAATGGGGGAAGTGCTGCGGTAGTGAGTGTAAGCTCTGTGTGACACAATGGGGGAAATGCTGCGGTAGTGAGTGTAAGCTGTGTGTGACACAATGGGGGAAATGCTGCGGTAGTGAGTGTAAGCTCTGTGTGACACAATGGGGGAAATGCTGCGATAGTGAGTGTAAGCTCTGTGTGACACAATGGGGGAAATGCTGCGGTAGTGAGTGTAAGCTGTGTGTGACACAATGGGGGAAATGCTGCGGTAGTGAGTGTAAGCTGTGTGACACAATGGGGGAAATGCTGCGGTAGTGAGTGTAAGCGGTGTGACACAATGGGGGAAGTGCTGCGGTAGTGAGTGTAAGCTGTGTGTGACACAATGGGGGAAATGCTGCGGTAGTGAGTGTAAGCTGTGTGTGACACAATGGGGGAAATGCTGCGGTAGTGAGTGTAAGCTGTGTGTGACACAATGGGGGAAATGCTGCGGTAGTGAGTGTAAGCTGTGTGTGACACAATAGGGGAAATGCTGCGGTAGTGAGTGTAAGCTCTGTGTGACACAATGGGGGAAATGCTGCGGTAGTGAGTGTAAGCTGTGTGTGACACAATGGGGGAAATGCTGCGGTAGTGAGTGTAAGCTGTGTGACACAATGGGGGAAATGCTGCGGTAGTGAGTGTAAGCTGTGTGACACAATGGGGGAAATGCTGCGGTAGTGAGTGTAAGCTGTGTGTGACACAATGGGGGAAATGCTGCGGTAGTGAGTGTAAGCTGTGTGACACAATGGGGGAAATGCTGCGGTAGTGAGTGTAAGCTGTATGACACAATGGGGGAAATGCTGCGGTAGTGAGTGTAAGCTGTGTGTGACACAATGGGGGAAATGCTGCGGTAGTGAGTGTAAGCTGTGTGACACAATGGGGGAAATGCTGCGGTAGTGAGTGTAAGCTGTGTGTGACACAATGGGGGAAGTGCTGCGGTAGTGAGTGTAAGCTCTGTGTGACACAATGGGGGAAATGCTGCGGTAGTGAGTGTAAGCTGTGTGACACAGCGGGGGAAGTGCTGCGGTGTGAGTGATTGGAGGACCCCCCGTATCTCAGTGTATGGAGGGCCGCAGCTGCGATATTCTGCGTTACACACAATTTCCCGGTACTCTCACAGCTCGGTGACCATTGTTATTTGTAGAAGTCAGGGAGATTGCATTCAGAGGTGTTCCCATGGCTAAGTCATTAAAATGAAGTGAAAGTAATTAAAGTCAAAGTTAATTAGCTCATTAAGATGGAAGGTTAGTGAAGATTTTAAATTAAGGCGAATTGATCATTTCTATCCATTTAACACCAGCATGGTAATAATAATTACACAATGGGGCGTAGGTAAATATAGCAGTTGGGGGACAGCTGGAGAATAGAACCCCGGGATGCTGACAGCATACCGACACCGGGATCCCAAGTGCCAGCATAACGTAGTACACCCATACAGTGGTGCCAGATGGGGGCAGGATACTGGAGTGACAGGAGGCTGGAGAGACATGGGACAGGAGGCTGGAGAGACATGGGACAGGAGGCTGGAGAGACATGGGACAGGAGGCTGGAGAGACATGGGGCAGGAGGCTGGAGAGACATGGGACAGGAGGCTGGAGAGACATGGGACAGGAGGCTGGAGAGACATGGGACAGGAGGCTGGAGAGATATGGGACAGGAGGCTGGAGAGACACGGGACAGGAGGCTGGAGAGACACGGGACAGGAGGCTGGAGAGACATGGGACAGGAGGCTGGAGAGACATGGGACAGGAGGCTGGAGAGACACGGGACAGGAGGCTGGAGAGACAGGGGACAGGAGGCTGGAGAGACATGGGACAGGAGGCTGGAGAGACATGGGACAGGAGGCTGGAGAGACATGGGTCAGGGGGCTGGATTGATAGGGGGTGGGAGTGACAGGGAGCACTGGCTGGAGTGACACGAGACTGGACAGACACATAGGGCAGGAGGCTGGATGGTACATGGCGCAGGAGGCTAGAGTGGCAGGGGCTGGAGTGATGGGGTAGGAGGCTAGAGTGGCAGGGGCTGGAGTGATGGGACAGGAGGCTGGAGAGACATGGGACAGGAGGCTGGAGAGACATGGGTCAGGGGGCTGGATTGATAGGGGGTGGGAGTGACAGGGAGCACTGGCTGGAGTGACATGAGACTGGACAGACACATAGGGCAGGAGGATTGATGGGACATGGTGCAGGAGGCTAGAGTGGCAGATGCTGGAGTGATGGGGCAGGAGGCTGGGGAGACATGGGGCAGGAGGCTGGAAAGATAGGGGCGGGAGTGACAGGGAGCACTGGCTGGAGTGACACAAGACTCGACAGACACATAGGGCAGGAGGCTAGATGGGACATGGTGCAGGAGGCTAGAGTGGAAGGGGGCTGGAGTGATGGGGCAGGAGGCTGGAGAGACATAGGGCAGGAGGCCAAGTGGCAGGGGGCTGGAGTGATGGGGCAGGGGCTAGAGTGATGGGGCAGGAGGCTGGAGAGACATGGGGCAGGAGGCTAGAGTGGCAGGGGGCTGGAGTGATGGGGCAGGAGGCTGGAGAGACATGGGGCAGGAGGCTAGAGTGACAGGGGTCTGGAGTGATGGGGCAGGTGCTAGAGTGATGCAGCAGGAGGCTGGAGAGACATAGGGCAGGGGGCTGAAGTGATGGGGCAGGAGGCTGGAGAGACATGGGGCAGGGGGCTGATTGATAGAGGGTGGGAGTGACAGGGAGCACTGGCTGGAGTGACACGAGACTGGACAGACACATAGGGCAGGAGACTAGAGTGGCAGGGGCTGGAGTGATGGGGCAGGAGACTGGATGGGACATGGCTCAGGAGGCTAGAGTGGCAGGGGCTGGAGTGATGGGGTAGGAGGCTAGAGTGGCAGGGGCTGGAGTGATGGGGCAGGAGGCTGGATGGGACATGGCTCAGGAGGCTAGAGTGGCAGGGGCTGGAGTGATGGGGTAGGAGGCTGGAGTGATGGGGCAGGAGACTAGAGTGGCAGGGGCTGGAGTGATGGGGCAGGAGGCTGGATGGGACATGGCGCAGGAGGCTAGAGTGGCAGGGGCTGGAGTGATGGGGTAGGAGGCTAGAGTGGCAGGGGCTGGAGTGATGGGGCAGGAGGCTGGATGGGACATGGCGCAGGAGACTAGAGTGGCAGGGGCTGGAGTGATGGGGTAGGAGGCTGGAGTGATGGGGTAGGAGGCTAGAGTGGCAGGGGCTGGAGTGATGGGGCAGGAGGCTGGATGGGACACGGCGCAAGAGGCTAGAGTGGCAGGGGCTGGAGTGATGGGGTAGGAGGCTAGAGTGGCAGGGGCTGGAGTGATGGGGCAGGAGGCTGGAGAGACATGGGGCAGGAGGTTAGAGTGGCAGGGGCTGGAGTGATGGGGCAGGTGGCTGTAGAGACATGGGGCAGGAGGCTAGAGTGGCAGGGGCTGGAGTGATGGGGCAGGAGGCTGGATGGGACATGGCGCAGGAGGCTAGAGTGGCAGGGGCTGGAGTGATGGGGTAGGAGGCTGGAGTGATGGGGTAGGAGGCTAGAGTGGCAGGGGCTGGAGTGATGGGGCAGGAGGCTGGATGGGACATGGCGCAGGAGGCTAGAGTGGCAGGGGCTGGAGTGATGGGGCAGGAGGCTAGAGTGGCAGGGGCTGGAGTGATGGGGCAGGAGGCTGGAGAGACATGGGGCAGGAGGTTAGAGTGGCAGGGGGCTGGAGTGATGGGGCAGGTGGCTGGAGAGACATGGGGCAGGAGGCTAGAGTGGCAGGGGCTGGAGTGATGGGGCAGGAGGCTGGATGGGACATGGCGCAGGAGGCTAGAGTGGCAGGAGCTGGAGTGATGGGGCAGGAGGCTAGAGTGGCAGGGGCTGGAGTGATGGGGCAGGAGGCTGGATGGGACATGGCGCAGGAGGCTAGAGTGGCAGGGGCTGGAGTGATGGGGTAGGAGGCTGGAGTGATGGGGCAGGAGGCTAGAGTGGCAGGGGCTGGAGTGATGGGGCAGGAGGCTGGATGGGACATGGCGCAGGAGGCTAGAGTGGCAGGGGCTGGAGTGATGGGGTAGGAGGCTAGAGTGGCAGGGGCTGGAGTGATGGGGCCGGTGGCTGGAGAGACATGGGGCAGGAGGCTAGAGTGGCAGGGGGCTGAAGTGATGGGGCAGGGGCTAGAGTGATGGGACAGGAGGCTGGAGAGACATAGGGCAGGGGGCTGGAGTGATGGGGCAGGAGGCTGTTGAGACATGGGGCAGGAGGCTAGAGTGGCAGGGGGCTGGAGTGATGGGGCAGGGGCTAGAGTGATGGGGCAGGAGGACAGAGATATGGAGCAGGAAGCTAGAGTGGCTGGGGGCTGGAGTGATGGGGCAGGAGAATGGATGGGGCATGGCGCAGGAGGCTATAGTGGCAGGGGCTGGAGTGATGGGGCAGGAGGCTGGAGAGACATGGGGCAGGAGGCTGGAAAGACAGAGGTTGGGAGTGACAGGGAGCACTGGCTGGAGTGACATGAGACTAGAGAGACACATAGGGCAGGAGGCTGGAGAGACACATGGGGCAGGAGGCTGGAGAGACACATGGGGCAGGAGGCTGGAGAGACACATAGGGCAGGAGGCTGGAGAGACACATAGGGCAGGAGGCTGGAGGGGACATGGGGCAGGAGGCTGGAGAGACACATAGGGCAGGAGGCTGGAGAGACACATAGGGCAGGAGGCTGAAGGGGACATGGGGCAGGAGGCTGGAGAGACACATAGGGCAGGAGGCTGGCAGGGACATGGGGCAGGAGGATGGAGAGACACATAGGGCAGGAGGCTGGAGGGGACATGGGGCAGGAGGCTGGAGAGACACATAGGGCAGGAGGCTGGAGAGACACATAGGGCAGGAGGCTGGAGGGGACATGGGGCAGGAGGCTGGAGAGACACATAGGGCAGGAGGCTGGAGGGGACATGGGGCAGGAGGCTGGAGGGGACATAGGGCAGGAGGCTGGAGGGGACATAGGGCAGGAGGCTGGAGAGACACATAGAGCAGGAGGCTGGAGAGACACATAGGGCAGGAGGCTGGAGGGGACATGGGGCAGGAGGCTGGAGAGACACATAGGGCAGGAGGGTGGAGGGGACATGGGGCAGGAGGCTGGAGAGACACATGGGGCAGGAGGCTGGAGGGGACATGGGGCAGGAGGCTGGAGAGACACATGGGGCAGGAGGCTGGAGAGACACATAGGGCAGGAGGCTGGAGAGACACATGGGGCAGGAGGCTGGAGGGGACATGGGGCAGGAGGCTGGAGAGACACATAGGGCAGGAGGCTGGAGAGACACATAGGGTAGGAGGCTGGAGGGGACATGGGGCAGGAGGCTGGAGAGACACATAGGGTAGGAGGCTGGAGGGGACATGGGGCAGGAGGCTGGAGAGACACATAGGGCAGGAGGCTGGAGAGACACATAGGGCAGGAGGCTGAAGGGGACATGGGGCAGGAGGCTGGAGAGACACATAGGGCAGGAGGCTGGAGGGGACATGGGGCAGGAGGCTGGAGAGACACATAGGGCAGGAGGCTGGAGGGGACATGGGGCAGGAGGCTGGAGGGGACATAGGGCAGGAGGCTGGAGGGGACATAGGGCAGGAGGCTGGAGAGACACATAGAGCAGGAGGCTGGAGAGACACATAGGGCAGGAGGCTGGAGGGGACATGGGGCAGGAGGCTGGAGAGACACATAGGGCAGGAGGGTGGAGGGGACATGGGGCAGGAGGCTGGAGAGACACATGGGGCAGGAGGCTGGAGGGGACATGGGGCAGGAGGCTGGAGAGACACATGGGGCAGGAGGCTGGAGAGACACATAGGGCAGGAGGCTGGAGAGACACATAGGGCAGGAGGCTGGAGAGACACATAGGGCAGGAGGCTGGAGGGGACATGGGGCAGGAGGCTGGAGAGACACATAGGGCAGGAGGCTGGAGGGGACATGGGGCAGGAGGCTGGAGGGGAAATGGGGCAGGAGGCTGGAGAGACACATAGGGCAGGAGGCTGGAGGGGACATGGGGCAGGAGGATGAAGAGACACATAGGGCAGGAGGCTGGAGAGACACATGGGGCAGGAGGCTGGAGAGACACATGGGGCAGGAGGCTGGAGAGACACAGGGCAGGAGGCTGGAGAGACACATAGGGCAGGAGGCTGGAGAGACACATAGGGCAGGAGGCTGAAGGGGACATGGGGCAGGAGGCTGGAGAGACACATGGGGCAGGAGGCTGGAGAGACACATAGGGCAGGAGGCTGGAGAGACACATAGGGCAGGAGGCTGGAGGGGACATGGGGCAGGAGGCTGGAGGGGACATGGGACAGGAGGCTGGAGAGACACATAGGGCAGGAGGCTGAAGGGGACATGGGGCAGGAGGCTGGAGAGACACATGGGGAAGGAGGCTGGAGAGACACATAGGGCAGGAGGCTGGAGAGACACATAGGGCAGGAGGCTGGAGGGGACATGGGGCAGGAGGCTGGAGAGACATGGGACAGGAGGCTGGAGAGACATGGGACAGGAGGCTGGAGAGACATGGGTCAGGGGGCTGGATTGATAGGGGGTGGGAGTGACAGGGAGCACTGGCTGGAGTGACACGAGACTGGACAGACACATAGGGCAGGAGACTGGATGGGACATGGCTCAGGAGGCTAGAGTGGCAGGGGCTGGAGTGATGGGGTAGGAGGCTAGAGTGGCAGGGGCTGGAGTGATGGGACAGGAGGCTGGATGGGACATGGCGCAGGAGGCTAGAGTGGCAGGGGCTGGAGTGATGGGGTAGGAGGCTGGAGTGATGGGGCAGAAGACTAGAGTGGCAGGGGCTGGAGTGATGGGGCAGGAGGCTGGATGGGACATGGCGCAGGAGGCTAGAGTGGCAGGGGCTGGAGTGATGGGGTAGGAGGCTAGAGTGGCAGGGGCTGGAGTGATGGGACAGGAGGCTGGAGAGACATGGGACAGGAGGCTGGAGAGACATGGGTCAGGGGGCTGGATTGATAGGGGGTGGGAGTGACAGGGAGCACTGGCTGGAGTGACATGAGACTGGACAGACACATAGGGCAGGAGGCTGGAGAGACACATAGGGCAGGAGGATGGAGGGGACATGGGGCAGGAGGATGGAGGGGACATGGGGCAGGAGGCTGGAGAGACACATAGGGCAGGAGGCTGGAGGGGACATGGGGCAGGAGGCTGGAGAGACACATAGGGCAGGAGGCTGGAGAGACACATGGGGCAGGAGGCTGGAGAGACACAGGGCAGGAGGCTGGAGAGACACATAGGGCAGGAGGCTGGAGAGACACATAGGGCAGGAGGCTGAAGGGGACATGGGGCAGGAGGCTGGAGAGACACATGGGGCAGGAGGCTGGAGAGACACATAGGGCAGGAGGCTGGAGAGACACATAGGGCAGGAGGCTGGAGGGGACATGGGGCAGGAGGCTGGAGGGGACATGGGGCAGGAGGCTAGAGAGACACATAGGGCAGGAGGCTGGAGAGACACATAGGGCAGGAGGCTAGAGAGACACATAGGGCAGGAGGCTGGAGGGGACATGGGGCAGGAGGCTGGAGAGACACATAGGGCAGGAGGCTGGAGAGACACATAGGGCAGGAGGTTGGAGGGGACATGGGGCAGGAGGCTGGAGGGGACATGGGACAGGAGGCTGGAGGGGACATGGGACAGGAGGCTGGAGGGGACATGGGGCAGGTGCAGACAGATGGTGTGGTTGATTGTGAGACTCAGAGGAATGTCATCTTCTCAGTCCTGTGAATAACCAAAAGAACATTGTTTCCGTTTCTGCTGTAGGTCAGGTATGTGCTGAACGCCACAAGGGAACTCACTGCCCGTGTCCAGCTCTGAAACAGAGCATGCGCACTTCATGTCATTTTTTCAAAATGCGATAAAACCACCGAAAAGTAGATTGCGATATTATCACATTTTTTAGCTTTTATTGCAATCACATTTTCGATTAAAAAAAATCATACACACTTAGAGAAAAAAATAAAAAAAAATGAGAAAGTAACGAAAAAGACACAATAAGTGCCGAAAAATATGTAGAAACTTTTTGCATTTTTGATACATCAGCCCCTATATGAGATTTTCTGCAATTATTACTCAGCACTTAATGATCTTTAAAACTGCAGCACAATCACTATGGGGGTAATTCAGACCTGATCGCTGGGCAGCGATTGTTGCAGCCCTGTGATCAGATAGTCGCCCCCCATAGGGGAGTGTATATTCACTGTGCAAGTGTGTGATCACATGTGTAGCCGAGCTGTACAAACTGATCTCTGCGCAGTCCAGGACTTACTCAGCCGCTGCGATCACATCAGCCTGTCCGGGACCAGAACTGACGTCAGATACCCGCCCTGCAAACGCCTGGACACGCCTGCGGTTTCCCAAACACTCCCAGAAAACGGTCAGTTGACACCCACAAGCGCCCTCTTCCTGTCACTCTCCTTGCGATAGCCCGTGTGAACGGATCCGTCGCACAAACACATCGCTGAGCAGTGATCCGCTTTGTACCCGTGCGATGCGTCTGCACATTACGGTGCATACGCATGCGCAGTTTGGATCTGATCACCCGCTGTACGAAAACGCAGCCTAGCGATCAGGTCTGAATTACCCCCTATGTTCATTCCCCGCACTTATTTATGTATTATATAATACAGTTATTATTTATGGTTCTTATTACTATTATTTATTATTCCCCACTAAATGCCTGCACGCTACATGATAACGGGTCAGCGGTAAGGCCTGCACGCTACATGATAACAGGTCAGCGGTAAGGCCTGCACGCTACATGATAACGGGTCAGTGGTAAGGCCTGCACGCTACATGATAACGGGTCAGCGGTAAGGCCTGCACGCTACATGATAACAGGTCAGCGGTAAGGCCTGCACGCTACATGATAACAGGTCAGTGGTAAGGCCTGCGCGCTACATGATAACGGGTCAGTGGTAAGGCCTGCACGCTACATGATAACGGGTCAATGGTAAGGCCTGCACGCTACATGATAACGGGTCAGCGGTAAGGCCTGCACGCTACATGATAACGGGTCAGCGGTAAGGCCTGCACGCTACATGATAACGGGTCAGCGGTAAGGCCTGCACGCTACATGATAACGGGTCAGCGGTAAGGCCTGAACGCTACATGATAACGGGTCAGCGGTAAGGCCTGCACGCTACATGATAACGGGTCAGCGTTAAGGCCTGCACGCTACATGATAACAGGTCAGCGGTAAGGCCTGCACGCTACATGATAACGGGTCAGCGGTAAAGCCTGCACGCTACATGATAACAGGTCAGTGGTAAGGCCTGCACACTACATGATAACGGGTCAGCGGTAAGGCCTGCACACTACATGATAACGGGTCAGCGGTAAGGCCTGCACGCTACATGATAACGGGTCAGCGGAAAGGCCTGCACGCTACATGATAACGGGTCAGTGGTAAGGCCTGCGCGCTACATGATTATGATTCAGTGGTAAGGCCTGCATGCTACATGATAATGGGTCAGTGGTAAGGCCTGCACGCTACATGATAATGGGTCAGCGGTAAGGCCTGAACGCCAGTGCCGTAACTAGGCATTTTAGCGCTGTGTGCAAGAAACGACAGTGGTGCTCCCCCCATGGAAGAAAAATTTATAGGGGCGTGGCTTCACGGGGAAGGGGCGTGGCCACAAAATAATAGCAATTCATACTACGGTGCACAGTAGTCTACATTATTCAAATTACGCTGCACAGTAGCGCCCCTACACCAGGTAGAGCCCCTTTTTACACATTGCGGCAGCCAGGACCCCTTTTTACACATTGCGGCAGCCAGGACCCCTTTTTACACATTGCGGCAGCCAGGCCCCCTCTTTACACATTGCGGCAGCCAGGCCCCCTCTTTACACATTGCGGCAGCCAGGACCCCTTTTTACACATTGCGGCAGCCAGGACCCCTTTTTAAACATTGCGGCAGCCAGGCCCCCTATTTACACATTGCGGCAGCCAGGACCCCTTTTTACACATTGTGGCAGCCAGGACCCCTTTTTACACATTACGGCAGCCAGGACCCCTTTTTACACATTACGGCAGCCAGGAACCCTTTTTACACATTACGGCAGCCAGGACCCCTTTTTACACATTGCGGCAGCCAGGCCCCCTTTTTACACATTACGGCAGCCAGGACCCCTTTTTACACATTGCAGCAGCCAGGCCCCCTTTTTACACATTGCGGCAGCCAGGACCCCATTTTACACATTGCGGCAGCCAGGACCCCTTTTTACACATTGCAGCAGCCAGGCCCCCTTTTTACACATTGCGGCAGCCAGGACCCCATTTTACACATTGCGGCAGCCAGGACCCCTTTTTACACACTGCGGCAGCCAGGACCCCTTTTTACACATTGCGGCAGCCAGGCCCCCTGTTTACACATTGCGGCAGCCAGGCCCCCTTTTTACACATTGCGGCAGCCAGGACCCCATTTTATACATTGTGGCAGCCAGGACCCCTTTTTACACATTGCGGCAGCCAGGCCCCCTCTTTACACATTGCGGCAGCCAGGCCCCCTTTTTACACATTGCGGCAGCCAGGACCCCATTTTATACATTGCGGCAGCCAGGCCCCCTTTTTACACATTGCGGCAGCCAGGACCCCATTTTACACATTGCGGCAGCCAGTACCCCTTTTTACACATTGCGGCAGCCAGGACCCCCCCCCCCTTTTTACACATTGCGGCAGCCAGGACCCCTTTTTACACATTGCGGCAGACGGTGTCCCCCTGAGAGAGAGAAAGAGAGAGAGAAAGAGAGAGAGGGAGGGATATACTTACCTTCTCCCCGCTGACAGGCTCCTCGTGCTGCTCCCTCGGTGCAGGCAGTGAGGTGAGAAGGAGGAGGAGGGAGGGGGAGCAGGGAGCCGCAGCAGCGCTATTTCATTGGTAGTAAGCGCCGCTGCAGCATCCCCCTCTCCTTCTGTATTGGCTGCCTGGCGACTCTATGGATGCTGGGATGCGGTTCCTTCATCCCAGCATCCACAGCAGCGCCGGGCAGCCAATACAGAAGGAGAGGGGGATGCTGCAGCGGCGCTTACTACCAATCAAATAGCGCTGCTGCGGCTCCCTGCTCCCCCTCCCTCCTCCTCCTTGAACCCGGCGCTGGTCTCTTCTCCCTCCAGCCGCACACGGCGCACACCGAGGCGGCATGTAATGAGTCAATTTGACTCATTACATGCCGCTGGCCATTGCGCCCTCAGGGCAACTGCGCTGTGTGCCAAGCCCACTTGGCACACACGTAGTTACGGCCCTGCTGAACGCTACATGATAACGGGTCAGCGGTAAGGCCTGCACGCTACATGATAACAGGTCAGCGGTAAGGCCTGCACGCTACATGATAACAGGTCAGCGGTAAGGCCTGCACGCTACATGATAACAGGTCAGCGGTAAAGCCTGCACGCTACATGATAACAGGTCAGCGTTAAGGCCTGCACGCTACATGATAACAGGTCAGCGGTAAGGCCTGCACGCTACATGATAACAGGTCAGCGGTAAGGCCTGCACGCTACATGATATCGGGTCAGCGGTAAAGCCTGCACGCTACATGATAACAGGTCAGCGGTAAGGCCTGCACACTACATGATAACAGGTCAGCGGTAAGGCCTGCACGCTACATGATAACAGGTCAGCGGTAAGGCCTGCACGCTACATGATAACAGGTCAGCGGTAAGGCCTGCACGCTACATGGTAACGGGTCAGCGGTAAGGCCTGCACGCTACATGATAACAGGTCAGCGGTAAGGCCTGCACGCTACATGATAACAGGTCAGCGTTAAGGCCTGCACGCTACATGATAACAGGTCAGCGGTAAGGCCTGCACGCTACATGATAACAGGTCAGCGTTAAGGCCTGCACGCTACATGATAACAGGTCAGCGTTAAGGCCTGCACGCTACATGATAACGGGTCAGCGGTAAGGCCTGCACGCTACATGATAACGGGTCAGCGGTAAGGCCTGCACGCTACATGATAACAGGTCAGCGTTAAGGCCTGCACGCTACATGACAACAGGTCAGCGGTAAGGCCTGCACGCTACATGATAACGGGTCAGCGGTAAGGCCTGCACGCTACATGATAACAGGTCAGCGGTAAGGCCTGCATGCTACATGATATCGGGTCAGCGGTAAAGCCTGCACGCTACATGATAACAGGTCAGCGTTAAGGCCTGCACGCTACATGATAACGGGTCAGTGGTAACTCCTGCACGCTACATGATAACGGGTCAGCGGTAAGGCCTGCACGCTACATGATAACGAGTCAGTGGTAACTCCTGCACGCTACATGATAACGGGTCAGCGGTAAGGCCTGCACGCTACATGATAACAGGTCAGCGGTAAGGCCTGCACGCTACATGATAACAGGTCAGCGGTAAGGCCTGCACGCTACATGATAACGGGTCAGCGGTAAGGCCTGCACACTACATGATAACAGGTCAGCGGTAAGGCCTGCATGCTACATGATAACAGGTCAGCGTTAAGGCCTGCACGCTACATGATAACAGGTCAGCGGTAAGGCCTGCACGCTACATGATAACAGGTCAGCGGTAAGGCCTGCACGCTACATGATATCGGGTCAGCGGTAAAGCCTGCACGCTACATGATAACAGGTCAGCGGTAAGGCCTGCACACTACATGATAACAGGTCAGCGGTAAGGCCTGCACGCTACATGATAACAGGTCAGCGGTAAGGCCTGCACGCTACATGATAACAGGTCAGCGGTAAGGCCTGCACGCTACATGGTAACGGGTCAGCGGTAAGGCCTGCACGCTACATGATAACGGGTCAGCGGTAAGGCCTGCACGCTACATGATAACAGGTCAGCGTTAAGGCCTGCACGCTACATGATAACAGGTCAGCGGTAAGGCCTGCACGCTACATGATAACAGGTCAGCGGTAAGGCCTGCACGCTACATGATATCGGGTCAGCGGTAAAGCCTGCACGCTACATGATAACAGGTCAGCGTTAAGGCCTGCACGCTACATGATAACAGGTCAGCGGTAAGGCCTGCACGCTACATGATAACAGGTCAGCGGTAAGGCCTGCACGCTACATGATATCGGGTCAGCGGTAAAGCCTGCACGCTACATGATAACAGGTCAGCGTTAAGGCCTGCACGCTACATGATAACGGGTCAGCGTTAAGGCCTGCACGCTACATGATATCGAGTCAGTGGTAACTCCTGCACGCTACATGATAACGGGTCAGCGGTAAGGCCTGCACGCTACATGATAACGAGTCAGTGGTAACTCCTGCACGCTACATGATAACGGGTCAGTGGTAAGGCCTGCACGCTACATGATAACGGGTCAGCGGTAAGGCCTGCACGCTACATGATAACGGGTCAGCGGTAAGGCCTGCACGCTACATGATAACAGGTCAGTGGTAAGGCCTGCACGCTACATGATAATGGGTCAGCGGTAAGGCCTGCACGCTACATGATAACAGGTCAGCGGTAAGGCCTGCACGCTACATGATAACGGGTCAGCGGTAAGGCCTGCACGCTACATGATAACAGGTCAGTGGTAAGGCCTGCACGCTACATGATAACGGGTCAGTGGTAAGGCCTGCACGCTACATGATAATGGGTCAGCGGTAAGGCCTGCAAGCTACATGATAATGGGTCAGTGGTAAGGCCTGCACGCTACATGATAACGGGTCAGTGGTAAGGCCTGCACGCTACATGATAATTGGTCAGTGGTAAGACCTGCACGCTACATGATAACTGGTCAGCGGTAAAGCCTGCACGCTACATGATAAGTCAGCGGTAAGGCCTGCACGCTACATGATAACGGGTCAGTGTTAACTCCTGCACGCTACATGATAACAGGTCAGTGGTAAGGCCTGCACGCTACATGATAACGGGTCAGTGGTAACTCCTGCACGCTACATGATAACGGGTCAGCGGTAAGGCCTGCGCGCTACATGATAACGGGTCAGCGGTAACTCCTGCACTCTACATGATAACAGGTCAGTGGTAACTCCTGCACGCTACATGATAACGGGTCAGCGGTAAGGCCTGCACGCTACATGATAACAGGTCAGCGGTAAGGCCTGCACGCTACATGATAACAGGTCAGCGTTAAGGCCTGCACGCTACATGACAACAGGTCAGCGGTAAGGCCTGCACGCTACATGATAACGGGTCAGTGGTAAGGCCTGCACGCTACATGATAACTGGTCAGCGGTAAAGCCTGCACGCTACATGATAACTGGTCAGCGGTAAAGCCTGCACGCTACATGATAACAAGTCAGCGGTAAGGCCTGCACGCTACATGATAACGGGTCAGTGTTAACTCCTGTACGCTACATGATAACAGGTCAGTGGTAAGGCCTGCACGCTACATGATAACGGGTCAGTGGTAACTCCTGCACGCTACATGATAACGGGTCAGCGGTAAGGCCTGCGCGCTACATGATAACGGGTCAGCGGTAACTCCTGCACTCTACATGATAACGGGTCAGCGGTAACTCCTGCACTCTACATGATAACGGGTCAGCGGTAAGGCCTGCACTTTTCTCTTCTGGACAAAACCATGTGCACTGCAGGGGAGGGCAGATATAACATTTGCAGAGAGAGTTAGATTTGGGTGGGTTATATTGTTTCTGTGCAGGGTAAATATTGGCTGCTTTATTTTTACACTGCAATTTAGATTTCAGTTTGAACACACCCCACCCAAATCTAACTCTCTCTGCACATGTTACATCTGCCCCACCTGCAGTGCACATGGTTTTGCCCATTAGAGAAAAAGTTTGCTGCTGCGATCAGGTCTGAGGCACTACTGCTTATGTGCGCTGTAACTTACCTCTGGGATTTGGAGGCACCTCCAGGTAGGTTACCTCTCATTTTGAAAGCACATGAATGTAGAAAGCCGTGTGGGGGCCATTAGGGAGCGTGAGGACCCCATAGTGAAATCTAATACTCCGATATAACAGACACAATAATAATTCCTGGAAATAAGAGAACTCCGACCAGTTTATTCCAAACAGCATCTCAGAGTCTCTGACGTAGAACTTTCTATTTCTGACTATTGTATCATATGAAATATAAACTCCTGGTATTATTAGAAAGATGCGGCGATAAGAGAACATGTAGACGAGCGACAGCAGCTGGAGACGCTCTTCTCCGCCTGACAATTACAAGCGCTCATTTCCTATTCCGGCAGATCCGCTTGGCTTGTAAATCTCTCTGGCGCAGCGGCATTTCTGCAGGAGCAGCACATAGGAGAGTGCTGCGGACCCCAGGGTTTATTTATGGATATGCAGATTTGCTGCCCAGATCTCGGGCTCGTTAGATGTGTCTCTGTGGATTTATACACAACGCTCCCCAGTGAAGTGATACAGCGTCTCAGGAGACTCGTGGTGGCTGGCGTTACTGCGCCGCAGCACTTGCTTCCACCCTGGCACCTGTATATGAGACTACGCACATGTGCCCACAATAAGGGCCGGCATCCTGCACTATGTATAGAAGACATACAGGACTGACACCAACTACATCGTCCCCGTACATTTCATCCGCGTTCGCCAGACGCAGCTTTTACCCTGTGTTATACGTGCACTGACTGTTATGGCTGATGGGTGTACGTTCCAGAATGACCAGGAGGTTCCCGACCGCCCGGATATAGGGGGTCATTCCGAGTTGTTCGCTCGCTAGCAGTTTTTAGCAGCCATGCAAACGCTATGCCGCCTCCCACTGGGAGTGTATTTTAGCTTAGCAGAAGTGCGAACGAAAGGATCGCAGAGCGGCTACAAAATTATTTTGTGCAGTGTCAGAGTAGCTCCAGACCTACTCAGCGCCTGCGATCACTTCAGACTGTTCAGTTCCTGTTTTAACATCACAAACACGCCCTGCGTTCTCCCAGTCACGCCGGCGTTCTCCCAGTCACGCCTGCGGTTTTCCGAACACTCTGGGTGTCAACTGACCATTTTCAGGGAAACGCCCACTTCATGTCAATCACTCTGCGGCCAGCAGTGCGACTGAAATGCTTCACTAGACCCTGTGTGATACTACATCGGTCATTGTAATAGTACATTGCGCCGCATACGCAGAAGTGCCGTTTTTTGCATCATCGCTGCGCAGTGAACATTTTCAGCTAGCGATCAACTCGGAATGACCCCCATTGTGGGCAAGTCCCCGGAGGCTGCAGCCACCTGGACACATCCTGACTCCCACCCGCCACTCAGAGGGACCAGGGGCCTAATTCGCGACCTGACCGCCCGCTGTACGAACACGCAGCCTAGCGATCAGGTCTGAATTAGGCTCCTGGTCCCTCTGAGTCTAAACTGCGCATGCATCAAAATGTGCAGGTGCGTCGCACGGGTACAAAGCGGATCGCCGCTCAGCGATGAGTTTGTGCGATGGATCCATTCGCACGGCGATCGCAAAGAGATTGACAGGAAGAGGGCGTTTTCTGGGTGTGGCTGGAAAAACGCAGGAGTGTCCAATCGTTTGCAGGGCGGGTGTCTGACGTCAATTCCGGCCCCGGACAGGCTGAAGTGATCGCAGCGGCTGAGTAAGTCCCGGGCTGCACAGTGATCAGTTTCTACAGCTCCGCTACACATGTGATCACACACTTGCACAGCGAATATACACTCACCTATGGGCGGCGACTATGCAAACGCAGGACTGCAAAAAATACCCCTAGCGGGCGATCAGGGCTGAATTAGGCCCCAGGTTGGCCACCAGCGCTACGGCCGCTACTCTGATTGGAGCTGGGACTTTGGGGAGAGTTTTGTTCTCCATCTAGTTCCACATCCGTCCTTTACATCTGTAGAACCCAAATCTTCTCTCTTGCCATAGTGAGCTGGAAATGACACACTAGCGACAGACATGATGTCATATATCGGACAGACGCGACACAATCAGCTACGCGGCAGCACGCGCTATTCCCTGCAATCAGTCCAGTTAATCATTAGAATACTGGAATATAAATATATTTGAAATATAATAAGAGTTTGTTATAACTTTAACCTTGGATAAAGTGCGGAGAGGAGGCGATGCCACCTTGGCGC
The DNA here is from genome assembly GCF_028390025.1 of Pseudophryne corroboree. Taxonomy (NCBI): domain Eukaryota; kingdom Metazoa; phylum Chordata; class Amphibia; order Anura; family Myobatrachidae; genus Pseudophryne; species Pseudophryne corroboree. The sequence continues at coordinate 839,775 of NC_086453.1, forward strand.
GCAGCGTTCCTGTGTTTGTAGAGGAGGACGCTAAGTACTCATTATACAGTCAGAGTAAACACATAACACTCTAAGGTGTCTCCGCGGATTCCAGATCAGCCATTATTGTGTACAGTCTCCTTCCAGCGAGCGGCGCAGTCCCATCTATCAGCGTTTGCACAGCTGGAACCTCAGTGGAGCGCGTTTTATGAGTCTGGAAATGTGATGTTTCCACCTAATCAGACCCTTGTTGTGTGATACAGGGAGGGGGGAGATGAGCCGGTTTGTACTTATGTCGTCTTCTCGGCAAGGAAATAGGAGACAGAAATAAAACGAAAGCCTCCGCCTCTATTGTAGGATGTCAAATGCGTCTATGACAAAGAGCTGTGAAAACAGGACTTCTAAAACCAAGCTCAACGTGCCGTGGCAAGCACAGGAGTTCTAGAGGGGGGGTTTCCAAATGCATTACACACAATGGAGCAAGTGCGGGAGTCAGGGGGAGCGGTAGAAGAACCTGGACAGTAGACATTGGTCTTTTTATACGCTGGACACTGTATGGAATACAGTATGAATATCACTATAGACAGTCTCTAGTACAGTCTGTATCACACAATGAAATCATATAATCAGTGGTCAGGATGATAAATACACAAAGCTAATAGAACAGTAGGAGACAGAACTGCGCTAAGCGCACATTCTCCCAGCTCACGGTAGGGTCAAGACATTGGGGGTCATTCCGAGTTGTTCGCTCGTTATTTTTTTGTTGCAATGGAGCTATTAGTCGCTAATGCGCATGCAGTTAGGTATTTTACTCACAACATTACGAGGTTTTTTCTTCGTTCTGGTGATCGTAATGTGATTGACAGGAAGTGGGTGTTTCTGGGCGGAAACTGGCCGTTTTATGGGTGTGTGCGAAAAAACGCTACCGTTTCTGGGAAAAACGTGGAAGTGTCTGGAGAAACGGAGGAGTGTCTGGGCGAATGCTGGGTGTGTTTGTGACGTCAAACCAGGAACGACAAGCACTGAACTGATCGCAGATGCCGAGTAAGTCTGGAGCTACTCAGGAACTGCTAAGAAGTGTCTATTCGCAATTCTGCTAAGCTAAGATTCACTCCCAGTAGGCGGCGGCTTAGCGTGTGCAATGCTGCTAAAAGCAGCTTGCGAGCGAACAACTCGGAATGACCCCCATTACTCCAAGGGCGTGCGCTCAGCGTCTATTCACAGACACAAGAGGGACTGGGGGCAGCTCAGAGTGCTGGCCGTGCCCCCATAGTGACGGAACACGGGGACATTACTGCAAGCCACGCCCCCTTTACTGAGGTCAGGTCCCCTTTTCCGGCCCACGCCAGAGTCCCACTTCCTACCTCCACAAAGCTGGGGGGTGTGCAGGGTTTATCAGCAGACGACACTGACATCACTATTACGGCGGCAGAAAACCGCGGGATGTGGAGCCGTTGAAGGGAGTATTGAAAAGAAGATAGGATAAGTAAGAGACAGGAGGGAAGAGGGCCCTGCTCGTGAGAGCTGACATTGTAAAGAGGAGGGGTAGATAGACAGGGGTGACACAGATGGGGTAGAAAAAGGGATGAGGGCCGTGGCTTATATTCACATTGCATATTTACTAATGCCGTTTCCTTTTCCTAATACCTGTAGTTATAATCATTTTCCTAAAGGTAACAATATAAAACCAACCACATAACGTTTATCACTGAGCAACTTTCATCCGTCGTCTGCTCAGCATTCGGGGACTATTCATCATCCCCCCCACCGGCGTTGCTCCCTCCTTCCGTTGCTCCAGCCTCTGAGGCAAATCACTATGGGGGGAAGTTATCAAAGCTTGGTGAGAGATAAAGTACCAGCCAATCAGCTTCTGTCTGTTCTTATATTGGTGTGAAAGCCAGGAGCTGATTGGCTAGTACTGTATCTCTCCACGCTTTGATAAATCCCCCCTTTGTGTGGGTGTCTCTGTGCCAGATCTCCCCCAGATTCTCACTCTCCACACTGGCTGAATCTACCCCACAGCCCCCATACTGCACAGTAATTCAGGCTGATCTCTGGCTGGATGGTTCCCGTGGCGCTATACTACGGCAAATCACCGGTATGTATGAAATAGCGCTGTACACCTGGAGACGTGCTCTGATGTAAGTCATTATAACGGACACGCAGAACATTTACTGATAATACTGTGAAAGTAATGACTTACCACTGAGGTTCCCCTCACGGCCAGACAGAAATGACGGGTCATCTCCAAGGCGCTGGGGGGGGGGGGAGCGGGTACTAGGTACCTGGGCCCGGGTCCACCCCCCCCCCTCCCTCACCTGGCAGTAGCCCCTCTCTCTCGCCCTGCTGTGTGCTGGGGAACGCTGCTCCTCTGCCTGTGGGGGTGCCATCACACTTATTGTGCCCCCCATGGATCTTCCCCTGCCTTAGGGGCAAATGGTGCCCCCTGTGCAGGCTGCTGCGCCTCCTTGTAGCTCCTACAGTCGTTAGCAAACCAAAGAAAACACAGTAATGGGCAAAACCGTGCTGTACTGCAGGTGGGGCAGATGTAACATGTGCAGAGAGAGTTAGATTTGGGTGGGTTATTTTGTTTCTGTGCAGGGTAAATACTGTCTGTTTTATTCTTACACTGCAATTTAGATTTCATTTTGGACACACCCCACCCAAATCTATCTCTCTCTGCACATCTTATATCTGACCCACCTGCAGTGCACGTGTTACATCTGCCCCACCTGCAGTGCAGCATGGTGTTACCCAGGTCTCTCTGCACATGTTACATCTGCCCCCCCTGCAGTGCAGCATGGTGTTACCCAGGTCTCTCTGCACATGTTACATCTGCCCCACCTGCAGTGCAGCATGGTGTTACCCAGGTCTCTAAGCACACGTTACATCTGCCCCACCTGCAGTGCAGCATGGTGTTACCCAGGTCTCTCTGCACACGTTACATATGCCCCACCTGCAGTGCAGCATGGTGTTACCCAGGTCTCTCTGCACACGTTACATCTGTCCCACCTGCAGTGCAGCATGGCGTTACCCAGGTCTCTCTGCACACGTTACATCTGACCCCCTGCAGTGCAGCATGCTGTTACCCAGGTCTCTCTGCACATGTTACATCTGACCCCCTGCAATGCAGCATGGTGTTACCCAGGTCTCTCTGCACACGTTACATCTGCCCCACCTGCAGTGCAGCATGGTGTTACCCAGGTCTCTCTGCACATGTTACATATGCCCCCCTGCAGTGCAGCATGGTGTTACCCAGGTCTCTCTGCACACGTTACATCTGACCCCCTGCAGTGCAGCATGATGTTACCCAGGTCTCTCTGCACACGTTACATCTGACCCCCTGCAATGCAGAATGGTGTTACCCAGGTCTCTCTGCACACGTTACATCTGCCCCACCTGCAGTGCAGCATGGTGTTACCCAGGTCTCTCTGCACACGTTACATATGCCCCACCTGCAGTGCAGCATGGCGTTACCCAGGTCTCTCTGCACACGTTACATCTGACCCCCTGCAGTGCAGCATGCTGTTACCCAGGTCTCTCTGCACACGTTACATCTGACCCCCTGCAATGCAGCATGGTGTTACCCAGGTCTCTCTGCACACGTTACATCTGCCCCACCTGCAGTGCAGCATGGTGTTACCCAGGTCTCTCTGCACATGTTACATATGCCCCCCCCCCCTGCAGTGCAGCATGGTGTTACCCAGGTCTCTCTGCACATGTTACATCTGCCCCCCCCCCCCCGCAGTGCAGCATGGTGTTACCCAGGTCTCTCTGCACATGTTACATCTGCCCCCCCCCCCGCAGTGCAGCATGGTGTTACCCAGGTCTCTCTGCACATGTTACATCTGCCCCCCCCCCCCCCCCCCCCCCCCCCCCCGCAGTGCAGCATGGTGTTACCCAGGTCTCTCTGCACATGTTACATCTGCCCCCCCCCTCCCCCCCTGCAGTGCACATGATTTTGCCCATTAGTGTGCTTTTTTGCTTTGCTTACAAGCCTGAATCAGGCCCTCAGTATTGTATTTTAATGGCTTTTTTTAGGGGACATGGTCATGTTTCCAGTGGTTAGGGCACGCCCCCTACCATACCCGGACCCAGCCTTCCTTTCTATGCCCCAGGGTCATCTTTTACCCCACTCTCCCCATCTCTCTCTCATGTACTAATATTATATAATCTCATTACATGCAAAGTGAGATATTTCAGCCTTTATTTGTTATAATTTTGATGATTGTGGTTTACATCTTAAAATAACCCCAAATCCAAAATCTCAGAACATTAGAATATTACATAAAATCAATAAAAAAAGGATTTTAAATACAGAAATGTTGGCCCTCTGGAAAGTATAATGATGCATATGTACCCAGTACTTCATGCAAAAGGGGCCCAAACCAAGTACTGAGTACATATGCATCATTATACTGTCCAGAGGGCGACATTTCTGTGTGACTGGATCTGACTGGAAATTAGTCTTATTGAGGTTAATAATACTGCAAACAAAAACTGCCCCAATTTATACGACTGTAACGGTTTCTAGCATTTTTCACTAAAAAACATCACAACACTTGAGGGTGGCTTTGCGAAACCAGAACCAAAACTGGAAAATGAATCCATATCTAAAAGCAACACACATCTCTCTTACAACTAGAATTTCCTTCCTCTAATACACTCGCGTTTAGGAAAGAGAAGGATTGGTCTTTCAATATAAAATGTCACTTTTATTTTAACATTGGTAAAAGACCCGCTGTGAAATTTTCACAGTGAGCCTTTTAACACTGGTAAAATAAAAGTGACATTTTATATTGTATACTTTCCTTGTGCACCAACTGAAAGACCAATCCTTCTCTTTCCTAAACTTGTTTGTATCTTATTGGCAACAATATTGCCTGTGGCAGCACCCCCAAACTCAATTGAATTGAACATGATTGGTATTCGGGGCAACATAATACACACAAAAAAATAATAAATATACAATAAAGATAAACACTAGTGCAGTAGGTATCTTCTCCTTCTCCTTTCTACTCTACTACACTCGTCCTTCAAGAACTCGGTCTCATCTAGAACATCACGACTCTACATTCTTCTTCCTAAAATATTCTTCCTCATTAATTCTCATCTAGTCTAGAACATCCCAACTCGACTTTCTTCCCAGAATATTCTTCCTTATTAATCCCCTGTCTAGTCTAGAACATCCCAACTCCGGTATCGGCGGGGGAGTTGGTGCGTGCTCAGCACATACTTGAAGTATTCACAAGGATAGAGCCTTCTCTGCATTCAATAATTGATACATCCTCGCAATGTATTCAATTATTGTATTGCGGATTAGGGTGATTTTATCACATCCCACTCACATCTGAGAAATTGTAATAAATATGCCCCTGAGTCTAGTCTAGGACATCCTGACTTTGCACACGTTGGTCTAGAACACAGGTTCTCAAACTCGGTCCTCAGGACCCCAAACAGTTCACATCTTCCAGGTCTCCTCAAACAATCACAAGTGAAATAATTACAGTATCTCTAGCTGTGGATCTTTTATAATGTGTCAGTGAGCAATGAGTGCACCTGTGCACCTGCTGGGTAATCTGGAAAACGTGAAACTGAGGACCAAGTTTGAGAACCACTGGTCTAGAACATCATGACTCTGCATTATTCTCTCTAGAAAATCTCTTTCTCTAGAATAAGTTTCTCTTTACAAATGAAAGCTTTTAATGCAGGGTTATTCCTCAATGAATAAGATGCTGGAGGTTATTTTCTCATTAGAACATGGAGAGATGAAGTTTCTCACTTACCTACACAAGAATCAATCCGTTCCTCGAAACCGGCACTGCAGACACACTTCCCGATGGGTACAAGCCATTCTCCTTCTGCGCTGCAGTACATTTTTGGAGTGTCCTTCTCTTCTGAGTGCCCCACACATTCGCCCCGGACCTCTACCAAAGAAGATGAGTCTGCTCCCGTCACTGCTTCAGAGAAAGCAGCTAAGTTCCGAACCATAGATGGACACTTTTTATAATACACTCGAACTGACACAATGGCGATACAAGCCCCAATGTCCTGAAAGGCCAAATAAAATCCCCGTCTACTCAAAGGGCCAACACCCCGGACCTCTGTATTAAGTTTCAGTCTCCGTACTCCAAGGTCCACACTGGTAAAACTCTCATCTGCAGCAATGGTGTCAATCTTCATGAACTGACTCTCTCTTGTGCTGGTGGCCAGGTCTCGATCACTCTCCATGTAGTACAAGTTGAAGGTCTCCTTACATGTGCCCAACACTCCAGGCATACTGTTACAGTCCCTCAGGGTGAATTTAATCTCTGCGTACACCCGGCGGGCACCATCTCTTTGCACCCAGTTTGTCCTCAGCCAATTGCTCTGACTCGGGGTCATCACGTTGCAGACTTGATATGTGTGTATAGGACTGAAGAACTCATCCATTTCATTGATGGAGTCCCACTGCAATGGTGCAGAAGAATTGTACTGTTAGTTTAGAATGATTTGTTTGTAATACCTGAAATATTAAGTTCATGTATTTCCAACAAAACAACATACTCTACCCATGAGTCACTTTCTCCTCTATATGTGTACGAACCTCAATACAGAAGCTTCAATCAGAGTCAGATCCAGCTTTACAGCTATGATTTAGTACACAAATTATCAAAAGCCATCATTTTACCGTCATCTATTTCCCGGAATGCTAAGACTATAGGGGGTAATTCCAAGTTGATCGCAGCAGGAATTTTGTTAGCAGTTGGGCAAAACCATGTGCACTGCAGGGGGGGCAGATGTAACATGTGCAGAGAGAGTTAGATTTGGGTGTGATGTGTTTAATCTACAATCTAATTTGCAGTGTAAAAATAAAACAGCCAGTATTTACCCTGCACAGAAATAAAATAACCCACCCAAATCTAACTCTCTCTGCACATGTTACATCTGCCTCCCCTGCAGTGCACATGGTTTTGCCCAACTGCTAAAAAATTTCCTGCTGCGATCAACTTGGAATTACCCCCCATAGAATGTAGTGGTGCTCCTCACAGTAACTATGGGAGGACGTGCTAGGTGGTATCAGACACATATAACACCTTATCCACTCATTGTATTGTGTAGCGGTGCTCATCACAGAGACTATAGGAGGATGTGCTAGGTGGTATCAGACACATATAACACCTTATCCACTCATTGTATTGTGTAGTGGTGCTCCTCACAGTGACTATAGGAGGATGTGCTAGGTGGTATCAGACACATATAACACCTTATCCACTCATTGTATTGTGTAGTGGTGCTCCTCACAGTGACTATAGGAGGATGTGCTAGGTGGTATCAGACACATATAACACCATATCCACTCATTGTATTGTGTAGCGGTGCTCCTCACAGTGACTATGGGATGATGTGCTAGATGGTAATAGACACATATAACACCTTATCCACTCATTGTATTGTGTAGCGGTGCTCCTCACAGTGACTATAGGAGGATGTGCTAGGTGGTATCAGACACATATAACACCTTATCCACTCATTGTATTGTGTAGTGGTGCTCCTCACAGTGACTATAGGAGGATGTGCTAGGTGGTATCAGACACATATAACACCTTATCCACTCATTGTATTGTGTAGCGGTGCTCCTCACAGTGACTATGGGATGATGTGCTAGGTGGTATCAGACACATATAACACCTTATCCACTCATTGTATTGTGTAGCGGTGCTCCTCACAGTGACTATGGGATGATGTGCTAGGTGGTAACAGACACATATAACACCTTATCCACTCATTGTATTGTGTAGTGGTGCTCATCACAGTGACTATGGGAGGATGTGCTAGGTGGTATCAGACACATACAACACCTTACCCACTCATTGTATTGTGTAGTGGTGTGCCTCACAGTGACTATGGGAGGATGTGCTAGGTGGTATCAGACACATATAACACCTTATCCAATCATTGTATTGTGTAGCGGTGCTCATCACAGTGACTATGGGAGGATGTGCTAGGTGGTATCAGACACATATAACACCTAATCCACTCATTGTATTGTGTAGCGGTGCTCCTCACAGTGACTATGGGATGATGTGCTAGGTGGTATCAGACACATATAACACCTTATCCACTCATTGTATTGTGTAGTGGTGCTCCTCTCAGTGACTATGGGAAGATGTGCTAGGTGGTATCAGACACATATAACACCTTATCCACTCATTGTATTGTGTAGCGGTGCTCCTCACAGTGACTATGGGATGATGTGCTAGATGGTAATAGACACATATAACACCTTATCCAGTCATTGTATTGTGTAGCGGTGCTCCTCACAGTGACTATGGGAGGACGTGCTAGGTGGTATCAGACACATATAACACCTTATCCACTCATTGTATTGTGTAGTGGTGCTTCTCACAGTGACTATAGGAGGATGTGCTAGGTGGTAACAGACACATATAACACCTTATCCACTCATTGTATTGTGTAGTGGTGTTCCTCACATTGACTATAGGAGAATGTGCTAGTTGGTATCAGACACATATAACACCCTATCCACTCATTGTATTGTGTAGCGGTGCTCCTCACAGTGACTATGGGAGGACGTGATAGGTGGTATCAGACACATATAACACCTTATCCACTCATTGTATTGTGTAGCGGTGCTCCTCACAGTGAGTATAGGAGGATGTGCTAGGTGGTATCAGACACATATAACACCCTATCCACTCATTGTATTGTGTAGCGGTGCTCCTCACAGTGACTATAGGAGGATGTGCTAGGTGGTATCAGACACATATAACACCTTATCCACTCATTGTATTGTGTAGCGGTGCTCCTCACAGTGACTATAAGAGGATGTGCTAGGTGGTTTCAGACACATATAACACCCTATCCACTCATTGTATTGTGTAGCGGTGCTCCTCACAGTGACTATAGGAGGATGTGCTAGGTGGTATAAGACACATATAACACCTTATCCACTCATTGTATTGTGTAGCGGTGCTCCTCACAGTGACTATAGGAGGATGTGCTAGGTGGTATCAGACACATATAACACCTTATCCACTCATTGTATTGTGTAGCGGTGCTCCTCACAGTGACTATAAGAGGATGTGCTAGGTGGTATCAGACACATATAACACCTTATCCACTCATTGTATTGTGTAGCAGGGCTCCTCACAGTGACTATGGGAGGATGTGCTAGGTGGTATCAGACACATATAACACCTTATCCACTCATTGTATTGTGTAGCGGTGCTCCTCACAGTGACTATGGGATGATGTGCTAGGTGGTAACAGACACATATAACACCTTATCCACTCATTGTATTGTGTAGTGGTGCTCATCACAGTGACTATGGGAGGATGTGCTAGGTGGTATCAGACACATACAACACCTTACCCACTCATTGTATTGTGTAGTGGTGTGCCCCACAGTGACTATGGGAGGATGTGCTAGGTGGTATCAGACACATATAACACCTTATCCAATCATTGTATTGTGTAGCGGTGCTCATCACAGTGACTATGGGAGGATGTGCTAGGTGGTATCAGACACATATAACACCTTATCCACTCATTGTATTGTGTAGCGGTGCTCCTCACAGTGACTATGGGATGATGTGCTAGGTGGTATCAGACACATATAACACCTTATCCACTCATTGTATTGTGTAGTGGTGCTCCTCTCAGTGACTATGGGAAGATGTGCTAGGTGGTATCAGACACATATAACACCTTATCCACTCATTGTATTGTGTAGCGGTGCTCCTCACAGTGACTATGGGATGATGTGCTAGATGGTAATAGACACATATAACACCTTATCCAGTCATTGTATTGTGTAGCGGTGCTCCTCACAGTGACTATGGGAGGACGTGCTAGGTGGTATCAGACACATATAACACCTTATCCACTCATTGTATTGTGTAGTGGTGCTTCTCACAGTGACTATAGGAGGATGTGCTAGGTGGTAACAGACACATATAACACCTTATCCACTCATTGTATTGTGTAGTGGTGTTCCTCACATTGACTATAGGAGAATGTGCTAGTTGGTATCAGACACATATAACACCCTATCCACTCATTGTATTGTGTAGCGGTGCTCCTCACAGTGACTATGGGAGGACGTGCTAGGTGGTAACAGACACATATAACACCTTATCCACTCATTGTATTGTGTAGCGGTGCTCCTCACAGTGAGTATAGGAGGATGTGCTAGGTGGTATCAGACACATATAACACCCTATCCACTCATTGCATTGTGTAGCGGTGCTCCTCACAGTGACTATAGGAGGATGTGCTAGGTGGTATCAGACACATATAACACCTTATCCACTCATTGTATTGTGTAGCGGTGCTCCTCACAGTGACTATAAGAGGATGTGCTAGGTGGTTTCAGACACATATAACACCCTATCCACTCATTGTATTGTGTAGCGGTGCTCCTCACAGTGACTATAGGAGGATGTGCTAGGTGGTATAAGACACATATAACACCTTATCCACTCATTGTATTGTGTAGCGGTGCTCCTCACAGTGACTATAGGAGGATGTGCTAGGTGGTATCAGACACATATAACACCTTATCCACTCATTGTATTGTGTAGCGGTGCTCCTCACAGTGACTATAAGAGGATGTGCTAGGTGGTATCAGACACATATAACACCTTATCCACTCATTGTATTGTGTAGCAGGGCTCCTCACAGTGACTATGGGAGGATGTGCTAGGTGGTATCAGACACATATAACACCCTACCCACTCATTGTATTGTGCAGTGGTGCTCCTCACAGTGACTATGGGAGGATGTGCTAGGTGGTATCAGACACATATAACACTTATCCACTCATTGTATTGTGTAGCGGTGCTCCTCACAGTGACTATGGGAGGATGTGCTAGGTGGTATCAGACACATATAACACCTTATCCACTCATTGTATTGTGTAGTGGTGCTCCTCACAGTGACTATGGGAGGATGTGCTAGGTGGTATCAGACACATATAACACCTTATCCACTCATTGTATTGTGTAGTGGTGCTCCTCACAGTGACTATGGGAGGATGTGCTAGGTGGTATCAGACACATATAACACCCTATCCACTCATTGTATTGTGCAGTGGTGCTCCTCACAGTGACTATGGGAGGATGTGCTAGGTGGTATCAGACACATATAACACTTATCCACTCATTGTATTGTGTAGCGGTGCTCCTCACAGTGACTATGGGAGGATGTGCTAGGTGGTATCAGACACATATAACACCTTATCCAATCATTGTATTGTGTAGCGGTGCTCATCACAGTGACTATGGGAGGATGTGCTAGGTGGTATCAGACACATATAACACCTTATCCACTCATTGTATTGTGTAGCGGTGCTCCTCACAGTGACTATGGGATGATGTGCTAGGTGGTATCAGACACATATAACACCTTATCCACTCATTGTATTGTGTAGTGGTGCTCCTCTCAGTGACTATGGGAAGATGTGCTAGGTGGTATCAGACACATATAACACCTTATCCACTCATTGTATTGTGTAGCGGTGCTCCTCACAGTGACTATGGGATGATGTGCTAGATGGTAATAGACACATATAACACCTTATCCAGTCATTGTATTGTGTAGCGGTGCTCCTCACAGTGACTATGGGAGGACGTGCTAGGTGGTATCAGACACATATAACACCTTATCCACTCATTGTATTGTGTAGTGGTGCTTCTCACAGTGACTATAGGAGGATGTGCTAGGTGGTAACAGACACATATAACACCTTATCCACTCATTGTATTGTGTAGTGGTGTTCCTCACAGTGACTATAGGAGAATGTGCTAGTTGGTATCAGACACATATAACACCCTATCCACTCATTGTATTGTGTAGCGGTGCTCCTCACAGTGACTATGGGAGGACGTGCTAGGTGGTATCAGACACATATAACACCTTATCCACTCATTGTATTGTGTAGCGGTGCTCCTCACAGTGAGTATAGGAGGATGTGCTAGGTGGTATCAGACACATATAACACCCTATCCACTCATTGTATTGTGTAGCGGTGCTCCTCACAGTGACTATAGGAGGATGTGCTAGGTGGTATCAGACACATATAACACCTTATCCACTCATTGTATTGTGTAGCGGTGCTCCTCACAGTGACTATAAGAGGATGTGCTAGGTGGTTTCAGACACATATAACACCCTATCCACTCATTGTATTGTGTAGCGGTGCTCCTCACAGTGACTATAGGAGGATGTGCTAGGTGGTATAAGACACATATAACACCTTATCCACTCATTGTATTGTGTAGCGGTGCTCCTCACAGTGACTATAGGAGGATGTGCTAGGTGGTATCAGACACATATAACACCTTATCCACTCATTGTATTGTGTAGCGGTGCTCCTCACAGTGACTATAAGAGGATGTGCTAGGTGGTATCAGACACATATAACACCTTATCCACTCATTGTATTGTGTAGCAGGGCTCCTCACAGTGACTATGGGAGGATGTGCTAGGTGGTATCAGACACATATAACACCCTACCCACTCATTGTATTGTGCAGTGGTGCTCCTCACAGTGACTATGAGAGGATGTGCTAGGTGGTATCAGACACATATAACACTTATCCACTCATTGTATTGTGTAGCGGTGCTCCTCACAGTGACTATGGGAGGATGTGCTAGGTGGTATCAGACACATATAACACCTTATCCACTCATTGTATTGTGTAGTGGTGCTCCTCACAGTGACTATGGGAGGATGTGCTAGGTGGTATCAGACACATATAACACCTTATCCACTCATTGTATTGTGTAGTGGTGCTCCTCACAGTGACTATGGGAGGATGTGCTAGGTGGTATCAGACACATATAACACCCTATCCACTCATTGTATTGTGTAGTGGTGCTCCTCACAGTGACTATGGGAGGATGTGCTAGGTGGTATCAGACACATATAACACTTATCCACTCATTGTATTGTGTAGCGGTGCTCCTCACAGTGACTATGGGAGGATGTGCTAGATAGTAACAGACACATATAACACCCTATCCACTCATTGTATTGTGTAGCGGTGCTCCTCACAGTGACTATGGGAGGATGTGCTAGGTGCTATCAGACACATATAACACCTTATCCACTCATTGTATTGTGTAGTGGTGCTCCTCGCAGTGACTATGGGAGGACGTGCTAGGTGGTATCAGACACATATAACACCTTATACACTCATTGTATTGTGTAGCGGTGCTCCTCACAGTGACTATGGGATGATGTGCTACGTGGTATCAGACACATATAACACCTTATCCACTCATTGTATTGTGTAGCGGTGCTCCTCACAGTGACTATGGGAGGACGTGCTAGGTGGTATCAGACACATATAACACCTTATCCACTCATTGTATTGTGTAGTGGTGCTCCTCACAGTGACTATAGGAGGATGTGCTAGATGGTATCAGACACATATAACACCTTATCCACTCATTGTATTGTGTAGCGGTGCTCCTCACAGTGACTATGGGAGGATGTGCTAGGTGGTATCAGACACATATAACACCTTATCCACTCATTGTATTGTGTAGCGGTGCTCCTCACAGTGACTATGGGATGATGTGCTACGTGGTATCAGACACATATAACACCTTATCCACTCATTGTATTGTGTAGCGGTGCTCCTCACATTGACTATGGGAGGACGTGCTAGGTGGTATCAGACACATATAACACCTTATCCACTCATTGTATTGTGTAGTGGTGCTCCTCACAGTGACTATAGGAGGGTGTGCTAGATGGTATCAGACACATATAACACCTTATCCACTCATTGTATTGTGTAGCGGTGCTCCTCACAGTGACTATGGGAGGATGTGCTAGGTGGTATCAGACACATAACTCCTTATCCACTCATTGTATTGTGTAGTGGTGCTCCTCACAGTGACTATGGGAGGATGTGCTAGGTGGTATCAGACACATATAACACCTTATCCACTCATTGTATTGTGTAGCGGTGCTCCTCACAGTGACTTTGGGAGGATGTGCTAGGTGGTATCAGACACATATAACACCTTATCCACTCATTGTATTGTGTAGCGGTGCTCCTCACAGTGACTATGGGAGGATGTGCTAGGTGGTATCAGACACATAACTCCTTATCCACTCATTGTATTGTGTAGCGATGCTCCTCACAGTGACTATGGGAGGATGTGCTAGGTGGTATCAGACACATATAACACCTTATCCACTCATTGTATTGTGTAGTGGTGCTCCTCACAGTGACTTTGGGAGGATGTGCTAGGTGGTATCAGACACATACTGTATAACACCTTATCCACTCATTGTATTGTGTAGCGGTGCTCCTCACAGTGACTTTGGGAGGATGTGCTAGGTGGTATCAGACACATATAACACCTTATCCACTCATTGTATTGTGTAGCGGTGCTCCTCACAGTGACTATGGGAGGATGTGCTAGGTGGTATCAGACACATATAACACCTTATCCACTCATTGTATTGTGTAGCGGTGCTCCTCACAGTGACTATAGGAGGATGTGCTAGGTGGTATCAGACACATATAACACCTTATCCACTCATTGTATTGTGTAGTGGTGCTCCTCACAGTGACTATGGGATGATGTGCTAGGTGGTATCAGACACATATAACTCCTTATCCACTCACTGTATTGTGTAGTGGTGCTCCTCACAGTGACTATGGGATGATGTGCTAGGTGGTATCAGACACATATAACACCTTATCCACTCATTGTATTGTGTAGTGGTGCTCCTCACAGTGACTATGGGATGATGTGCTAGGTGGTATCAGACACATATAACTCCTTATCCACTCACTGTATTGTGTAGTGGTGCTCCTCACAGTGACTATGGGAGGATGTGCTAGGTGGTATCAGACACATATAACACCTTATCCACTCATTGTATTGTGTAGTGGTGCTCCTCACAGTGACTATGGGAGGATGTGCTAGGTGGTATCAGACACATATAACACCTTATCCACTCATTGTATTGTGTAGTGGTGCTCCTCACAGTGACTATGGGAGGACGTGCTAGGTGGTATCAGACACATATAACACCTTATCCACTCATTGTATTGTGTAGCGGTGCTCCTCACAGTGACCCTCGCCGTGCTGTATGCTACAGGTGTGCTACCACGCATGACTGCAACTCATTATTCAATGAAGATCAATGTGATTAAAGTCTTTGCCACTTTGTATTGTTGCAGATCTGCAATTTTAAATGATTTTTTACCAGAATTTGTATAAAGTAATTTCAGCTGGAATCTGCATAGAGTTGATGTGTTCAGAAGGTGTGAGAGACACATTCAATTCTAACCTCCTATTACATACATAGACAGCTACACGCATGTGCACTTCTACACAGATACTGTACACATCAGAATTGTGATAGTTGTTACAGCACATATCGGTTTCAGAAAACTCTCATTGTCCATTTCCCTGTATCACTGAGTCAGAAAGCTCTCACTGTCCATTTCCATGTATCACTGAGTCAGAAAGCTCTCACTGTCCATTTCCCTGTGTCACTGAGTCAGAAATCTCTCACTGTCCATTTCCCTGTATCACTGAGTCAGAAAGTGCTCACTGTCCATTTCCCTGTATCACTGAGTCAGAAAGCTCTCACTGTCCATTTCCCTGTGTCACTGAGTCAGAAAGCTCTCACTATCCATTTCCACGTGTCACTGAGTCAGAAAGCTCTCACTGTCCATTTCCCTGTACCACTGAGTCAGAAAGCTCTCACTGTCCATTTCCATGTATCACTGAGTCAGAAAGCTCTCACTGTCCATTTCCCTGTATCACTGAGTCAGAAAGTGCTCACTGTCCATTTCCCTGTATCACTGAGTCAGAAAGCTCTCACTGTCCATTTCCCTGTATTACTGAGTCAGAAAGCTCTCACTGTCCATTTCCCTGTGTCACTGAGTCAGAAAGCGCTCACAGTCCATTTCCATGTATCACTGAGTCAGAAAGCGCTCACTGTCCAATTCCCTGTGTCACTGAGTCAGAAAGCGCTCACTGTCCATTTCCCTGTATCACTGAGTCAGAAAGCTCTCACTATCCATTTCCATGTATCACTGAGTCAGAAAGCTCTCACTATCCATTTCCATGTATCACTGAGTCAGAAAGCTCTCACTATCCATTTCCATGTATCACTGAGTCAGAAAGCGCTCACTGTCCATTTCCCTGTGTCACTGAGTCAGAAAGCGCTCACTGTCCATTTCCCTGTATCACTGAGTCAGAAAGCTCTCACTATCCATTTCCATGTATCACTGAGTCAGAAAGCTCTCACTGTCCATTTCCCTGTATCACTGAGTCAGAAAGCTCTCATTGTCCATTTCCCTTTGTCACTGAGTCAGAAATCTCTCATTGTCCATCACCCTGTATCACTGAGTCAGAAAGCTCTCACTGTCCATTTCCCTGTATCACTGAATCAGAAAGCTCTCAAAGTCCATTTCCCTGTATCACTTAGTCAGAAAGCTCTCACTGTCCATTTCCCTGTATCACTGAGTCAGAAAGCGCTCACTGTCCATTTCCCTGTATCACTGAGTCAGAAAGCTCTCACTGTCCGTTTCCCTGTGTCATTGAGTCAGAAAGCTCTCACTGTCCGTTTCCCTGTGTCACTGAGTCAAAAAGCTCTCACTGTCCGTTTCCCTGTGTCACTGAGTCAGAAAGCACTCACTGTCCATTCCCCTGTATCACTGAGTCAGAAAGCTCTCACTGTCCATTTCCCTGTATCACTGAGTCAGAAAGCTCTCACTGTCCATTTCCCTGTATAACTGAGTCAGAAAGCGCTCACTGTCCATTTCCCTGTATCACTGAGTCAGAAAGCTCTCACTGTCCGTTTCCCTGTGTCACTGAGTCAGAAAGCTCTCACTGTCCATTTCCACGTGTCACTGAGTCAGAAAGCTCTCACTGTCCGTTTCCCTGTGTCACTGAGTCAGAAAGCTCTCACTGTCCATTTCCCTGTATCACTGAGTCAGAAAGCTCTCACTGTCCGTTTCCCTGTGTCACTGAGTCAGAAAGCTCTCACTGTCTATTTCCCTGTGTCACTGAGTCAGAAAGCTCTCACTGTCCGTTTCCCTGTGTCACTGAGTCAGAAAGCTCTCACTGTCCGTTTCCCTGTGTCACTGAGTCAGAAAGCTCTCACTGTCCGTTTCCCTGTGTCACTGAGTCAGAAAGCTCTCACTGTCCATTTTCACGTGTCACTGAGTCAGAAAGCGCTCACTGTCCATTTCCCTGTGTCACTGAGTCAGAAAGCGCTCACTGTCCATTTCCCTGTGTCACTGAGTCAGAAAGCTCTCACTGTCCATTTTCACGTGTCACTGAGTCAGAAAGCTCTCACTGTCCATTTCCCTGTATCACTGAGTCAGAAAGCGCTCACTGTCCATTTCCCTGTATCACTGAGTCAGAAAGTTCTCACTGTCCATTTCCCTGTATCACTGAGTCAGAAAGCGCTCACTGTCCATTTCCCTGTATCACTGAGTCAGAAAGCTCTCACTGTCCATTTCACTGTATCACTGAGTCAGAAAGCGCTCACTGTCCGTTTCACTGTGTCACTGAGTCAGAAAGCTCTCACTGTCCACTTCACTTTATCACTGAGTCAGAAAGCGCTCACTGTCCATTACCCTGTATCACTGAGTCAGAAATCTCTCACTGTCCATTTCCCTGTATCACTGAGTCAGAAATCTCTCACTGTCCATTTCCCTGTATCACTGAGTCAGAAATCTCTCACTGTCCATTTCCCTGTATCACTGAGTCAGAAATCTCTCACTGTCCATTTCCCTGTATCACTGAGTCAGAAATCTCTCACTGTCCAAATCCCTGTATCACTGAGTCAGAAATCTCTCACTGTCCATTTCCCTGTATCACTGAGTCAGAAATCTCTCACTGTCCATTTCCCTGTATCACTGAGTCAGAAAGCGCTCACTGTCCATTTCCCTGTGTCACTGAGTCAGAAAGCGCTCACTGTCCATTTCCCTGTATCACTGAGTCAGAAAGCGCTCACTGTCCATTTCCCTGTATCACTGAGTCAGAAAGCTCTCACTGTCCATCTCCCTGTATCACTGAGTCAGAAATCTCTCACTGTCCATTTCCCTGTATCACTGAGTCAGAAAGCGCTCACTGTCCATTTCCCTGTATCACTGAGTCAGAAAGCTCTCACTGTCCATTTCCCTGTATCACTGAGTCAGAAAGCGCTCACTGTCCATTTCCCTGTATCACTGAGTCAGAAATCTCTCACTGTCCATTTCCCTGTATCACTGAGTCAGAAATCTCTCACTGTCCATTTCCCTGTATCACTGAGTCAGAAATCTTTCACTGTCCATTTCCCTGTATCACTGAGTCAGAAAGCTCTCACTGTCCATTTCCCTGTATCACTGAGTCAGAAAGCTCTCACTGTCCATTTCCCTGTACCACTGAGTCAGAAAGCTCTCACTGTCCATTTCCTCGTGTCACTGAGTCAGAAAGCTCTCACTGTCCATTTCACTGTATCACTGAGTCAGAAAGCTCTCACTGTCCATTTCCCTGTATCACTGAATCAGAAAGCTCTCACTGTCCATCTCCCTGTATCACTGAGTCAGAAAGCTCTCACTGTCCATTTCCCTGTATCACTGAGTCAGAAAGCGCTCACTGTCCATTTCCCTGTATCACTGAGTCAGAAATCTCTCACTGTCCATTTCCCTGTATCACTGAGTCAGAAAGCTCTCACTGTCCATTTCCCTGTATCACTGAGTCAGAAAGCTCTCACTGTCCATCTCCCTGTATCACTGAGTCAGAAAGCTCTCACTGTCCATTTCCCTGTATCACTGAGTCAGAAAGCTCTCACTGTCCATTTCCCTGTATCACTGAGTCAGAAAGCTCTCACTGTCCGTTACCCTGTATCACTGAGTCAGAAAGCTCTCACTGTCCATTTCCCTGTATCACTGAGTCAGAAAGCTCTCACTGTCCATTTCCCTGTGTCACTGAGTCAGAAAGCGCTCACTATCCATTTCCCTGTGTCACTGAGTCAGAAAGCGCTCACTGTCCATTTCCCTGTATCACTGAGTCAGAAAGCTCTCACTGTCCATTTCCCTGTATCACTGAGTCAGAAAGCTCTCACTATCCATTTCCCTGTATCACTGAGTCAGAAAGCTCTCACTGTCCATTTCCATGTATCACTGAGTCAGAAAGCTCTCACTGTCCATTTTCACATGTCACTGAGTCAGAAAGCTCTCACTGTCCATTTCCCTGTATCACTGAGTCAGAAAGCGCTCACTGTCAATTTCCCTGTATCACTGAGTCAGAAAGCACTCACTGTCAATTTCCCTGTATCACTGAGTCAGAAAGCGCTCACTGTCCATTTCCCTGTATCACTGAGTCAGAAAGCGCTCACTGTCCATTTCCATGTATCACTGAGTCAGAAAGCTCTCACTGTCCATTTCCCTGTATCACTGAGTCAGAAAGCTCTCACTGTCCATTTCCCTGTATCACTGAGTCAGAAAGCGCTCACTGTCCATTTCCCTGTATCACTGAGTCAGAAAGCTCTCACTGTCCATTTCCCTGTATCACTGAGTCAGAAATCTCTCACTGTCCATTTCCCTGTATCACTGAGTCAGAAATCTCTCACTGTCCATTTCCCTGTATCACTGAGTCAGAAAGCTCTCACTGTCCATTTCCCTGTATCACTGAGTCAGAAAGCTCTCACTGTCCATTTCCCTGTACCACTGAGTCAGAAAGCTCTCACTGTCCATTTCCTCGTGTCACTGAGTCAGAAAGCTCTCACTGTCCATTTCCCTGTATCACTGAGTCAGAAAGCTCTCACTGTCCATTTCACTGTATCACTGAGTCAGAAAGCTCTCACTGTCCATTTCCCTGTATCACTGAGTCAGAAAGCTCTCACTGTCCATTTCCCTGTATCACTGAGTCAGAAAGCGCTCACTGTCCATTTCCCTGTATCACTGAGTCAGAAATCTCTCACTGTCCATTTCCCTGTATCACTGAGTCAGAAATCTCTCACTGTCCATTTCCCTGTATCACTGAGTCAGAAAGTGCTCACTGTCCATTTCCCTGTATCACTGAGTCAGAAAGCTCTCACTGTCCATTTCCCTGTGTCACTGAGTCAGAAAGCTCTCACTATCCATTTCCACGTGTCACTGAGTCAGAAAGCTCTCACTGTCCATTTCCCTGTACCACTGAGTCAGAAAGCTCTCACTGTCCATTTCCATGTATCACTGAGTCAGAAAGCTCTCACTGTCCATTTCCCTGTATCACTGAGTCAGAAAGTGCTCACTGTCCATTTCCCTGTATCACTGAGTCAGAAAGCTCTCACTGTCCATTTCCCTGTATTACTGAGTCAGAAAGCTCTCACTGTCCATTTCCCTGTGTCACTGAGTCAGAAAGCGCTCACAGTCCATTTCCATGTATCACTGAGTCAGAAAGCGCTCACTGTCCAATTCCCTGTGTCACTGAGTCAGAAAGCGCTCACTGTCCATTTCCCTGTATCACTGAGTCAGAAAGCTCTCACTATCCATTTCCATGTATCACTGAGTCAGAAAGCTCTCACTATCCATTTCCATGTATCACTGAGTCAGAAAGCTCTCACTATCCATTTCCATGTATCACTGAGTCAGAAAGCGCTCACTGTCCATTTCCCTGTGTCACTGAGTCAGAAAGCGCTCACTGTCCATTTCCCTGTATCACTGAGTCAGAAAGCTCTCACTATCCATTTCCATGTATCACTGAGTCAGAAAGCTCTCACTGTCCATTTCCCTGTATCACTGAGTCAGAAAGCTCTCATTGTCCATTTCCCTTTGTCACTGAGTCAGAAATCTCTCATTGTCCATCACCCTGTATCACTGAGTCAGAAAGCTCTCACTGTCCATTTCCCTGTATCACTGAATCAGAAAGCTCTCAAAGTCCATTTCCCTGTATCACTTAGTCAGAAAGCTCTCACTGTCCATTTCCCTGTATCACTGAGTCAGAAAGCGCTCACTGTCCATTTCCCTGTATCACTGAGTCAGAAAGCTCTCACTGTCCGTTTCCCTGTGTCATTGAGTCAGAAAGCTCTCACTGTCCGTTTCCCTGTGTCACTGAGTCAAAAAGCTCTCACTGTCCGTTTCCCTGTGTCACTGAGTCAGAAAGCACTCACTGTCCATTCCCCTGTATCACTGAGTCAGAAAGCTCTCACTGTCCATTTCCCTGTATCACTGAGTCAGAAAGCTCTCACTGTCCATTTCCCTGTATAACTGAGTCAGAAAGCGCTCACTGTCCATTTCCCTGTATCACTGAGTCAGAAAGCTCTCACTGTCCATTTCCCTGTATCACTGAGTCAGAAATCTCTCACTGTCCATTTCCCTGTATCACTGAGTCAGAAATCTCTCACTGTCCATTTCCCTGTATCACTGAGTCAGAAAGCTCTCACTGTCCATTTCCCTGTATCACTGAGTCAGAAAGCTCTCACTGTCCATTTCCCTGTACCACTGAGTCAGAAAGCTCTCACTGTCCATTTCCTCGTGTCACTGAGTCAGAAAGCTCTCACTGTCCATTTCCCTGTATCACTGAGTCAGAAAGCTCTCACTGTCCATTTCACTGTATCACTGAGTCAGAAAGCTCTCACTGTCCATTTCCCTGTATCACTGAGTCAGAAAGCTCTCACTGTCCATTTCCCTGTATCACTGAGTCAGAAAGCGCTCACTGTCCATTTCCCTGTATCACTGAGTCAGAAATCTCTCACTGTCCATTTCCCTGTATCACTGAGTCAGAAATCTCTCACTGTCCATTTCCCTGTATCACTGAGTCAGAAAGTGCTCACTGTCCATTTCCCTGTATCACTGAGTCAGAAAGCTCTCACTGTCCATTTCCCTGTGTCACTGAGTCAGAAAGCTCTCACTATCCATTTCCACGTGTCACTGAGTCAGAAAGCTCTCACTGTCCATTTCCCTGTACCACTGAGTCAGAAAGCTCTCACTGTCCATTTCCATGTATCACTGAGTCAGAAAGCTCTCACTGTCCATTTCCCTGTATCACTGAGTCAGAAAGTGCTCACTGTCCATTTCCCTGTATCACTGAGTCAGAAAGCTCTCACTGTCCATTTCCCTGTATTACTGAGTCAGAAAGCTCTCACTGTCCATTTCCCTGTGTCACTGAGTCAGAAAGCGCTCACAGTCCATTTCCATGTATCACTGAGTCAGAAAGCGCTCACTGTCCAATTCCCTGTGTCACTGAGTCAGAAAGCGCTCACTGTCCATTTCCCTGTATCACTGAGTCAGAAAGCTCTCACTATCCATTTCCATGTATCACTGAGTCAGAAAGCTCTCACTATCCATTTCCATGTATCACTGAGTCAGAAAGCTCTCACTATCCATTTCCATGTATCACTGAGTCAGAAAGCGCTCACTGTCCATTTCCCTGTGTCACTGAGTCAGAAAGCGCTCACTGTCCATTTCCCTGTATCACTGAGTCAGAAAGCTCTCACTATCCATTTCCATGTATCACTGAGTCAGAAAGCTCTCACTGTCCATTTCCCTGTATCACTGAGTCAGAAAGCTCTCATTGTCCATTTCCCTTTGTCACTGAGTCAGAAATCTCTCATTGTCCATCACCCTGTATCACTGAGTCAGAAAGCTCTCACTGTCCATTTCCCTGTATCACTGAATCAGAAAGCTCTCAAAGTCCATTTCCCTGTATCACTTAGTCAGAAAGCTCTCACTGTCCATTTCCCTGTATCACTGAGTCAGAAAGCGCTCACTGTCCATTTCCCTGTATCACTGAGTCAGAAAGCTCTCACTGTCCGTTTCCCTGTGTCATTGAGTCAGAAAGCTCTCACTGTCCGTTTCCCTGTGTCACTGAGTCAAAAAGCTCTCACTGTCCGTTTCCCTGTGTCACTGAGTCAGAAAGCACTCACTGTCCATTCCCCTGTATCACTGAGTCAGAAAGCTCTCACTGTCCATTTCCCTGTATCACTGAGTCAGAAAGCTCTCACTGTCCATTTCCCTGTATAACTGAGTCAGAAAGCGCTCACTGTCCATTTCCCTGTATCACTGAGTCAGAAAGCTCTCACTGTCCGTTTCCCTGTGTCACTGAGTCAGAAAGCTCTCACTGTCCATTTCCACGTGTCACTGAGTCAGAAAGCTCTCACTGTCCGTTTCCCTGTGTCACTGAGTCAGAAAGCTCTCACTGTCCATTTCCCTGTATCACTGAGTCAGAAAGCTCTCACTGTCCGTTTCCCTGTGTCACTGAGTCAGAAAGCTCTCACTGTCTATTTCCCTGTGTCACTGAGTCAGAAAGCTCTCACTGTCCGTTTCCCTGTGTCACTGAGTCAGAAAGCTCTCACTGTCCGTTTCCCTGTGTCACTGAGTCAGAAAGCTCTCACTGTCCGTTTCCCTGTGTCACTGAGTCAGAAAGCTCTCACTGTCCATTTTCACGTGTCACTGAGTCAGAAAGCGCTCACTGTCCATTTCCCTGTGTCACTGAGTCAGAAAGCGCTCACTGTCCATTTCCCTGTGTCACTGAGTCAGAAAGCTCTCACTGTCCATTTTCACGTGTCACTGAGTCAGAAAGCTCTCACTGTCCATTTCCCTGTATCACTGAGTCAGAAAGCGCTCACTGTCCATTTCCCTGTATCACTGAGTCAGAAAGTTCTCACTGTCCATTTCCCTGTATCACTGAGTCAGAAAGCGCTCACTGTCCATTTCCCTGTATCACTGAGTCAGAAAGCTCTCACTGTCCATTTCACTGTATCACTGAGTCAGAAAGCGCTCACTGTCCGTTTCACTGTGTCACTGAGTCAGAAAGCTCTCACTGTCCACTTCACTTTATCACTGAGTCAGAAAGCGCTCACTGTCCATTACCCTGTATCACTGAGTCAGAAATCTCTCACTGTCCATTTCCCTGTATCACTGAGTCAGAAATCTCTCACTGTCCATTTCCCTGTATCACTGAGTCAGAAATCTCTCACTGTCCATTTCCCTGTATCACTGAGTCAGAAATCTCTCACTGTCCATTTCCCTGTATCACTGAGTCAGAAATCTCTCACTGTCCAAATCCCTGTATCACTGAGTCAGAAATCTCTCACTGTCCATTTCCCTGTATCACTGAGTCAGAAATCTCTCACTGTCCATTTCCCTGTATCACTGAGTCAGAAAGCGCTCACTGTCCATTTCCCTGTGTCACTGAGTCAGAAAGCGCTCACTGTCCATTTCCCTGTATCACTGAGTCAGAAAGCGCTCACTGTCCATTTCCCTGTATCACTGAGTCAGAAAGCTCTCACTGTCCATCTCCCTGTATCACTGAGTCAGAAATCTCTCACTGTCCATTTCCCTGTATCACTGAGTCAGAAAGCGCTCACTGTCCATTTCCCTGTATCACTGAGTCAGAAAGCTCTCACTGTCCATTTCCCTGTATCACTGAGTCAGAAAGCGCTCACTGTCCATTTCCCTGTATCACTGAGTCAGAAATCTCTCACTGTCCATTTCCCTGTATCACTGAGTCAGAAATCTCTCACTGTCCATTTCCCTGTATCACTGAGTCAGAAATCTTTCACTGTCCATTTCCCTGTATCACTGAGTCAGAAAGCTCTCACTGTCCATTTCCCTGTATCACTGAGTCAGAAAGCTCTCACTGTCCATTTCCCTGTACCACTGAGTCAGAAAGCTCTCACTGTCCATTTCCTCGTGTCACTGAGTCAGAAAGCTCTCACTGTCCATTTCACTGTATCACTGAGTCAGAAAGCTCTCACTGTCCATTTCCCTGTATCACTGAATCAGAAAGCTCTCACTGTCCATCTCCCTGTATCACTGAGTCAGAAAGCTCTCACTGTCCATTTCCCTGTATCACTGAGTCAGAAAGCGCTCACTGTCCATTTCCCTGTATCACTGAGTCAGAAATCTCTCACTGTCCATTTCCCTGTATCACTGAGTCAGAAAGCTCTCACTGTCCATTTCCCTGTATCACTGAGTCAGAAAGCTCTCACTGTCCATCTCCCTGTATCACTGAGTCAGAAAGCTCTCACTGTCCATTTCCCTGTATCACTGAGTCAGAAAGCTCTCACTGTCCATTTCCCTGTATCACTGAGTCAGAAAGCTCTCACTGTCCGTTACCCTGTATCACTGAGTCAGAAAGCTCTCACTGTCCATTTCCCTGTATCACTGAGTCAGAAAGCTCTCACTGTCCATTTCCCTGTGTCACTGAGTCAGAAAGCGCTCACTATCCATTTCCCTGTGTCACTGAGTCAGAAAGCGCTCACTGTCCATTTCCCTGTATCACTGAGTCAGAAAGCTCTCACTGTCCATTTCCCTGTATCACTGAGTCAGAAAGCTCTCACTATCCATTTCCCTGTATCACTGAGTCAGAAAGCTCTCACTGTCCATTTCCATGTATCACTGAGTCAGAAAGCTCTCACTGTCCATTTTCACATGTCACTGAGTCAGAAAGCTCTCACTGTCCATTTCCCTGTATCACTGAGTCAGAAAGCGCTCACTGTCAATTTCCCTGTATCACTGAGTCAGAAAGCACTCACTGTCAATTTCCCTGTATCACTGAGTCAGAAAGCGCTCACTGTCCATTTCCCTGTATCACTGAGTCAGAAAGCGCTCACTGTCCATTTCCATGTATCACTGAGTCAGAAAGCTCTCACTGTCCATTTCCCTGTATCACTGAGTCAGAAAGCTCTCACTGTCCATTTCCCTGTATCACTGAGTCAGAAAGCGCTCACTGTCCATTTCCCTGTATCACTGAGTCAGAAAGCTCTCACTGTCCATTTCCCTGTATCACTGAGTCAGAAATCTCTCACTGTCCATTTCCCTGTATCACTGAGTCAGAAATCTCTCACTGTCCATTTCCCTGTATCACTGAGTCAGAAAGCTCTCACTGTCCATTTCCCTGTATCACTGAGTCAGAAAGCTCTCACTGTCCATTTCCCTGTACCACTGAGTCAGAAAGCTCTCACTGTCCATTTCCTCGTGTCACTGAGTCAGAAAGCTCTCACTGTCCATTTCCCTGTATCACTGAGTCAGAAAGCTCTCACTGTCCATTTCACTGTATCACTGAGTCAGAAAGCTCTCACTGTCCATTTCCCTGTATCACTGAGTCAGAAAGCTCTCACTGTCCATTTCCCTGTATCACTGAGTCAGAAAGCGCTCACTGTCCATTTCCCTGTATCACTGAGTCAGAAATCTCTCACTGTCCATTTCCCTGTATCACTGAGTCAGAAATCTCTCACTGTCCATTTCCCTGTATCACTGAGTCAGAAAGCTCTCACTGTCCATCTCCCTGTATCACTGAGTCAGAAAGCTCTCACTGTCCATTTTCACATGTCACTGAGTCAGAAAGCTCTCACTGTCCATTTCCCTGTATCACTGAGTCAGAAAGCGCTCACTGTCAATTTCCCTGTATCACTGAGTCAGAAAGCGCTCACTGTCAATTTCCCTGTATCACTGAGTCAGAAAGCGCTCACTGTCCATTTCCCTGTATCACTGAGTCAGAAAGCGCTCACTGTCCATTTCCATGTATCACTGAGTCAGAAAGCTCTCACTGTCCATTTCCCTGTATCACTGAGTCAGAAAGCTCTCACTGTCCATTTCCCTGTATCACTGAGTCAGAAAGCGCTCACTGTCCATTTCCCTGTATCACTGAGTCAGAAAGCTCTCACTGTCCATTTCCCTGTATCACTGAGTCAGAAATCTCTCACTGTCCATTTCCCTGTATCACTGAGTCAGAAATCTCTCACTGTCCATTTCCCTGTATCACTGAGTCAGAAAGCTCTCACTGTCCATTTCCCTGTATCACTGAGTCAGAAAGCTCTCACTGTCCATTTCCCTGTACCACTGAGTCAGAAAGCTCTCACTGTCCATTTCCTCGTGTCACTGAGTCAGAAAGCTCTCACTGTCCATTTCCCTGTATCACTGAGTCAGAAAGCTCTCACTGTCCATTTCACTGTATCACTGAGTCAGAAAGCTCTCACTGTCCATTTCCCTGTATCACTGAGTCAGAAAGCTCTCACTGTCCATTTCCCTGTATCACTGAGTCAGAAAGCGCTCACTGTCCATTTCCCTGTATCACTGAGTCAGAAATCTCTCACTGTCCATTTCCCTGTATCACTGAGTCAGAAATCTCTCACTGTCCATTTCCCTGTATCACTGAGTCAGAAAGCTCTCACTGTCCATCTCCCTGTATCACTGAGTCAGAAAGCTCTCACTGTCCATTTCCCTGTATCACTGAGTCAGAAAGCTCTCACTGTCCATTTCCCTGTATCATTGAGTCAGAAAGCGCTCACTGTCCATTTCCCTGTATCACTGAGTCAGAAATCTCTCACTGTCCATTTCCTCGTGTCACTGAGTCAGAAAGCTCTCACTGTCCGTTACCCTGTATCACTGAGTCAGAAAGCTCTCACTGTCCATTTCCCTGTATCACTGAGTCAGAAAGCTCTCACTGTCCATTTCCCTGTGTCACTAAGTCAGAAAGCGCTCACTATCCATTTCCCTGTGTCACTGAGTCAGAAAGCGCTCACTATCCATTTCCCTGTATCACTAAGTCAGAAAGCTCTCACTGTCCATTTCCCTGTATCACTAAGTCAGAAAGCTCTCACTGTCCATTTCCCTGTATCACTAAGTCAGAAAGCTCTCACTGTCCATTTCCCTGTATCACTGAGTCAGAAAGCTCTCACTATCCATTTCCCTGTATCACTGAGTTAGAAAGCTCTCACTGTCCATTTCCATGTATCACTGAGTCAGAAAGCTCTCACTGTCCATTTTCACATGTCACTGAGTCAGAAAGCTCTCACTGTCCATTTCCCTGTATCACTGAGTCAGAAAGCTCTCACTGTCCATTTCCCTGTATCACTGAGTCAGAAAGCGCTCACTGTCCATCTCCCTGTATCACTGAGTCAGAAAGCGCTCACTGTCCATCTCCCTGTATCACTGAGTCTGAAATCTCTCACTGTCCATTTCCCTGTATCACTGAGTCAGAAAGCGCTCACTGTCCATCTCCCTGTATCACTGAGTCAGAAAGCGCTCACTGTCCATCTCCCTGTATCACTGAGTCAGAAAGCTCTCACTGTCCATTTCCCTGTATCACTGAGTCAGAAAGCTCTCACTGTCCATTTCCCTGTATCACTGAGTCAGAAATCTCTCACTGTCCATTTCCCTGTATCAATGAGTCAGAAAGCTCTCACTGTCCATCTCCCTGTATCACTGAGTCAGAAAGCGCTCACTGTCCATTTCCCTGTATCACTGAGTCAGAAAGCGCTCATTGTCCGTTTCCCTGTGTCACTGAGTCAGAAAGCTCTCACTGTCCGTTTCCATGTGTCACTGAGTCAGAAAGCTCTCACTGTCCGTTTCCCTGTATCACTGAGTCAGAAAGCTCTCACTGTCCATTTTCACGTGTCACTGAGTCAGAAAGCTCTCACTGTCTATTTCCCTGTATCACTGAGTCAGAAAGCTCTCACTGTCCATTTTCACGTGTCACTGAGTCAGAAAGCTCTCACTGTCCATTTTCACATGTCACTGAGTCAGAAAGCTCTCACTGTCCATTTCCCTGTATCACTGAGTCAGAAAGCTCTCACTGTCCATTTCCCTGTATCACTGAGTCAGAAAGCTCTCACTGTCCATTTCCCTGTATCACTGAGTCAGAAAGCGCTCACTGTCCATCTCCCTGTATCACTGAGTCAGAAAGCGCTCACTGTCCATCTCCCTGTATCACTGAGTCAGAAAGCTCTCACTGTCCATTTCCCTGTATCACTGAGTCAGAAAGCGCTCACTATCCATCTCCCTGTATCACTGAGTCAGAAAGCTCTCACTATCCATTTCCCTGTATCACTGAGTCAGAAAGCGCTCACTGTCCATTTCCCTGTATCACTGAGTCAGAAATCTCTCACTGTCCATTTCCCTGTATCACTGAGTCAGAAAGCTCTCACTGTCCATCTCCCTGTATCACTGAGTCAGAAAGCGCTCACTGTCCATTTCCCTGTATCACTGAGTCAGAAAGCGCTCATTGTCGGTTTCCCTGTGTCACTGAGTCAGAAAGCTCTCACTGTCCGTTTCCCTGTGTCACTGAGTCAGAAAGCGCTCACTGTCCATTTCCCTGTATCACTGAGTCAGAAAGCTCTCACTATCCATTTCCCTGTATCACTGAGTCAGAAAGCGCTCACTGTCCATTTCCCTGTATCACTGAGTCAGAAATCTCTCACTGTCCATTTCCCTGTATCACTGAGTCAGAAAGCTCTCACTGTCCATCTCCCTGTATCACTGAGTCAGAAAGCGCTCACTGTCCATTTCCCTGTATCACTGAGTCAGAAAGCGCTCATTGTCGGTTTCCCTGTGTCACTGAGTCAGAAAGCTCTCACTGTCCGTTTCCCTGTGTCACTGAGTCAGAAAGCGCTCACTGTCCATTTCCCTGTATCACTGAGTCAGAAAGCGCTCATTGTCCGTTTCCCTGTATCACTGAGTCAGAAAGCTCTCACTGTCCATCTCCCTGTATCACTGAGTCAGAAAGCGCTCACTGTCCATTTCCCTGTATCACTGAGTCAGAAAGCGCTCATTGTCCGTTTCCCTGTGTCACTGAGTCAGAAATCTCTCACTGTCCATTTCCCTGTATCACTGAGTCAGAAATCTCTCACTGTCCATTTTCCTGTATCACTGAGTCAGAAAGCTCTCACTGTCCATTTTCACATGTCACTGAGTCAGAAAGCGCTCACTGTCCATTTCCCTGTATCACTGAGTCAGAAAGCTCTCACTGTCCATTTCCCTGTATCACTGAGTCAGAAAGCGCTCAGTGTCCATATCACTGAGTCAGAAATCTCTCACTGTCCATTTCCCTGTATCACTGAGTCAGAAATCTCTCACTGTCCATTTCCCTGTATCACTGAGTCAGAAAGCGCTCACTGTCCATTTCCCTGTGTCACTGAGTCAGAAAGCGCTCACTGTCCATTTCCCTGTATCACTGAGTCAGAAAGCTCTCACTGTCCATCTCCCTGTATCACTGAGTCAGAAATCTCTCACTGTCCATTTCCCTGTATCACTGAGTCAGAAAGCGCTCACTGTCCATTTCCCTGTATCACTAAGTCAGAAAGCTCTCACTGTCCATCTCCCTGTATCACTGAGTCAGAAATCTCTCACTGTTCATTTCCCTGTATCACTGAGTCAGAAAGCGCTCACTGTCCATTTCCCTGTATCACTGAGTTAGAAAGCGCTCACTGTCCATTTCCCTGTATCACTGAGTCAGAAATCTCTCACTGTCCATTTCCCTGTATCACTGAGTCAGAAATCTCTCACTGTCCATTTTCCTGTATCACTGAGTCAGAAAGCTCTCACTGTCCATTTTCACATGTCACTGAGTCAGAAAGCGCTCACTGTCCATTTCCCTGTATCACTGAGTCAGAAAGCTCTCACTGTCCATTTCCCTGTGTCACTGAGTCAGAAAGCTCTCACTGTCCATTTCCCTGTATCACTGAGTCAGAAAGCTCTCACTGTCCGTTACCCTGTATCACTGAGTCAGAAAGCTCTCACTGTCCATTTCCCTGTATCACTAAGTCAGAAAGCTCTCACTGTCCATTTCCCTGTATCACCGAGTCAGAAAGCTCTCACTGTCCATTTCCCTGTATCACTGAGTCAGAAAGCTCTCACTGTCCATTTCCCTGTATCACTGAGTCAGAAAGCTCTCACTATCCATTTCCCTGTATCACTGAATCAGAAAGCTCTCACTGTCCATTTCCATGTATTACTGAGTCAGAAAGCTCTCACTGTCCATTTTCACATGTCACTGAGTCAGAAAGCTCTCACTGTCCATTTCCCTGTATCACTGAGTCAGAATGCGCTCACTGTCAATTTCCCTGTATCACTGAGTCAGAAAGCGCTCACTGTCAATTTCCCTGTATCACTGAGTCAGAAAGCGCTCACTGTCCATTTCCCTGTATCACTGAGTCAGATAGCGCTCACTGTCCATTTCCATGTATCACTGAGTCAGAAAGCTCTCACTGTCCATTTCCCTGTATCACTGAGTCAGAAAGCTCTCACTGTCCATTTCCCTGTATCACTGAGTCAGAAAGCGCTCACTGTCCATTTCCCTGTATCACTGAGTCAGAAAGCTCTCACTGTCCATTTCCCTGTATCACTGAGTCAGAAATCTCTCACTGTCCATTTCCCTGTATCACTGAGTCAGAAATCTCTCACTGTCCATTTCCCTGTATCACTGAGTCAGAAAGCTCTCACTGTCCATTTCCCTGTATCACTGAGTCAGAAAGCTCTCACTGTCCATTTCCCTGTACCACTGAGTCAGAAAGCTCTCACTGTCCATTTCTTCGTGTCACTGAGTCAGAAAGCTCTCACTGTCCATTTTCACATGTCACTGAGTCAGAAAGCTCTCACTGTCCATTTCCCTGTATCACTGAGTCAGAAAGCTCTCACTGTCCATTTCCCTGTATCACTGAGTCAGAAAGCTCTCACTGTCCATTTCCCTGTATCACTGAGTCAGAAAGCGCTCACTGTCCATCTCCCTGTATCACTGAGTCAGAAAGCGCTCACTGTCCATCTCCCTGTATCACTGAGTCAGAAAGCTCTCACTGTCCATTTCCC
This sequence comes from Pseudophryne corroboree, assembly GCF_028390025.1. Lineage (NCBI taxonomy): Eukaryota > Metazoa > Chordata > Amphibia > Anura > Myobatrachidae > Pseudophryne > Pseudophryne corroboree. Next base: position 871,298 of record NC_086453.1, read on the forward strand.
TGTATCACTGAGTCAGAAAGCGCTCACTATCCATCTCCCTGTATCACTGAGTCAGAAAGCTCTCACTATCCATTTCCCTGTATCACTGAGTCAGAAAGCGCTCACTGTCCATTTCCCTGTATCACTGAGTCAGAAATCTCTCACTGTCCATTTCCCTGTATCACTGAGTCAGAAAGCTCTCACTGTCCATCTCCCTGTATCACTGAGTCAGAAAGCGCTCACTGTCCATTTCCCTGTATCACTGAGTCAGAAAGCGCTCATTGTCGGTTTCCCTGTGTCACTGAGTCAGAAAGCTCTCACTGTCCGTTTCCCTGTGTCACTGAGTCAGAAAGCGCTCACTGTCCATTTCCCTGTATCACTGAGTCAGAAAGCTCTCACTATCCATTTCCCTGTATCACTGAGTCAGAAAGCGCTCACTGTCCATTTCCCTGTATCACTGAGTCAGAAATCTCTCACTGTCCATTTCCCTGTATCACTGAGTCAGAAATCTCTCACTGTCCATTTCCCTGTATCACTGAGTCAGAAATCTCTCACTGTCCATTTCCCTGTATCACTGAGTCAGAAAGCGCTCACTGTCCATTTCCCTGTGTCACTGAGTCAGAAAGCGCTCACTGTCCATTTCCCTGTATCACTGAGTCAGAAAGCTCTCACTGTCCATCTCCCTGTATCACTGAGTCAGAAATCTCTCACTGTCCATTTCCCTGTATCACTGAGTCAGAAAGCGCTCACTGTCCATTTCCCTGTATCACTAAGTCAGAAAGCTCTCACTGTCCATCTCCCTGTATCACTGAGTCAGAAATCTCTCACTGTTCATTTCCCTGTATCACTGAGTCAGAAAGCGCTCACTGTCCATTTCCCTGTATCACTGAGTTAGAAAGCGCTCACTGTCCATTTCCCTGTATCACTGAGTCAGAAATCTCTCACTGTCCATTTCCCTGTATCACTGAGTCAGAAATCTCTCACTGTCCATTTTCCTGTATCACTGAGTCAGAAAGCTCTCACTGTCCATTTTCACATGTCACTGAGTCAGAAAGCGCTCACTGTCCATTTCCCTGTATCACTGAGTCAGAAAGCTCTCACTGTCCATTTCCCTGTGTCACTGAGTCAGAAAGCTCTCACTGTCCATTTCCCTGTATCACTGAGTCAGAAAGCTCTCACTGTCCGTTACCCTGTATCACTGAGTCAGAAAGCTCTCACTGTCCATTTCCCTGTATCACTGAGTCAGAAAGCTCTCACTGTCCATTTCCCTGTATCACTAAGTCAGAAAGCTCTCACTGTCCATTTCCCTGTATCACTGAGTCAGAAAGCTCTCACTGTCCATTTCCCTGTATCACTGAGTCAGAAAGCTCTCACTGTCCATTTCCCTGTATCACTGAGTCAGAAAGCTCTCACTATCCATTTCCCTGTATCACTGAGTCAGAAAGCTCTCACTGTCCATTTCCATGTATTACTGAGTCAGAAAGCTCTCACTGTCCATTTTCACATGTCACTGAGTCAGAAAGCTCTCACTGTCCATTTCCCTGTATCACTGAGTCAGAAAGCGCTCACTGTCCATTTCCCTGTATCACTGAGTCAGAAATCTCTCACTGTCCATTTCCCTGTATCACTGAGTCAGAAAGCTCTCACTGTCCATCTCCCTGTATCATTGAGTCAGAAAGCGCTCACTGTCCATTTCCCTGTATCACTGAGTCAGAAATCTCTCACTGTCCATTTCCTCGTGTCACTGAGTCAGAAAGCTCTCTCTGTCCGTTACCCTGTATCACTGAGTCAGAAAGCTCTCACTGTCCATTTCCCTGTATCACTGAGTCAGAAAGCTCTCACTGTCCATTTCCCTGTGTCACTGAGTCAGAAAGCGCTCACTAACCATTTCCCTGTATCACTAAGTCAGAAAGCTCTCACTGTCCATTTCCCTGTATCACTGAGTCAGAAAGCTCTCACTGTCCATTTCCCTGTATCACTGAGTCAGAAAGCTCTCACTGTCCATTTCCCGGTATCACTGAGTCAGAAAGCTCTCACTATCAATTTCCCTGTATCACTGAGTCAGAAAGCTCTCACTGTCCATTTCCATGTATCACTGAGTCAGAAAGCTCTCACTGTCCATTTTCACATGTCACTGAGTCAGAAAGCTCTCACTGTCCATTTCCCTGTATCACTGAGTCAGAAAGCTCTCACTGTCCATTTCCCTGTATCACTGAGTCAGAAAGCGCTCACTGTCCATCTCCCTGTATCACTGAGTCAGAAAGCGCTCACTGTCCATCTCCCTGTATCACTGAGTCAGAAAGCTCTCACTGTCCATTTCCCTGTATCACTGAGTCAGAAAGCGCTCACTGTCCATCTCCCTGTATCACTGAGTCAGAAAGCTCTCACTGTCCATTTCCCTGTATCACTGAGTCAGAAAGCGCTCACTGTCCATTTCCCTGTGTCACTGAGTCAGAAATCTCTCACTGTCCATTTCCCTGTATCACTGAGTCAGAAAGCGCTCACTGTCCGTTTCCCAGTATCACTGAGTCAGAAAGCTCTCACTGTCCGTTTCCCTGTGTCACTGAGTCAGAAAGCTCTCACTGTCCGTTTCCCTGTATCACTGAGTTCAGAAAGCTCTCACTGTCCATTTTCACGTGTCACTGAGTCAGAAAGCTCTCACTGTCTATTTCCCTGTATCACTGAGTCAGAAAGCTCTCACTGTCCATTTTCACGTGTCACTGAGTCAGAAAGCTCTCACTGTCCATTTCCCTGTATCACTGAGTCAGAAAGCTCTCACTGTCCATTTCCCTGTATCACTGAGTCAGAAAGCGCTCACTGTCCATCTCCCTGTATCACTGAGTCAGAAAGCGCTCACTGTCCATCTCCCTGTATCACTGAGTCAGAAAGCTCTCACTGTCCATTTCCCTGTATCACTGAGTCAGAAAGCGCTCACTGTCCATCTCCCTGTATCACTGAGTCAGAAAGCTCTCACTGTCCATTTCCCTGTATCACTGAGTCAGAAAGCGCTCACTGTCCATTTCCCTGTATCACTGAGTCAGAAATCTCTCACTGTCCATTTCCCTGTATCACTGAGTCAGAAAGCTCTCACTGTCCATCTCCCTGTATCACTGAGTCAGAAAGCGCTCACTGTCCATTTCCCTGTATCACTGAGTCAGAAAGCGCTCATTGTCCGTTTCCCTGTGTCACTGAGTCAGAAAGCTCTCACTGTCCGTTTCCCTGTGTCACTGAGTCAGAAAGCGCTCACTGTCCATTTCCCTGTATCACTGAGTCAGAAAGCGCTCATTGTCCGTTTCCCTGTATCACTGAGTCAGAAAGCTCTCACTGTCCATCTCCCTGTATCACTGAGTCAGAAAGCGCTCACTGTCCATTTCCCTGTATCACTGAGTCAGAAAGCGCTCATTGTCCGTTTCCCTGTGTCACTGAGTCAGAAATCTCTCACTGTCCATTTCCCTGTATCACTGAGTCAGAAATCTCTCACTGTCCATTTCCCTGTATCACTGAGTCAGAAATCTCTCACTGTCCATTTTCCTGTATCACTGAGTCAGAAAGCTCTCACTGTCCATTTTCACATGTCACTGAGTCAGAAAGCGCTCACTGTCCATTTCCCTGTATCACTGAGTCAGAAAGCGCTCACTGTCAATTTCCCTGTATCACTGAGTCAGAAAGCTCTCACTGTCCATTTCCCTGTATCACTGAGTCAGAAAGCGCTCACTGTCAATTTCCCTGTATCACTGAGTCAGAAAGCTCTCACTGTCTATTTCCCTGTATCACTGAGTCAGAAAGCTCTCACTGTCCATTTCACTGTATCACTGAGTCAGAAATCTCTCACTGTCCATTTCCCTGTATCACTGAGTCAGAAATCTCTCACTGTCCATTTCCCTGTATCACTGAGTCAGAAATCTCTCACTGTCCATTTCCCTGTATCACTGAGTCAGAAATCTCTCACTGTCCATTTCCCTGTATCACTGAGTCAGAAATCTCTCACTATCCATTTCCCTGTATCACTGAGTCAGAAGTCTCTCACTGTCCATTTCCCTGTATCACTGAGTCAGAAATCTCTCACTGTCCATTTCCCTGTATCACTGAGTCAGAAAGCGCTCACTGTCCATTTCCCTGTGTCACTGAGTCAGAAAGCGCTCACTGTCCATTTCCCTGTATCACTGAGTCAGAAAGCTCTCACTGTCCATCTCCCTGTATCACTGAGTCAGAAATCTCTCACTGTCCATTTCCCTGTATCACTGAGTCAGAAAGCGCTCACTGTCCATTTCCCTGTATCACTAAGTCAGAAAGCTCTCACTGTCCATCTCCCTGTATCACTGAGTCAGAAATCTCTCACTGTCCATTTCCCTGTATCACTGAGTCAGAAAGCGCTCACTGTCCATTTCCCTGTATCACTGAGTCAGAAAGCGCTCACTGTCCATTTCCCTGTATCACTGAGTCAGAAATCTCTCACTGTCCATTTCCCTGTATCACTGAGTCAGAAATCTCTCACTGTCCATTTCCCTGTATCACTGAGTCAGAAATCTCTCACTGTCCATTTCCCTGTATCACTGAGTCAGAAAGCTCTCACTGTTCATTTCCCTGTATCACTGAGTCAGAAAGCTCTCACTGTCCATTTCCCTGTATCACTGAGTCAGAAAGCGCTGACTGTCCATTTCCCTGTATCACTGAGTCAGAAAGCTCTCACTGTCCATTTCCCTGTATCACTGAGTCATAAAGCTCTCACTGTCCATTTCCCTGTACCACTGAGTCAGAAAGCTCTCACTGTCCATTTCCTCGTGTCACTGAGTCAGAAAGCTCTCACTGTCCATTTCCCTGTATCACTGAGTCAGAAAGCTCTCACTGTCCATTTCACTGTATCACTGAGTCAGAAAGCTCTCACTGTCCATTTCCCTGTATCACTGAGTCAGAAATCTCTCACTGTCCATTTCCCTGTGTCACTGAGTCAGAAAGCTCTCACTGTCCATCTCCCTGTATCACTGAGTCAGAAAGCTCTCACTGTCCATTTCCCTGTATCACTGAGTCAGAAAGCGCTCACAGTCCATTTCCCTGTATCACTGAGTCAGAAATCTCTCACTGTCCATTTCCCTGTATCACTGAGTCAGAAATCTCTCACTGTCCATTTCCCTGTATCACTGAGTCAGAAAGCGCTCACTGTCCATTTCCCTGTGTCACTGAGTCAGAAAGCGCTCACTGTCCATTTCCCTGTATCACTGAGTCAGACAGCGCTCACTGTCCATTTCCCTGTATCACTGAGTCAGAAAGCTCTCACTGTCCATCTCCCTGTATCACTGAGTCAGAAAGCTCTCACTGTCCTTTCCCCTGTATCACTGAGTCAGAAAGCTCTCACTATCCATTTCCCTGTATCACTGAGTCAGAAATCTCTCACTGTCCATTTCCCTGTATCACTGAGTCAGAAAGCTCTCACTGTCCATTTCCCTGTATCACTGAGTCAGAAAGCTCTCACTGTCCATTTCCCTGTATCACTGAGTCAGAAAGCTCTCACTGTCCATTTCCCTGTATCACTGAGTCAGAAAGCTCTCACTGTCCATTTCCCTGTATCACTGAGTCAGAAAGCGCTCACTGTCCATTTCCACGTGTCACTGAGTCAGAAAGCGCTCACTGTCCATTTCCCTGTATCACTGAGTCAGAAAGCGCTCACTGTCAATTTCCCTGTATCACTGAGTCAGAAAGCTCTCACTGTCCATTTCCCTGTATCACTGAGTCAGAAAGCGCTCACTGTCAATTTCCCTGTATCACTGAGTCAGAAAGCTCTCACTGTCTATTTCCCTGTATCACTGAGTCAGAAAGCGCTCACTGTCCATTTCCCTGTATCACTGAGTCAGAAAGCTCTCACTGTCTATTTCCCTGTATCACTGAGTCAGAAAGCGCTCACTGTCCATTTCCCTGTATCACTGAGTCAGAAAGCTCTCACTGTCCATTTCCCTGTATCACTAAGTCAGAAAGCTCTCACTGTCGATTTCCCTGTGTCACTGAGTCAGAAAGCGCTCACTGTCCATTTCTCTGTATCACTGAGTCAGAAAGCTCTCACTGTCCATTTCCCTGTATCACTGAGTCAGAAAGCTCTCACTGTCCATTTCCCTGTATCACTGAGTCAGAAAGCTCTCACTGTCGATTTCCCTGTATCACTGAGTCAGAAATCTCTCACTGTCCATTTCCCTGTATCACTGAGTCAGAAAGCTCTCACTGTCCATTTCCCTGTATCACTGAGTCAGAAAGCTCTCACTGTCCATTTCCCTGTATCACTGAGTCAGAAAGCTCTCACTGACCATTTCCCTGTATCACTGGGTCAGAAAGCGCTCACTGTCCTTTTCCCTGTATCACTGAGTCAGAAAGCTCTCACTGTCCGTTTCCACGTGTCACTGAGTCAGAAAGCGCTCACTGTCCATTTCCCTGTATCACTGAGTCAGAAAGCTCTCACTGTCCATTTCCCTGTATCACTGAGTCAGAAAGCGCTCACTGTCCATTTCCCTGTATCACTGAGTCAGAAAGCTCTCACTGTCCATTTCCCTGTATCACTGAGTCAGAAAGCGCTCACTGTCAATTTCCCTGTATCACTGAGTCAGAAAGCTCTCACTGTCCATTTCCCTGTATCACTGAGTCAGAAAGCGCTCACTGTCAATTTCCCTGTATCACTGAGTCAGAAAGCGCTCACTGTCCATTTCCCTGTATCACTGAGTCAGAAAGCTCTCACTGTCCATTTCCCTGTATCACTGAGTCAGAAAGCGCTCAATGTCAATTTCCCTGTATCACTGAGTCAGAAAGCTCTCACTGTCAATTTCCCTGTATCACTGAGTCAGAAAGCTCTCACTGTCCATTTCCCTGTATCACTGAGTCAGAAAGCTCTCACTGTCCATTTCCCTGTATCACTGAGTCAGAAAGCTCTCACTGTCCATTTCCCTGTATCACTGAGTCAGAAAGCTCTCACTGTCCATTTCCCTGTATCACTGAGTCAGAAAGCTCTCACTGTCCATTTCCCTGTATCACTGAGTCAGAAAGCTCTCACTGTTGATTTCCCTGTGTCACTGAGTCAGAAAGAGCTCACTGTCCATTTCCCTGTATCACTGAGTCAGAAAGCTCTCACTGTCCATTTCCCTGTATCACTGAGTCAGAAAGCTCTCACTGTCCATTTCCCTGTATCACTGAGTCAGAAAGCTCTCACTGTCGATTTCCCTGTGTCACTGAGTCAGAAAGAGCTCACTGTCCATTTCCCTGTATCACTGAGTCAGAAAGCTCTCACTGTCCATTTCCCTGTATCACTGAGTCAGAAAGCTCTCACTGTCCATTTCCCTGTATCACTAAGTCAGAAAGCTCTCACTGTCGATTTCCCTGTGTCACTGAGTCAGAAAGCGCTCACTGTCCATTTCTCTGTATCACTGAGTCAGAAAGCTCTCACTGTCCATTTCCCTGTATCACTGAGTCAGAAAGCTCTCACTGTCGATTTCCCTGTATCACTGAGTCAGAAATCTCTCACTGTCCATTTCCCTGTATCACTGAGTCAGAAAGCTCTCACTGTCCATTTCCCTGTATCACTGAGTCAGAAAGCTCTCACTGTCCATTTCCCTGTATCACTGAGTCAGAAAGCTCTCACTGACCATTTCCCTGTATCACTGGGTCAGAAAGCGCTCACTGTCCTTTTCCCTGTATCACTGAGTCAGAAAGCTCTCACTGTCCGTTTCCACGTGTCACTGAGTCAGAAAGCGCTCACTGTCCATTTCCCTGTATCACTGAGTCAGAAAGCTCTCACTGTCCATTTCCCTGTATCACTGAGTCAGAAAGCGCTCACTGTCCATTTCCCTGTATCACTGAGTCAGAAAGCTCTCACTGTCCATTTCCCTGTATCACTGAGTCAGAAAGCGCTCACTGTCAATTTCCCTGTATCACTGAGTCAGAAAGCTCTCACTGTCCATTTCCCTGTATCACTGAGTCAGAAAGCGCTCACTGTCAATTTCCCTGTATCACTGAGTCAGAAAGCGCTCACTGTCCATTTCCCTGTATCACTGAGTCAGAAAGCTCTCACTGTCCATTTCCCTGTATCACTGAGTCAGAAAGCGCTCAATGTCAATTTCCCTGTATCACTGAGTCAGAAAGCTCTCACTGTCAATTTCCCTGTATCACTGAGTCAGAAAGCTCTCACTGTCCATTTCCCTGTATCACTGAGTCAGAAAGCTCTCACTGTCCATTTCCCTGTATCACTGAGTCAGAAAGCTCTCACTGTCCATTTCCCTGTATCACTGAGTCAGAAAGCTCTCACTGTCCATTTCCCTGTATCACTGAGTCAGAAAGCTCTCACTGTCGATTTCCCTGTGTCACTGAGTCAGAAAGAGCTCACTGTCCATTTCCCTGTATCACTGAGTCAGAAAGCTCTCACTGTCCATTTCCCTGTATCACTGAGTCAGAAAGCTCTCACTGTCCATTTCCCTGTGTCACTGAGTCAGAAAGCGCTCACTGTCCATTTCCTTGTATCACTGGGTCAGAAAGCGCTCACTGTCCATTTCCCTGTATCACTGAGTCAGAAAGCGCTCACTGTCCTTTTCCCTGTATCACTGAGTCAGAAAGCGCTCACTGTCTATATCCCTGTGTCACTGAGTCAGAAAGCTCTCACTGTCCGTTTCCACGTGTCACTGAGTCAGAAAGCGCTCACTGTCCATTTCCCTGTATCACTGAGTCAGAAAGCGCTCACTGTCCATTTCCCTGTATCACTGAGTCTCAAAGCTCTCACTGTCCATTTCCCTGTATAACTGAGTCAGAAAGCTCTCACTGTCCATATCCCTGTATCACTGAGTCAGAAAGCTCTCACTGTCTATTTCCCTGTATCACTGAGTCAGAAAGCGCTCACTGTCCATTTCCCTGTATCACTGAGTCAGAAAGCTCTCACTGTCCATTTCCCTGTATCACTGAGTCAGAAAGCGCTCACTGTCCATTTCCCTGTATCACTGAGTCAGAAATCTCTCACTGTCCATTTCCCTGTATCACTGAGTCAGAAATCTCTCACTGTCCATTTCCCTGTATCACTGAGTCAGAAAGCGCTCACTGTCCATTTCCCTGTGTCACTGAGTCAGAAAGCGCTCACTGTCCATTTCCCTGTATCACTGAGTTAGACAGCGCTCACTGTCCATTTCCCTGTATCACTGAGTCAGAAAGCTCTCACTGTCCATCTCCCTGTATCACTGAGTCAGAAAGCTCTCACTGTCCTTTCCCCTGTATCACTGAGTCAGAAAGCTCTCACTATCCATTTCCCTGTATCACTGAGTCAGAAATCTCTCACTGTCCATTTCCCTGTATCACTGAGTCAGAAAGCTCTCACTGTCCATTTCCCTGTATCACTGAGTCAGAAAGCTCTCACTGTCCATTTCCCTGTATCACTGAGTCAGAAAGCTCTCACTGTCCATTTCCCTGTATCACTGAGTCAGAAAGCTCTCACTGTCCATTTCCCTGTATCACTGAGTCAGAAAGCGCTCACTGTCCATTTCCACGTGTCACTGAGTCAGAAAGCGCTCACTGTCCATTTCCCTGTATCACTGAGTCAGAAAGCGCTCACTGTCAATTTCCCTGTATCACTGAGTCAGAAAGCTCTCACTGTCCATTTCCCTGTATCACTGAGTCAGAAAGCGCTCACTGTCAATTTCCCTGTATCACTGAGTCAGAAAGCTCTCACTGTCTATTTCCCTGTATCACTGAGTCAGAAAGCGCTCACTGTCCATTTCCCTGTATCACTGAGTCAGAAAGCTCTCACTGTCTATTTCCCTGTATCACTGAGTCAGAAAGCGCTCACTGTCCATTTCCCTGTATCACTGAGTCAGAAAGCTCTCACTGTCCATTTCCCTGTATCACTAAGTCAGAAAGCTCTCACTGTCGATTTCCCTGTGTCACTGAGTCAGAAAGCGCTCACTGTCCATTTCTCTGTATCACTGAGTCAGAAAGCTCTCACTGTCCATTTCCCTGTATCACTGAGTCAGAAAGCTCTCACTGTCCATTTCCCTGTATCACTGAGTCAGAAAGCTCTCACTGTCGATTTCCCTGTATCACTAAGTCAGAAATCTCTCACTGTCCATTTCCCTGTATCACTGAGTCAGAAAGCTCTCACTGTCCATTTCCCTGTATCACTGAGTCAGAAAGCTCTCACTGTCCATTTCCCTGTATCACTGAGTCAGAAAGCTCTCACTGACCATTTCCCTGTATCACTGGGTCAGAAAGCGCTCACTGTCCTTTTCCCTGTATCACTGAGTCAGAAAGCTCTCACTGTCCGTTTCCACGTGTCACTGAGTCAGAAAGCGCTCACTGTCCATTTCCCTGTATCACTGAGTCAGAAAGCTCTCACTGTCCATTTCCCTGTATCACTGAGTCAGAAAGCGCTCACTGTCCATTTCCCTGTATCACTGAGTCAGAAAGCTCTCACTGTCCATTTCCCTGTATCACTGAGTCAGAAAGCGCTCACTGTCAATTTCCCTGTATCACTGAGTCAGAAAGCTCTCACTGTCCATTTCCCTGTATCACTGAGTCAGAAAGCGCTCACTGTCAATTTCCCTGTATCACTGAGTCAGAAAGCGCTCACTGTCCATTTCCCTGTATCACTGAGTCAGAAAGCTCTCACTGTCCATTTCCCTGTATCACTGAGTCAGAAAGCGCTCAATGTCAATTTCCCTGTATCACTGAGTCAGAAAGCTCTCACTGTCAATTTCCCTGTATCACTGAGTCAGAAAGCTCTCACTGTCCATTTCCCTGTATCACTGAGTCAGAAAGCTCTCACTGTCCATTTCCCTGTATCACTGAGTCAGAAAGCTCTCACTGTCCATTTCCCTGTATCACTGAGTCAGAAAGCTCTCACTGTCCATTTCCCTGTATCACTGAGTCAGAAAGCTCTCACTGTCGATTTCCCTGTGTCACTGAGTCAGAAAGAGCTCACTGTCCATTTCCCTGTATCACTGAGTCAGAAAGCTCTCACTGTCCATTTCCCTGTATCACTGAGTCAGAAAGCTCTCACTGTCCATTTCCCTGTATCACTGAGTCAGAAAGCTCTCACTGTCGATTTCCCTGTGTCACTGAGTCAGAAAGAGCTCACTGTCCATTTCCCTGTATCACTGAGTCAGAAAGCTCTCACTGTCCATTTCCCTGTATCACTGAGTCAGAAAGCTCTCACTGTCCATTTCCCTGTATCACTAAGTCAGAAAGCTCTCACTGTCGATTTCCCTGTGTCACTGAGTCAGAAAGCGCTCACTGTCCATTTCTCTGTATCACTGAGTCAGAAAGCTCTCACTGTCCATTTCCCTGTATCACTGAGTCAGAAAGCTCTCACTGTCGATTTCCCTGTATCACTGAGTCAGAAATCTCTCACTGTCCATTTCCCTGTATCACTGAGTCAGAAAGCTCTCACTGTCCATTTCCCTGTATCACTGAGTCAGAAAGCTCTCACTGTCCATTTCCCTGTATCACTGAGTCAGAAAGCTCTCACTGACCATTTCCCTGTATCACTGGGTCAGAAAGCGCTCACTGTCCTTTTCCCTGTATCACTGAGTCAGAAAGCTCTCACTGTCCGTTTCCACGTGTCACTGAGTCAGAAAGCGCTCACTGTCCATTTCCCTGTATCACTGAGTCAGAAAGCTCTCACTGTCCATTTCCCTGTATCACTGAGTCAGAAAGCGCTCACTGTCCATTTCCCTGTATCACTGAGTCAGAAAGCTCTCACTGTCCATTTCCCTGTATCACTGAGTCAGAAAGCGCTCACTGTCAATTTCCCTGTATCACTGAGTCAGAAAGCTCTCACTGTCCATTTCCCTGTATCACTGAGTCAGAAAGCGCTCACTGTCAATTTCCCTGTATCACTGAGTCAGAAAGCGCTCACTGTCCATTTCCCTGTATCACTGAGTCAGAAAGCTCTCACTGTCCATTTCCCTGTATCACTGAGTCAGAAAGCGCTCAATGTCAATTTCCCTGTATCACTGAGTCAGAAAGCTCTCACTGTCAATTTCCCTGTATCACTGAGTCAGAAAGCTCTCACTGTCCATTTCCCTGTATCACTGAGTCAGAAAGCTCTCACTGTCCATTTCCCTGTATCACTGAGTCAGAAAGCTCTCACTGTCCATTTCCCTGTATCACTGAGTCAGAAAGCTCTCACTGTCCATTTCCCTGTATCACTGAGTCAGAAAGCTCTCACTGTCGATTTCCCTGTGTCACTGAGTCAGAAAGAGCTCACTGTCCATTTCCCTGTATCACTGAGTCAGAAAGCTCTCACTGTCCATTTCCCTGTATCACTGAGTCAGAAAGCTCTCACTGTCCATTTCCCTGTGTCACTGAGTCAGAAAGCGCTCACTGTCCATTTCCTTGTATCACTGGGTCAGAAAGCGCTCACTGTCCATTTCCCTGTATCACTGAGTCAGAAAGCGCTCACTGTCCTTTTCCCTGTATCACTGAGTCAGAAAGCGCTCACTGTCCATTTCCCTGTATCACTGAGTCAGAAAGCGCTCACTGTCTATTTCCCTGTGTCACTGAGTCAGAAAGCTCTCACTGTCCGTTTCCACGTGTCACTGAGTCAGAAAGCGCTCACTGTCCATTTCCCTGTATCACTGAGTCAGAAAGCGCTCACTGTCCATTTCCCTGTATCACTGAGTCTCAAAGCTCTCACTGTCCATTTCCCTGTATAACTGAGTCAGAAAGCTCTCACTGTCCATATCCCTGTATCACTGAGTCAGAAAGCTCTCACTGTCTATTTCCCTGTATCACTGAGTCAGAAAGCGCTCACTGTCCATTTCCCTGTATCACTGAGTCAGAAAGCTCTCACTGTCCTTTTCCCTGTATCACTGAGTCAGAAAGCGCTCACTGTCAATTTCCCTGTATCACTGAGTCAGAAAGCTCTCACTGTCCATTTCCCTGTATCACTGAGTCAGAAAGCGCTCACTGTCCATTTCCACGTGTCACTGAGTCAGAAAGCGCTCACTGTCCATTTCCCTGTATCACTGAGTCAGAAAGCGCTCACTGTCAATTTCCCTGTATCACTGAGTCAGAAAGCTCTCACTGACCATTTCCCTGTATCACTGGGTCAGAAAGCGCTCACTGTCCTTTTCCCTGTATCACTGAGTCAGAAAGCTCTCACTGTCCGTTTCCACGTGTCACTGAGTCAGAAAGCGCTCACTGTCCATTTCCCTGTATCACTGAGTCAGAAAGCTCTCACTGTCCATTTCCCTGTATCACTGAGTCAGAAAGCGCTCACTGTCCATTTCCCTGTATCACTGAGTCAGAAAGCTCTCACTGTCCATTTCCCTGTATCACTGAGTCAGAAAGCGCTCACTGTCAATTTCCCTGTATCACTGAGTCAGAAAGCTCTCACTGTCCATTTCCCTGTATCACTGAGTCAGAAAGCGCTCACTGTCAATTTCCCTGTATCACTGAGTCAGAAAGCGCTCACTGTCCATTTCCCTGTATCACTGAGTCAGAAAGCTCTCACTGTCCATTTCCCTGTATCACTGAGTCAGAAAGCGCTCAATGTCAATTTCCCTGTATCACTGAGTCAGAAAGCTCTCACTGTCAATATCCCTGTATCACTGAGTCAGAAAGCTCTCACTGTCCATTTCCCTGTATCACTGAGTCAGAAAGCTCTCACTGTCCATTTCCCTGTATCACTGAGTCAGAAAGCTCTCACTGTCCATTTCCCTGTATCACTGAGTCAGAAAGCTCTCACTGTCCATTTCCCTGTATCACTGAGTCAGAAAGCTCTCACTGTCGATTTCCCTGTGTCACTGAGTCAGAAAGAGCTCACTGTCCATTTCCCTGTATCACTGAGTCAGAAAGCTCTCACTGTCCATTTCCCTGTATCACTGAGTCAGAAAGCTCTCACTGTCCATTTCCCTGTGTCACTGAGTCAGAAAGCGCTCACTGTCCATTTCCTTGTATCACTGGGTCAGAAAGCGCTCACTGTCCATTTCCCTGTATCACTGAGTCAGAAAGCGCTCACTGTCCTTTTCCCTGTATCACTGAGTCAGAAAGCGCTCACTGTCCATTTCCCTGTATCACTGAGTCAGAAAGCGCTCACTGTCTATTTCCCTGTGTCACTGAGTCAGAAAGCTCTCACTGTCCGTTTCCACGTGTCACTGAGTCAGAAAGCGCTCACTGTCCAATTCCCTGTATCACTGAGTCAGAAAGCGCTCACTGTCCATTTCCCTGTATCACTGAGTCTCAAAGCTCTCACTGTCCATTTCCCTGTATAACTGAGTCAGAAAGCTCTCACTGTCCATATCCCTGTATCACTGAGTCAGAAAGCTCTCACTGTCTATTTCCCTGTATCACTGAGTCAGAAAGCGCTCACTGTCCATTTCCCTGTATCACTGAGTCAGAAAGCTCTCACTGTCCTTTTCCCTGTATCACTGAGTCAGAAAGCGCTCACTGTCAATTTCCCTGTATCACTGAGTCAGAAAGCTCTCACTGTCCATTTCCCTGTATCACTGAGTCAGAAAGCTCTCACTGTCGATTTCCCTGTGTCACTGAGTCAGAAAGCTCTCACTGTCCATATCCCTGTATCACTGAGTCAGAAAGCTCTCACTGTCCATTTCCCTGTATCACTGAGTCAGAAAGCGCTCACTGTCCATTTCCCTGTGTCACTGAGTCAGAAAGCGCTCACTGTCCATTTCCTTGTATCACTGGGTCAGAAAGCGCTCACTGTCCATTTCCATGTATCACTGAGTCAGAAAGCGCTCACTGTCCATTTCCCTGTATCACTGAGTCAGAAAGCTCTCACTGTCCATTTCCCTGTATCACTGAGTCAGCAAGCTCTCACTGTCCGTTTCCACGTGTCACTGAGTCAGAAAGCTCTCACTGTCCATTTCCCTGTATCACTGAGTCAGAAAGCTCTCACTGTCCAATTCCCTGTATCACTGAGTCAGAAAGCGCTCACTGTCCATTTCCCTGTATCACTGAGTCAGAAAGCGCTCACTGTCCATTTCCCTGTGTCACTGAGTCAGAAAGCTCTCACTGTCCATTTCCCTGTGTCACTGAGTCAGAAAGCGCTCACTGTCCATTTCCCTGTGTCACTGAGTCAGAAAGCTCTCACTGTCCGTTTCCATGTGTCACTGAGTCAGAAAGCGCTCACTGTCCATTTCCCTGTATCACTGAGTCAGAAAGCGCTCACTGTCCATTTCCCTGTGTCACTGAGTCAGAAAGCTCTCACTGTCCGTTTCCCTGTGTCACTGAGTCAGAAAGCTCTCACTGTCCATTTCCCTGTATCACTGAGTCAGAAATCTCTCATTGTCCATTTCCATGTATCACTGAGTCAGAAATCTCTCATTGTCCATTTCCCTGTATCACTGAGTCAGAAAGCTCTCACTGTCCATTTCCCTGTATCACTGAGTCAGAAAGCTCTCACTGTCCATTTCCCTGTATCACTGAGTCAGAAAGCTCTCACTGTCGATTTCCCTGTATCACTGAGTCAGAAAGCTCTCACTGTCCATTTCCCTGTATCACTGAGTCAGAAAGCTCTCACTGTCCATTTCCCTGTATCACTGAGTCAGAAAGCTCTCACTGTCCATTTCCCTGTATCACTGGGTCAGAAAGCGCTCACTGTCCTTTTCCCTGTATCACTGAGTCAGAAAGCTCTCACTGTCCGTTTCCACGTGTCACTGAGTCAGAAAGCGCTCACTGTCCATTTCCCTGTATCACTGAGTCAGAAAGCTCTCACTGTCCATTTCCCTGTATCACTGAGTCAGAAAGCGCTCACTGTCCATTTCCCTGTATCACTGAGTCAGAAAGCTCTCACTGTCCATTTCCCTGTATCACTGAGTCAGAAAGCGCTCACTGTCAATTTCCCTGTATCACTGAGTCTGAAAGCTCTCACTGTCCATTTCCCTGTATCACTGAGTCAGAAAGCGCCTACTGTCCATTTCCATGTATCACTGAGTCAGAAAGCGCTCACTGTCCATTTCCCTGTATCACCGAGTCAGAAAGCGCTCACTGTCCATTTCCCTGTATTACTGAGTCAGAAAGCTCTCACTGTCCATTTCCCTGTATCACTGAGTCAGAAAGCGCTCAATGTCAATTTCCCTGTATCACTGAGTCAGAAAGCTCTCACTGTCAATTTCCCTGTATCACTGAGTCAGAAAGCTCTCACTGTCCATTTCCCTGTATCACTGAGTCAGAAAGCTCTCACTGTCCATTTCCCTGTATCACCGAGTCAGAAAGCTCTCACTGTCCATTTCCCTGTATCACTGAGTCAAGAGCCTGTGTCACTGAGTCAGAAAGAGCTCACTGTCCATTTCCCTGTATCACTGAGTCAGAAAGCTCTCACTGTCCATTTCCCTGTATCACTGAGTCAGAAAGCTCTCACTGTCGATTTCCCTGTGTCACTGAGTCAGAAAGCGCTCACTGTCCATTTCCTTGTATCACTGGGTCAGAAAGCGCTCACTGTCCATTTCCCTGTATCACTGAGTCAGAAAGCGCTCACTGTCCTTTTCCCTGTATCACTGAGTCAGAAAGCGCTCACTGTCCATTTCCCTGTATCACTGAGTCAGAAAGCGCTCACTGTCTATTTCCCTGTGTCACTGAGTCAGAAAGCTCTCACTGTCCGTTTCCCTGTATCACTGAGTCTCAAAGCTCTCACTGTCCATTTCCCTGTATAACTGAGTCTGAAAGCTCTCACTGTCCATATCCCTGTATCACTGAGTCAGAAAGCTCTCACTGTCTATTTCCCTGTATCACTGAGTCAGAAAGCGCTCACTGTCCATTTCCCTGTATCACTGAGTCAGAAAGCGCTCACTGTCCATTTCCCTGTATCACTGAGTCTCAAAGCTCTCACTGTCCATTTCCCTGTATAACTGAGTCAGAAAGCTCTCACTGTCCATATCCCTGTATCACTGAGTCAGAAAGCTCTCACTGTCTATTTCCCTGTATCACTGAGTCAGAAAGCGCTCACTGTCCATTTCCCTGTATCACTGAGTCAGAAAGCTCTCATTGTCCATTTCCCTGTATCACTGAGTCAGAAAGCGCTCACTGTCAATTTCCCTGTATCACTGAGTCAGAAAGCTCTCACTGTCCATTTCCCTGTATCACTGGGTCAGAAAGCTCTCACTGTCGATTTCCCTGTGTCACTGAGTCAGAAAGCTCTCACTGTCCATATCCCTGTATCACTGAGTCAGAAAGCTCTCACTGTCCATTTCCCTGTATCACTGAGTCAGAAAGCTCTCACTGACCATTTCCCTGTATCACTGGGTCAGAAAGCGCTCACTGTCCTATTCCCTGTATCACTGAGTCAGAAAGCTCTCACTGTCCGTTTCCACGTGTCACTGAGTCAGAAAGCGCTCACTGTCCATTTCCCTGTATCACTGAGTCAGAAAGCTCTCACTGTCCATTTCCCTGTATCACTGAGTCAGAAAGCGCTCACTGTCCATTTCCCTGTATCACTGAGTCAGAAAGCTCTCACTGTCCATTTCCCTGTATCACTGAGTCAGAAAGCGCTCACTGTCAATTTCCCTGTATCACTGAGTCAGAAAGCTCTCACTGTCCATTTCCCTGTATCACTGAGTCAGAAAGCGCTCACTGTCAATTTCCCTGTATCACTGAGTCAGAAAGCGCTCACTGTCCATTTCCCTGTATCACTGAGTCAGAAAGCTCTCACTGTCCATTTCCCTGTATCACTGAGTCAGAAAGCTCTCACTGTCCATTTCCCTGTATCAACGAGTCAGATAGCTCTCACTGTCCATTTCCCTGTATCACTGAGTCAAGAGCCTGTGTCATTGAGTCAGAAAGAGCTCACTGTCCATTTCCCTGTATCACTCTGTCAGAAAGCTCTCACTGTCCATTTCCCTGTATCACTGAGTCAGAAAGCTCTCACTGTCGATTTCCCTGTGTCACTGAGTCAGAAAGCGCTCACTGTCCATTTCCTTGTATCACTGGGTCAGAAAGCGCTCACTGTCCATTTCCCTGTATCACTGAGTCAGAAAGCGCTCACTGTCCTTTTCCCTGTATCACTGAGTCAGAAAGCGCTCACTGTCCATTTCCCTGTATCACTGAGTCAGAAAGCGCTCACTGTCTATTTCCCTGTGTCACTGAGTCAGAAAGCTCTCACTGTCGATTTCCCTGTGTCACTGAGTCAGAAAGCGCTCACTGTCCATTTCCTTGTATCACTGGGTCAGAAAGCGCTCACTGTCCATTTCCCTGTATCACTGAGTCAGAAAGCGCTCACTGTCCTTTTCCCTGTATCACCGAGTCAGAAAGCGCTCACTGTCCATTTCCCTGTATCACTGAGTCAGAAAGCGCTCAATGTCCATTTCCCTGTATCACTGAGTCAGAAAGCTCTCACTGTCGATTTCCCTGTGTCACTGAGTCAGAAAGCGCTCACTGTCCATTTCCTTGTATCACTGGGTCAGAAAGCGCTCACTGTCCATTTCCCTGTATCACTGAGTCAGAAAGCGCTCACTGTCCTTTTCCCTGTATCACTGAGTCAGAAAGCGCTCACTGTCCATTTCCCTGTATCACTGAGTCAGAAAGCTCTCACTGTCCATTTCCCTGTATCACTGAGTCAGAAAGCGCTCACTGTCCATTTCCCTGTATCACTGAGTCAGAAAGCTCTCACTGTCCATTTCCCTGTATCACTGAGTCAGAAAGCGCTCACTGTCAATTTCCCTGTATCACTGAGTCAGAAAGCTCTCACTGTCCATTTCCCTGTATCACTGAGTCAGAAAGCGCCTACTGTCCATTTCCATGTATCACTGAGTCAGAAAGCGCTCACTGTCAATTTCCCTGTATCACTGAGTCAGAAAGCGCTCACTGTCCATTTCCCTGTATTACTGAGTCAGAAAGCTCTCACTGTCCATTTCCCTGTATCACTGAGTCAGAAAGCGCTCAATGTCAATTTCCCTGTATCACTGAGTCAGAAAGCTCTCACTGTCAATTTCCCTGTATCACTGAGTCAGAAAGCTCTCACTGTCCATTTCCCTGTATCACTGAGTCAGAAAGCTCTCACTGTCCATTTCCCTGTATCACTGAGTCAGAAAGCTCTCACTGTCCATTTCCCTGTATCACCGAGTCAGAAAGCTCTCACTGTCCATTTCCCTGTATCACTGAGTCAGAAAGCTCTCACTGTCGATTTCCCTGTGTCACTGAGTCAGAAAGAGCTCACTGTCCATTTCCCTGTATCACTGAGTCAGAAAGCTCTCACTGTCCATTTCCCTGTATCACTGAGTCAGAAAGCTCTCACTGTCGATTTCCCTGTGTCACTGAGTCAGAAAGCGCTCACTGTCCATTTCCTTGTATCACTGGGTCAGAAAGCGCTCACTGTCCATTTCCCTGTATCACTGAGTCAGAAAGCGCTCACTGTCCTTTTCCCTGTATCACTGAGTCAGAAAGCGCTCATTGTCCATTTCCCTGTATCACTGAGTCAGAAAGCGCTCACTGTCTATTTCCCTGTGTCACTGAGTCAGAAAGCTCTCACTGTCCGTTTCCACGTGTCACTGAGTCAGAAAGCGCTCACTGTCCATTTCCCTGTATCACTGAGTCAGAAAGCGCTCACTGTCCATTTCCCTGTATCACTGAGTCTCAAAGCTCTCACTGTCCATTTCCCTGTATAACTGAGTCAGAAAGCTCTCACTGTCCATATCCCTGTATCACTGAGTCAGAAAGCTCTCACTGTCTATTTCCCTGTATCACTGAGTCAGAAAGCGCTCACTGTCCATTTCCCTGTATCACTGAGTCAGAAAGCTCTCACTGTCCTTTTCCCTGTATCACTGAGTCAGAAAGCGCTCACTGTCAATTTCCCTGTATCACTGAGTCAGAAAGCTCTCACTGTCCATTTCCCTGTATCACTGAGTCAGAAAGCTCTCACTGTCGATTTCCCTGTGTCACTGAGTCAGAAAGCTCTCACTGTCCATATCCCTGTATCACTGAGTCAGAAAGCTCTCACTGTCCATTTCCCTGTATCACTGAGTCAGAAAGCGCTCACTGTCCATTTCCCTGTGTCACTGAGTCAGAAAGCGCTCACTGTCCATTTCCTTGTATCACTGGGTCAGAAAGCGCTCACTGTCCATTTCCATGTATCACTGAGTCAGAAAGCGCTCACTGTCCATTTCCCTGTATCACTGAGTCAGAAAGCTCTCACTGTCCATTTCCCTGTATCACTGAGTCAGCAAGCTCTCACTGTCCGTTTCCACGTGTCACTGAGTCAGAAAGCTCTCACTGTCCATTTCCCTGTATCACTGAGTCAGAAAGCTCTCACTGTCCAATTCCCTGTATCACTGAGTCAGAAAGCGCTCACTGTCCATTTCCCTGTATCACTGAGTCAGAAAGCGCTCACTGTCCATTTCCCTGTGTCACTGAGTCAGAAAGCTCTCACTGTCCATTTCCCTGTGTCACTGAGTCAGAAAGCGCTCACTGTCCATTTCCCTGTGTCACTGAGTCAGAAAGCTCTCACTGTCCGTTTCCACGTGTCACTGAGTCAGAAAGTGCTCACTGTCCATTTCCCTGTATCACTGAGTCAGAAAGCGCTCACTGTCCATTTCCCTGTGTCACTGAGTCAGAAAGCTCTCACTGTCCGTTTCCCTGTGTCACTGAGTCAGAAAGCTCTCACTGTCCATTTCCCTGTATCACTGAGTCAGAAATCTCTCATTGTCCATTTCCATGTATCACTGAGTCAGAAATCTCTCATTGTCCATTTCCCTGTATCACTGAGTCAGAAAGCTCTCACTGTCCATTTCCCTGTATCACTGAGTCAGAAAGCTCTCACTGTCCATTTCCCTGTATCACTGAGTCAGAAAGCTCTCACTGTCGATTTCCCTGTATCACTGAGTCAGAAAGCTCTCACTGTCCATTTCCCTGTATCACTGAGTCAGAAAGCTCTCACTGTCCATTTCCCTGTATCACTGAGTCAGAAAGCTCTCACTGTCCATTTCCCTGTATCACTGGGTCAGAAAGCGCTCACTGTCCTTTTCCCTGTATCACTGAGTCAGAAAGCTCTCACTGTCCGTTTCCACGTGTCACTGAGTCAGAAAGCGCTCACTGTCCATTTCCCTGTATCACTGAGTCAGAAAGCTCTCACTGTCCATTTCCCTGTATCACTGAGTCAGAAAGCGCTCACTGTCCATTTCCCTGTATCACTGAGTCAGAAAGCTCTCACTGTCCATTTCCCTGTATCACTGAGTCAGAAAGCGCTCACTGTCAATTTCCCTGTATCACTGAGTCAGAAAGCTCTCACTGTCCATTTCCCTGTATCACTGAGTCAGAAAGCGCCTACTGTCCATTTCCATGTATCACTGAGTAAGAAAGCGCTCACTGTCAATTTCCCTGTATCACCGAGTCAGAAAGCGCTCACTGTCCATTTCCCTGTATTACTGAGTCAGAAAGCTCTCACTGTCCATTTCCCTGTATCACTGAGTCAGAAAGCGCTCAATGTCAATTTCCCTGTATCACTGAGTCAGAAAGCTCTCACTGTCAATTTCCCTGTATCACTGAGTCAGAAAGCTCTCACTGTCCATTTCCCTGTATCACTGAGTCAGAAAGCTCTCACTGTCCATTTCCCTGTATCACCGAGTCAGAAAGCTCTCACTGTCCATTTCCCTGTATCACTGAGTCAAGAGCCTGTGTCACTGAGTCAGAAAGAGCTCACTGTCCATTTCCCTGTATCACTGAGTCAGAAAGCTCTCACTGTCCATTTCCCTGTATCACTGAGTCAGAAAGCTCTCACTGTCGATTTCCCTGTGTCACTGAGTCAGAAAGCGCTCACTGTCCATTTCCTTGTATCACTGGGTCAGAAAGCGCTCACTGTCCATTTCCCTGTATCACTGAGTCAGAAAGCGCTCACTGTCCTTTTCCCTGTATCACTGAGTCAGAAAGCGCTCACTGTCCATTTCCCTGTATCACTGAGTCAGAAAGCGCTCACTGTCTATTTCCCTGTGTCACTGAGTCAGAAAGCTCTCACTGTCCGTTTCCCTGTATCACTGAGTCTCAAAGCTCTCACTGTCCATTTCCCTGTATAACTGAGTCAGAAAGCTCTCACTGTCCATATCCCTGTATCACTGAGTCAGAAAGCTCTCACTGTCTATTTCCCTGTATCACTGAGTCAGAAAGCGCTCACTGTCCATTTCCCTGTATCACTGAGTCAGAAAGCGCTCACTGTCCATTTCCCTGTATCACTGAGTCTCAAAGCTCTCACTGTCCATTTCCCTGTATAACTGAGTCAGAAAGCTCTCACTGTCCATATCCCTGTATCACTGAGTCAGAAAGCTCTCACTGTCTATTTCCCTGTATCACTGAGTCAGAAAGCGCTCACTGTCCATTTCCCTGTATCACTGAGTCAGAAAGCTCTCATTGTCCATTTCCCTGTATCACTGAGTCAGAAAGCGCTCACTGTCAATTTCCCTGTATCACTGAGTCAGAAAGCTCTCACTGTCCATTTCCCTGTATCACTGGGTCAGAAAGCTCTCACTGTCGATTTCCCTGTGTCACTGAGTCAGAAAGCTCTCACTGTCCATATCCCTGTATCACTGAGTCAGAAAGCTCTCACTGTCCATATCCCTGTATCACTGAGTCAGAAAGCTCTCACTGTCCATTTCCCTGTATCACTGAGTCAGAAAGCTCTCACTGACCATTTCCCTGTATCACTGAGTCAGAAAGCTCTCACTGTCCGTTTCCACGTGTCACTGAGTCAGAAAGCGCTCACTGTCCATTTCCCTGTATCACTGAGTCAGAAAGCTCTCACTGTCCATTTCCCTGTATCACTGAGTCAGAAAGCGCTCACTGTCCATTTCCCTGTATCACTGAGTCAGAAAGCTCTCACTGTCCATTTCCCTGTATCACTGAGTCAGAAAGCGCTCACTGTCAATTTCCCTGTATCACTGAGTCAGAAAGCTCTCACTGTCCATTTCCCTGTATCACTGGGTCAGAAAGCGCTCACTGTCAATTTCCCTGTATCACTGAGTCAGAAAGCGCTCACTGTCCATTTCCCTGTATCACTGAGTCAGAAAGCTCTCACTGTCCATTTCCCTGTATCACTGAGTCAGAAAGCTCTCACTGTCCATTTCCCTGTATCACCGAGTCAGATAGCTCTCACTGTCCATTTCCCGGTATCACTGAGTCAAGAGCCTGTGTCACTGAGTCAGAAAGAGCTCACTGTCCATTTCCCTGTATCACTGAGTCAGAAAGCTCTCACTGTCCATTTCCCTGTATCACTGAGTCAGAAAGCTCTCACTGTCGATTTCCCTGTGTCACTGAGTCAGAAAGCGCTCACTGTCCATTTCCTTGTATCACTGGGTCAGAAAGCGCTCACTGTCCATTTCCCTGTATCACTGAGTCAGAAAGCGCTCACTGTCCTTTTCCCTGTATCACTGAGTCAGAAAGCGCTCACTGTCCATTTCCCTGTATCACTGAGTCAGAAAGCGCTCACTGTCTATTTCCCTGTGTCACTGAGTCAGAAAGCTCTCACTGTCCGTTTCCCTGTATCACTGAGTCTCAAAGCTCTCACTGTCCATTTCCCTGTATAACTGAGTCAGAAAGCTCTCACTGTCCATATCCCTGTATCACTGAGTCAGAAAGCTCTCATTGTCTATTTCCCTGTATCACTGAGTCAGAAAGCGCTCACTGTCCATTTCCCTGTATCACTGAGTCAGAAAGCGCTCACTGTCCATTTCCCTGTATCACTGAGTCTCAAAGCTCTCACTGTCCATTTCCCTGTATAACTGAGTCAGAAAGCTCTCACTGTCCATATCCCTGTATCACTGAGTCAGAAAGCTCTCACTGTCTATTTCCCTGTATCACTGAGTCAGAAAGCTCTCACTGTCCATATCCCTGTATCACTGAGTCAGAAAGCTCTCACTGTCCATTTCCCTGTATCACTGGGTCAGAAAGCTCTCACTGTCGATTTCCCTGTGTCACTGAGTCAGAAAGCTCTCACTGTCCATATCCCTGTATCACTGAGTCAGAAAGCTCTCACTGTCCATTTCCCTGTATCACTGAGTCAGAAAGCTCTCACTGACCATTTCCCTGTATCACTGGGTCAGAAAGCGCTCACT
Organism: Pseudophryne corroboree; assembly: GCF_028390025.1. Classification (NCBI taxonomy): domain Eukaryota; kingdom Metazoa; phylum Chordata; class Amphibia; order Anura; family Myobatrachidae; genus Pseudophryne; species Pseudophryne corroboree. The sequence goes on from NC_086453.1 coordinate 895,279, forward strand.
GTCCTATTCCCTGTATCACTGAGTCAGAAAGCTCTCACTGTCCGTTTCCACGTGTCACTGAGTCAGAAAGCGCTCACTGTCCATTTCCCTGTATCACTGAGTCAGAAAGCTCTCACTGTCCATTTCCCTGTATCACTGAGTCAGAAAGCGCTCACTGTCCATTTCCCTGTATCACTGAGTCAGAAAGCTCTCACTGTCCATTTCCCTGTATCACTGAGTCAGAAAGCGCTCACTGTCAATTTCCCTGTATCACTGAGTCAGAAAGCTCTCACTGTCCATTTCCCTGTATCACTGGGTCAGAAAGCGCTCACTGTCAATTTCCCTGTATCACTGAGTCAGAAAGCGCTCACTGTCCATTTCCCTGTATCACTGAGTCAGAAAGCTCTCACTGTCCATTTCCCTGTATCACTGAGTCAGAAAGCTCTCACTGTCCATTTCCCTGTATCACCGAGTCAGATAGCTCTCACTGTCCATTTCCCGGTATCACTGAGTCAAGAGCCTGTGTCACTGAGTCAGAAAGAGCTCACTGTCCATTTCCCTGTATCACTGAGTCAGAAAGCTCTCACTGTCCATTTCCCTGTATCACTGAGTCAGAAAGCTCTCACTGTCGATTTCCCTGTGTCACTGAGTCAGAAAGCGCTCACTGTCCATTTCCTTGTATCACTGGGTCAGAAAGCGCTCACTGTCCATTTCCCTGTATCACTGAGTCAGAAAGCGCTCACTGTCCTTTTCCCTGTATCACTGAGTCAGAAAGCGCTCACTGTCCATTTCCCTGTATCACTGAGTCAGAAAGCGCTCACTGTCTATTTCCCTGTGTCACTGAGTCAGAAAGCTCTCACTGTCCGTTTCCCTGTATCACTGAGTCTCAAAGCTCTCACTGTCCATTTCCCTGTATAACTGAGTCAGAAAGCTCTCACTGTCCATATCCCTGTATCACTGAGTCAGAAAGCTCTCATTGTCTATTTCCCTGTATCACTGAGTCAGAAAGCGCTCACTGTCCATTTCCCTGTATCACTGAGTCAGAAAGCGCTCACTGTCCATTTCCCTGTATCACTGAGTCTCAAAGCTCTCACTGTCCATTTCCCTGTATAACTGAGTCAGAAAGCTCTCACTGTCCATATCCCTGTATCACTGAGTCAGAAAGCTCTCACTGTCTATTTCCCTGTATCACTGAGTCAGAAAGCGCTCACTGTCCATTTCCCTGTATCACTGAGTCAGAAAGCTCTCATTGTCCATTTCCCTGTATCACTGAGTCAGAAAGCGCTCACTGTCAATTTCCCTGTATCACTGAGTCAGAAAGCTCTCACTGTCCATTTCCCTGTATCACTGGGTCAGAAAGCTCTCACTGTCGATTTCCCTTTGTCACTGAGTCAGAAAGCTCTCACTGTCCATATCCCTGTATCACTGAGTCAGAAAGCTCTCACTGTCCATTTCCCTGTATCACTGAGTCAGAAAGCTCTCACTGACCATTTCCCTGTATCACTGGGTCAGAAAGCGCTCACTGTCCTTTTCCCTGTATCACTGAGTCAGAAAGCTCTCACTGTCCGTTTCCACGTGTCACTGAGTCAGAAAGCGCTCACTGTCCATTTCCCTGTATCACTGAGTCAGAAAGCTCTCACTGTCCATTTCCCTGTATCACTGAGTCAGAAAGCGCTCACTGTCCATTTCCCTGTATCACTGAGTCAGAAAGCTCTCACTGTCCATTTCCCTGTATCACTGAGTCAGAAAGCGCTCACTGTCAATTTCCCTGTATCACTGAGTCAGAAAGCTCTCACTGTCCATTTCCCTGTATCACTGAGTCAGAAAGCGCTCACTGTCAATTTCCCTGTATCACTGAGTCAGAAAGCGCTCACTGTCCATTTCCCTGTATCACTGAGTCAGAAAGCTCTCACTGTCCATTTCCCTGTATCACTGAGTCAGAAAGCGCTCAATGTCAATTTCCCTGTATCACTGAGTCAGAAAGCTCTCACTGTCAATTTCCCTGTATCACTGAGTCAGAAAGCTCTCACTGTCCATTTCCCTGTATCACTGAGTCAGAAAGCTCTCACTGTCCATTTCCCTGTATCACTGAGTCAGAAAGCTCTCACTGTCCATTTCCCTGTATCACTGAGTCAGAAAGCTCTCACTGTCCATTTCCCTGTATCACTGAGTCAGAAAGCTCTCACTGTCGATTTCCCTGTGTCACTGAGTTAGAAAGAGCTCACTGTCCATTTCCCTGTATCACTGAGTCAGAAAGCTCTCACTGTCCGTTTCCACGTGTCACTGAGTCATAAAGCGCTCACTGTCCATTTCCCTGTATCACTGAGTCAGAAAGCTCTCACTGTCCATTTCCCTGTATCACTGAGTCAGAAAGCGCTCACTGTCCATTTCCCTGTATCACTGAGTCAGAAAGCTCTCACTGTCCATTTCCCTGTATCACTGAGTCAGAAAGCGCTCACTGTCAATTTCCCTGTATCACTGAGTCAGAAAGCTCTCATTGTCCATTTCCCTGTATCACTGGGTCAGAAAGCTCTCACTGTCGATTTCCCTGTGTCACTGAGTCAGAAAGCTCTCACTGTCCATATCCCTGTATCACTGAGTCAGAAAGCTCTCACTGTCCATTTCCCTGTATCACTGAGTCAGAAAGCTCTCACTGTCCATTTCCCTGTATCACTGAGTCAGAAAGAGCTCACTGTCCATTTCCCTGTATCACTGAGTCAGAAAGCTCTCACTGTCCATTTCCCTGTGTCACTGAGTCAGAAAGCTCTCACTGTCCATTTCCCTGTGTCACTGAGTCAGAAAGCGCTCACTGTCCATTTCCTTGTATCACTGGGTCAGAAAGCGCTCACTGTCCATTTCCCTGTATCACTGAGTCAGAAAGCGCTCACTGTCCTTTTCCCTGTATCACTGAGTCAGAAAGCGCTCACTGTCCATTTCCCTGTATCACTGAGTCAGAAAGCGCTCACTGTCTATTTCCCTGTGTCACTGAGTCAGAAAGCTCTCACTGTCCGTTTCCACGTGTCACTGAGTCAGAAAGCGCTCACTGTCCATTTCCCTGTATCACTGAGTCAGAAAGCGCTCACTGTCCATTTCCCTGTATCACTGAGTCTCAAAGCTCTCACTGTCCTTTTCCCTGTATCACTGGGTCAGAAAGCGCTCACTGTCCTTTTCCCTGTATCACTGAGTCAGAAAGCTCTCACTGTCCGTTTCCACGTGTCACTGAGTCAGAAAGCTCTCACTGTCCATTTCCCTGTATCACTGAGTCAGAAAGCTCTCACTGTCCATTTCCCTGTATCACTGAGTCAGAAAGCTCTCACTGTCCATTTCCCTGTATCACTGAGTCAGAAAGCTCTCACTGTCGATTTCCCTGTGTCACTGAGTCAGAAAGAGCTCACTGTCCATTTCCCTGTATCACTGAGTCAGAAAGCTCTCACTGTCCATTTCCCTGTGTCACTGAGTCAGAAAGCTCTCACTGTCCATTTCCCTGTGTCACTGAGTCAGAAAGCGCTCACTGTCCATTTCCTTGTATCACTGGGTCAGAAAGCGCTCACTGTCCATTTCCCTGTATCACTGAGTCAGAAAGCGCTCACTGTCCTTTTCCCTGTATCACTGAGTCAGAAAGCGCTCACTGTCCATTTCCCTGTATCACTGAGTCAGAAAGCGCTCACTGTCCATTTCCCTGTATCACTGAGTCAGAAAGCGCTCACTGTCCATTTCCTTGTATCACTGAGTCAGAAAGCGCTCACTGTCCATTTCCCTGTATCACTGAGTCAGAAAGCGCTCACTGTCCATTTCCCTGTATCACTGAGTTAGAAAGCTCTCACTGTCCATTTTCCTGTATCACTGAGTCAGAAAGCGCTCACTGTCCATTTCCCTGTACCACTGAGTCAGAAAGCGCTCACTGTCCATTTCCCTGTACCACTGAGTCAGAAAGCGCTCACTGTCCATTTCCCTGTATCACTGAGTCAGAAAGCGCTCACTGTCCAATTCCATATATCACCGAGTCAGAAAGCGCTCACTGTCCATTTCCATGTTTCACTGAGTCAGAAAGCTCTCACTGTCCATTTCCCTGTGTCACTGAGTCAGAAAGCTCTCACTGTCCATGTCCCTGTGTCACTGAGTCAGAAAGCTCTCACTGTCCATTTCCCTGTATCACTGAGTCAGAAAGCTCTCACTGTCCATTTCCATGTATCACTGAGTCAGAAATCTCTCACTGTCCATTTCCCTGTATCACTGAGTCAGAAAGCTCTCACTGTCCATTTCCCTGTATCACTGAGTCAGAAAGCTCTCACTGTCCATTTCCCTGTATCACTGAGTCAGAAAGCTCTCACTGTCCATTTCCCTGTATCACTGAGTCAGAAAGCTCTCACTGTCCATTTCCCTGTATCACTGAGTCAGAAAGCGCTCACTGTCCATTTCCACGTGTCACTGAGTCAGAAAGCTCTCACTGTCCATTTCCCTGTATCACTGAGTCAGAAAGCGCTCACTGTCCATTTCCCTGTATCACTGAGTCAGAAAGCTCTCACTGTCCATTTCCCTGTATCACTGAGTCAGAAAGCGCTTACTGTCAATTTCCCTGTATCACTGAGTCAGAAAGCTCTCACTGTATTTCCCTGTATCACTGAGTCAGAAAGCGCTCACTGTCCATTTCCCTGTATCACTGAGTCAGAAAGCTCTCACTGTCTATTTCCCTGTATCACTGAGTCAGAAAGCGCTCACTGTCCATTTCCCTGTATCACTGAGTCAGAAAGCTCTCACTGTCCATTTCCCTGTATCACTGAGTCAGAAAGCTCTCACTGTCGATTTCCCTGTGTCACTGAGTCAGAAAGCGCTCACTGTCCATTTCTCTGTATCACTGAGTCAGAAAGCTCTCACTGTCCATTTCCCTGTATCACTGAGTCAGAAAGCTCTCACTGTCCATTTCCCTGTATCACTGAGTCAGAAAGCTCTCACTGTCGATTTCCCTGTATCACTGAGTCAGAAAGCTCTCACTGTCCATTTCCCTGTATCACTGAGTCAGAAAGCTCTCACTGTCCATTTCCCTGTATCACTGAGTCAGAAAGCGCTCACTGTCCATTTCCCTGTATCACTGAGTCAGAAAGCTCTCACTGTCCATTTCCCTGTATCACTGAGTCAGAAAGCGCTCACTGTCAATTTCCCTGTATCACTGAGTCAGAAAGCTCTCACTGTCCATTTCCCTGTATCACTGAGTCAGAAAGCGCCTACTGTCCATTTCCATGTATCACTGAGTCAGAAAGCGCTCACTGTCAATTTCCCTGTATCACTGAGTCAGAAAGCGCTCACTGTCCATTTCCCTGTATTACTGAGTCAGAAAGCTCTCACTGTCCATTTCCCTGTATCACTGAGTCAGAAAGCGCTCAATGTCAATTTCCCTGTATCACTGAGTCAGAAAGCTCTCACTGTCAATTTCCCTGTATCACTGAGTCAGAAAGCTCTCACTGTCCATTTCCCTGTATCACTGAGTCAGAAAGCTCTCACTGTCCATTTCCCTGTATCACTGAGTCAGAAAGCTCTCACTGTCCATTTCCCTGTATCACCGAGTCAGAAAGCTCTCACTGTCCATTTCCCTGTATCACTGAGTCAGAAAGCTCTCACTGTCGATTTCCCTGTGTCACTGAGTCAGAAAGAGCTCACTGTCCATTTCCCTGTATCACTGAGTCAGAAAGCTCTCACTGTCCATTTCCCTGTATCACTGAGTCAGAAAGCTCTCACTGTCGATTTCCCTGTGTCACTGAGTCAGAAAGCGCTCACTGTCCATTTCCTTGTATCACTGGGTCAGAAAGCGCTCACTGTCCATTTCCCTGTATCACTGAGTCAGAAAGCGCTCACTGTCCTTTTCCCTGTATCACTGAGTCAGAAAGCGCTCACTGTCCATTTCCCTGTATCACTGAGTCAGAAAGCGCTCACTGTCTATTTCCCTGTGTCACTGAGTCAGAAAGCTCTCACTGTCCGTTTCCACGTGTCACTGAGTCAGAAAGCGCTCACTGTCCATTTCCCTGTATCACTGAGTCAGAAAGCGCTCACTGTCCATTTCCCTGTATCACTGAGTCTCAAAGCTCTCACTGTCTATTTCCCTGTATCACTGAGTCAGAAAGCGCTCACTGTCCATTTCCCTGTATCACTGAGTCAGAAAGCTCTCACTGTCCATTTCCCTGTATCACTGAGTCAGAAAGCGCTCACTGTCTATTTCCCTGTGTCACTGAGTCAGAAAGCTCTCACTGTCCGTTTCCACGTGTCACTGAGTCAGAAAGCGCTCACTGTCCATTTCCCTGTATCACTGAGTCAGAAAGCGCTCACTGTCCATTTCCCTGTATCACTGAGTCTCAAAGCTCTCACTGTCTATTTCCCTGTATCACTGAGTCAGAAAGCGCTCACTGTCCATTTCCCTGTATCACTGAGTCAGAAAGCTCTCACTGTCTATTTCCCTGTATCACTGAGTCAGAAAGCGCTCACTGTCCATTTCCCTGTATCACTGAGTCAGAAAGCTCTCACTGTCCATTTCCCTGTATCACTGAGTCAGAAAGCGCTCACTGTCAATTTCCCTGTATCACTGATTCAGAAAGCTCTCACTGTCCATTTCCCTGTATCACTGAGTCAGAAAGCTCTCACTGTCGATTTCCCTGTGTCACTGAGTCAGAAAGCTCTCACTGTCCATATCCCTGTATCACTGAGTCAGAAAGCTCTCACTGTCCATTTCCCTGTATCACTGAGTCAGAAAGCGCTCACTGTCCATTTCCCTGTGTCACTGAGTCAGAAAGCGCTCACTGTCCATTTCCTTGTATCACTGGGTCAGAAAGCGCTCACTGTCCATTTCCATGTATCACTGAGTCAGAAAGCGCTCACTGTCCATTTCCCTGTATCACTGAGTCAGAAAGCTCTCACTGTCCATTTCCCTGTATCACTGAGTCAGCAAGCTCTCACTGTCCGTTTCCACGTGTCACTGAGTCAGAAAGCTCTCACTGTCCATTTCCCTGTATCACTGAGTCAGAAAGCTCTCACTGTCCAATTCCCTGTATCACTGAGTCAGAAAGCGCTCACTGTCCATTTCCCTGTATCACTGAGTCAGAAAGCGCTCACTGTCCATTTCCCTGTGTCACTGAGTCAGAAAGCTCTCACTGTCCATTTACCTGTGTCACTGAGTCAGAAAGCGCTCACTGTCCATTTCCCTGTGTCACTGAGTCAGAAAGCTCTCACTGTCCGTTTCCACGTGTCACTGAGTCAGAAAGCGCTCACTGTCCATTTCCCTGTATCACTGAGTCAGAAAGCGCTCACTGTCCATTTCCCTGTGTCACTGAGTCAGAAAGCTCTCACTGTCCGTTTCCCTGTGTCACTGAGTCAGAAAGCTCTCACTGTCCATTTCCCTGTATCACTGAGTCAGAAATCTCTCATTGTCCATTTCCATGTATCACTGAGTCAGAAATCTCTCATTGTCCATTTCCCTGTATCACTGAGTCAGAAAGCTCTCACTGTCCATTTCCCTGTATCACTGAGTCAGAAAGCTCTCACTGTCTATTTCCCTGTATCACTGAGTCAGAAAGCTCTCACTGTCGATTTCCCTGTATCACTGAGTCAGAAAGCTCTCACTGTCCATTTCCCTGTATCACTGAGTCAGAAAGCTCTCACTGTCCATTTCCCTGTATCACTGAGTCAGAAAGCTCTCACTGTCCATTTCCCTGTATCACTGGGTCAGAAAGCGCTCACTGTCCTTTTCCCTGTATCACTGAGTCAGAAAGCTCTCACTGTCCGTTTCCACGTGTCACTGAGTCAGAAAGCGCTCACTGTCCATTTCCCTGTATCACTGAGTCAGAAAGCTCTCACTGTCCATTTCCCTGTATCACTGAGTCAGAAAGCGCTCACTGTCCATTTCCCTGTATCACTGAGTCAGAAAGCTCTCACTGTCCATTTCCCTGTATCACTGAGTCAGAAAGCGCTCACTGTCAATTTCCCTGTATCACTGAGTCAGAAAGCTCTCACTGTCCATTTCCCTGTATCACTGAGTCAGAAAGCGCCTACTGTCCATTTCCATGTATCACTGAGTCAGAAAGCGCTCACTGTCAATTTCCCTGTATCACCGAGTCAGAAAGCGCTCACTGTCCATTTCCCTGTATTACTGAGTCAGAAAGCTCTCACTGTCCATTTCCCTGTATCACTGAGTCAGAAAGCGCTCAATGTCAATTTCCCTGTATCACTGAGTCAGAAAGCTCTCACTGTCAATTTCCCTGTATCACTGAGTCAGAAAGCTCTCACTGTCCATTTCCCTGTATCACTGAGTCAGAAAGCTCTCACTGTCCATTTCCCTGTATCACCGAGTCAGAAAGCTCTCACTGTCCATTTCCCTGTATCACTGAGTCAAGAGCCTGTGTCACTGAGTCAGAAAGAGCTCACTGTCCATTTCCCTGTATCACTGAGTCAGAAAGCTCTCACTGTCCATTTCCCTGTATCACTGAGTCAGAAAGCTCTCACTGTCGATTTCCCTGTGTCACTGAGTCAGAAAGCGCTCACTGTCCATTTCCTTGTATCACTGGGTCAGAAAGCGCTCACTGTCCATTTCCCTGTATCACTGAGTCAGAAAGCGCTCACTGTCCTTTTCCCTGTATCACTGAGTCAGAAAGCGCTCACTGTCCATTTCCCTGTATCACTGAGTCAGAAAGCGCTCACTGTCCATTTCCCTGTGTCACTGAGTCAGAAAGCTCTCACTGTCCGTTTCCACGTGTCACTGAGTCAGAAAGCGCTCACTGTCCATTTCCCTGTATCACTGAGTCAGAAAGCGCTCACTGTCCATTTCCCTGTATCACTGAGTCTCAAAGCTCTCACTGTCTATTTCCCTGTATCACTGAGTCAGAAAGCGCTCACTGTCCATTTCCCTGTATCACTGAGTCAGAAAGCTCTCACTGTCCATTTCCCTGTATCACTGAGTCAGAAAGCGCTCACTGTCTATTTCCCTGTGTCACTGAGTCAGAAAGCTCTCACTGTCCGTTTCCACGTGTCACTGAGTCAGAAAGCGCTCACTGTCCATTTCCCTGTATCACTGAGTCAGAAAGCGCTCACTGTCCATTTCCCTGTATCACTGAGTCTCAAAGCTCTCACTGTCTATTTCCCTGTATCACTGAGTCAGAAAGCGCTCACTGTCCATTTCCCTGTATCACTGAGTCAGAAAGCTCTCACTGTCTATTTCCCTGTATCACTGAGTCAGAAAGCGCTCACTGTCCATTTCCCTGTATCACTGAGTCAGAAAGCTCTCACTGTCCATTTCCCTGTATCACTGAGTCAGAAAGCTCTCACTGTCAATTTCCCTGTATCACTGAGTCAGAAAGCTCTCACTGTCCATTTCCCTGTATCACTGAGTCAGAAAGCTCTCACTGTCGATTTCCCTGTGTCACTGAGTCAGAAAGCTCTCACTGTCCATATCCCTGTATCACTGAGTCAGAAAGCTCTCACTGTCCATTTCCCTGTATCACTGAGTCAGAAAGCGCTCACTGTCCATTTCCCTGTGTCACTGAGTCAGAAAGCGCTCACTGTCCATTTCCTTGTATCACTGGGTCAGAAAGCGCTCACTGTCCATTTCCATGTATCACTGAGTCAGAAAGCGCTCACTGTCCATTTCCCTGTATCACTGAGTCAGAAAGCTCTCACTGTCCATTTCCCTGTATCACTGAGTCAGCAAGCTCTCACTGTCCGTTTCCACGTGTCACTGAGTCAGAAAGCTCTCACTGTCCATTTCCCTGTATCACTGAGTCAGAAAGCTCTCACTGTCCAATTCCCTGTATCACTGAGTCAGAAAGCGCTCACTGTCCATTTCCCTGTATCACTGAGTCAGAAAGCGCTCACTGTCCATTTCCCTGTGTCACTGAGTCAGAAAGCTCTCACTGTCCATTTCCCTGTGTCACTGAGTCAGAAAGCGCTCACTGTCCATTTCCCTGTGTCACTGAGTCAGAAAGCTCTCACTGTCCGTTTCCACGTGTCACTGAGTCAGAAAGCGCTCACTGTCCATTTCCCTGTATCACTGAGTCAGAAAGCGCTCACTGTCCATTTCCCTGTGTCACTGAGTCAGAAAGCTCTCACTGTCCGTTTCCCTGTGTCACTGAGTCAGAAAGCTCTCACTGTCCATTTCCCTGTATCACTGAGTCAGAAATCTCTCATTGTCCATTTCCATGTATCACTGAGTCAGAAATCTCTCATTGTCCATTTCCCTGTATCACTGAGTCAGAAAGCTCTCACTGTCCATTTCCCTGTATCACTGAGTCAGAAAGCTCTCACTGTCCATTTCCCTGTATCACTGAGTCAGAAAGCTCTCACTGTCGATTTCCCTGTATCACTGAGTCAGAAAGCTCTCACTGTCCATTTCCCTGTATCACTGAGTCAGAAAGCTCTCACTGTCCATTTCCCTGTATCACTGAGTCAGAAAGCTCTCACTGTCCATTTCCCTGTATCACTGGGTCAGAAAGCGCTCACTGTCCTTTTCCCTGTATCACTGAGTCAGAAAGCTCTCACTGTCCGTTTCCACGTGTCACTGAGTCAGAAAGCGCTCACTGTCCATTTCCCTGTATCACTGAGTCAGAAAGCTCTCACTGTCCATTTCCCTGTATCACTGAGTCAGAAAGCGCTCACTGTCCATTTCCCTGTATCACTGAGTCAGAAAGCTCTCACTGTCCATTTCCCTGTATCACTGAGTCAGAAAGCGCTCACTGTCAATTTCCCTGTATCACTGAGTCAGAAAGCTCTCACTGTCCATTTCCCTGTATCACTGAGTCAGAAAGCGCCTACTGTCCATTTCCATGTATCACTGAGTCAGAAAGCGCTCACTGTCAATTTCCCTGTATCACCGAGTCAGAAAGCGCTCACTGTCCATTTCCCTGTATTACTGAGTCAGAAAGCTCTCACTGTCCATTTCCCTGTATCACTGAGTCAGAAAGCGCTCAATGTCAATTTCCCTGTATCACTGAGTCAGAAAGCTCTCACTGTCAATTTCCCTGTATCACTGAGTCAGAAAGCTCTCACTGTCCATTTCCCTGTATCACTGAGTCAGAAAGCTCTCACTGTCCATTTCCCTGTATCACCGAGTCAGAAAGCTCTCACTGTCCATTTCCCTGTATCACTGAGTCAAGAGCCTGTGTCACTGAGTCAGAAAGAGCTCACTGTCCATTTCCCTGTATCACTGAGTCAGAAAGCTCTCACTGTCCATTTCCCTGTATCACTGAGTCAGAAAGCTCTCACTGTCGATTTCCCTGTGTCACTGAGTCAGAAAGCGCTCACTGTCCATTTCCTTGTATCACTGGGTCAGAAAGCGCTCACTGTCCATTTCCCTGTATCACTGAGTCAGAAAGCGCTCACTGTCCTTTTCCCTGTATCACTGAGTCAGAAAGCGCTCACTGTCCATTTCCCTGTATCACTGAGTCAGAAAGCGCTTACTGTCTATTTCCCTGTGTCACTGAGTCAGAAAGCTCTCACTGTCCGTTTCCCTGTATCACTGAGTCTCAAAGCTCTCACTGTCCATTTCCCTGTATAACTGAGTCAGAAAGCTCTCACTGTCCATATCCCTGTATCACTGAGTCAGAAAGCTCTCACTGTCTATTTCCCTGTATCACTGAGTCAGAAAGCTCTCACTGTCCATTTCCCTGTATCACTGAGTCAGAAAGCGCTCACTGTCCATTTCCCTGTGTCACTGAGTCAGAAAGCGCTCACTGTCCATTTCCTTGTATCACTGGGTCAGAAAGCGCTCACTGTCCATTTCCATGTATCACTGAGTCAGAAAGCGCTCACTGTCCATTTCCCTGTATCACTGAGTCAGAAAGCTCTCACTGTCCATTTCCCTGTATCACTGAGTCAGCAAGCTCTCACTGTCCGTTTCCACGTGTCACTGAGTCAGAAAGCTCTCACTGTCCATTTCCCTGTATCACTGAGTCAGAAAGCTCTCACTGTCCAATTCCCTGTATCACTGAGTCAGAAAGCGCTCACTGTCCATTTCCCTGTATCACTGAGTCAGAAAGCGCTCACTGTCCATTTCCCTGTGTCACTGAGTCAGAAAGCTCTCACTGTCCATTTCCCTGTGTCACTGAGTCAGAAAGCGCTCACTGTCCATTTCCCTGTGTCACTGAGTCAGAAAGCTCTCACTGTCCGTTTCCACGTGTCACTGAGTCAGAAAGCGCTCACTGTCCATTTCCCTGTATCACTGAGTCAGAAAGCGCTCACTGTCCATTTCCCTGTGTCACTGAGTCAGAAAGCTCTCACTGTCCGTTTCCCTGTGTCACTGAGTCAGAAAGCTCTCACTGTCCATTTCCCTGTATCACTGAGTCAGAAATCTCTCATTGTCCATTTCCATGTATCACTGAGTCAGAAATCTCTCATTGTCCATTTCCCTGTATCACTGAGTCAGAAAGCTCTCACTGTCCATTTCCCTGTATCACTGAGTCAGAAAGCTCTCACTGTCCATTTCCCTGTATCACTGAGTCAGAAAGCTCTCACTGTCGATTTCCCTGTATCACTGAGTCAGAAAGCTCTCACTGTCCATTTCCCTGTATCACTGAGTCAGAAAGCTCTCACTGTCCATTTCCCTGTATCACTGAGTCAGAAAGCTCTCACTGTCCATTTCCCTGTATCACTGGGTCAGAAAGCGCTCACTGTCCTTTTCCCTGTATCACTGAGTCAGAAAGCTCTCACTGTCCGTTTCCACGTGTCACTGAGTCAGAAAGCGCTCACTGTCCATTTCCCTGTATCACTGAGTCAGAAAGCTCTCACTGTCCATTTCCCTGTATCACTGAGTCAGAAAGCGCTCACTGTCCATTTCCCTGTATCACTGAGTCAGAAAGCTCTCACTGTCCATTTCCCTGTATCACTGAGTCAGAAAGCGCTCACTGTCAATTTCCCTGTATCACTGAGTCAGAAAGCTCTCACTGTCCATTTCCCTGTATCACTGAGTCAGAAAGCGCCTACTGTCCATTTCCATGTATCACTGAGTCAGAAAGCGCTCACTGTCAATTTCCCTGTATCACCGAGTCAGAAAGCGCTCACTGTCCATTTCCCTGTATTACTGAGTCAGAAAGCTCTCACTGTCCATTTCCCTGTATCACTGAGTCAGAAAGCGCTCAATGTCAATTTCCCTGTATCACTGAGTCAGAAAGCTCTCACTGTCAATTTCCCTGTATCACTGAGTCAGAAAGCTCTCACTGTCCATTTCCCTGTATCACTGAGTCAGAAAGCTCTCACTGTCCATTTCCCTGTATCACCGAGTCAGAAAGCTCTCACTGTCCATTTCCCTGTATCACTGAGTCAAGAGCCTGTGTCACTGAGTCAGAAAGAGCTCACTGTCCATTTCCCTGTATCACTGAGTCAGAAAGCTCTCACTGTCCATTTCCCTGTATCACTGAGTCAGAAAGCTCTCACTGTCGATTTCCCTGTGTCACTGAGTCAGAAAGCGCTCACTGTCCATTTCCTTGTATCACTGGGTCAGAAAGCGCTCACTGTCCATTTCCCTGTATCACTGAGTCAGAAAGCGCTCACTGTCCTTTTCCCTGTATCACTGAGTCAGAAAGCGCTCACTGTCCATTTCCCTGTATCACTGAGTCAGAAAGCGCTTACTGTCTATTTCCCTGTGTCACTGAGTCAGAAAGCTCTCACTGTCCGTTTCCCTGTATCACTGAGTCTCAAAGCTCTCACTGTCCATTTCCCTGTATAACTGAGTCAGAAAGCTCTCACTGTCCATATCCCTGTATCACTGAGTCAGAAAGCTCTCACTGTCTATTTCCCTGTATCACTGAGTCAGAAAGCGCTCACTGTCCATTTCCCTGTATCACTGAGTCAGAAAGCGCTCACTGTCCATTTCCCTGTATCACTGAGTCTCAAAGCTCTCACTGTCCATTTCCCTGTATAACTGAGTCAGAAAGCTCTCACTGTCCATATCCCTGTATCACTGAGTCAGAAAGCTCTCACTGTCTGTTTCCCTGTATCACTGAGTCAGAAAGCGCTCACTGTCCATTTCCCTGTATCACTGAGTCAGAAAGCTCTCATTGTCCATTTCCCTGTATCACTGAGTCAGAAAGCGCTCACTGTCAATTTCCCTGTATCACTGAGTCAGAAAGCTCTCACTGTCCATTTCCCTGTATCACTGGGTCAGAAAGCTCTCACTGTCGATTTCCCTGTGTCACTGAGTCAGAAAGCTCTCACTGTCCATATCCCTGTATCACTGAGTCAGAAAGCTCTCACTGTCCATTTCCCTGTATCACTGAGTCAGCAAGCTCTCACTGTCCGTTTCCACGTGTCACTGAGTCAGAAAGCTCTCACTGTCCATTTCCCTGTATCACTGAGTCAGAAAGCTCTCACTGTCCATTTCCCTGTATCACTGAGTCAGAAAGCGCTCACTGTCCATTTCCCTGTATCACTGAGTCAGAAAGCGCTCACTGTCCATTTCCCTGTGTCACTGAGTCAGAAAGCTCTCACTGTCCATTTCCCTGTGTCACTGAGTCAGAAAGCGCTCACTGTCCATTTCCCTGTGTCACTGAGTCAGAAAGCTCTCACTGTCCGTTTCCACGTGTCACTGAGTCAGAAAGCGCTCACTGTCCATTTCCCTGTATCACTGAGTCAGAAAGCGCTCACTGTCCATTTCCCTGTGTCACTGAGTCAGAAAGCTCTCACTGTCCGTTTCCCTGTGTCACTGAGTCAGAAAGCTCTCACTGTCCATTTCCCTGTATCACTGAGTCAGAAATCTCTCATTGTCCATTTCCATGTATCACTGAGTCAGAAATCTCTCATTGTCCATTTCCCTGTATCACTGAGTCAGAAAGCTCTCACTGTCCATTTCCCTGTATCACTGAGTCAGAAAGCTCTCACTGTCCATTTCCCTGTATCACTGAGTCAGAAATCTCTCATTGTCCATTTCCCTGTATCACTGAGTCAGAAAGCTCTCACTGTCCATTTCCCTGTATCACTGAGTCAGAAAGCGCTCACTGTCCATTTCCTTGTATCACTGAGTCAGAAATCTCTCACTGTCCATTTCCCTGTATCACTGAGTCAGAAAGCGCCTACTGTCCATTTCCATGTATCACTGAGTCAGAAAGCGCTCACTGTCCATTTCCCTGTATCACTGAGTCAGAAAGCGCTCACTGTCCATTTCCCTGTATCACTGAGTCAGAAAGCGCTCACTGTCCATTTCCATATATCACCGAGTCAGAAAGCTCTCACTGTCCATTTCCCTGTATCACTGAGTCAGAAAGCGCTCACTGTCCATTTCCATGTATCACTGAGTCAGAAAGCTCTCACTGTCCATTTCCCTGTATCACTGAGTCAGAAAGCTCTCACTGTCCATTTCCCTGTATCACTGAGTCAGAAAGCGCTCACTGTCCATTTCCTTGTATCACTGGGTCAGAAAGCTCTCACTGTCAATTTCCCTGTATCACTGAGTCAGAAAGCGCTCACTGTCCATTTCCCTGTATCACTGAGTCAGAAATCTCTCACTGTCCATTTCCCTGTATCACTGAGTCAGAAAGCGCCTACTGTCCATTTCCATGTATCACTGAGTCAGAAAGCTCTCACTGTCCATTTCCTTGTATCACTGAGTCAGAAAGCGCTCACTGTCCATTTCCCTGTGTCACTGAGTCAGAAAGCTCTCACTGTCCATCTCCCTGTATCACTGAGTCAGAAAGCGCTCACTGTCCATTTCCCTGTATCACTGAGTCAGAAAGCTCTCACTGTCCATTTCCCTGTGTCACTGAGTCAGAAAGCTCTCACTGTCCATTTCCCTGTATCACTGAGTCAGAAAGCGCTCACTGTCCATTTCCCTGTATCACTGAGTCAGAAAGCGCTCACTGTCCATTTCCACGTGTCACTGAGTCAGAAAGCGCTCACTGTCCATTTCCTTGTATCACTGGGTCAGAAAGCGCTCACTGTCCATTTCCCTGTATCACCGAGTCAGAAAGCGCTCACTGTCCATTTCCCTGTATCACTGAGTCAGAAAGCGCTCACTGTCCATTTCCCTGTATCACCGAGTCAGAAAGCGCTCACTGTCCATTTCCCTGTATCACTGAGTCAGAAAGCGCTCACTGTCCATTTCCCTGTATCACTGAGTCAGAAAGCGCTCACTGTCCATTTCCCTGTATCACTGAGTCAGAAAGCGCTCACTGTCCATTTCCCTGTATCACTGAGTCAGAAAGCGCTCACTGTCCATTTCCCTGTATCACTGAGTCAGAAAGCTCTCACTGTCCATTTCCCTGTATCACTGAGTCAGAAAGCGCACAATGTCAATTTCCCTGTATCACTGAGTCAGAAAGCTCTCACTGTCAATTTCCCTGTATCACTGAGTCAGAAAGCTCTCACTGTCCATTTCCCTGTATCACTGAGTCAGAAAGCTCTCACTGTCCATTTCCCTGTATCACCGAGTCAGAAAGCTCTCACTGTCCATTTGCCTGTATCACTGAGTCAAGAGCCTGTGTCACTGAGTCAGAAAGAGCTCACTGTCCATTTCCCTGTATCACTGAGTCAGAAAGCTCTCACTGTCCATTTCCCTGTATCACTGAGTCAGAAAGCTCTCACTGTCGATTTCCCTGTGTCACTGAGTCAGAAAGCGCTCACTGTCCATTTCCTTGTATCACTGGGTCAGAAAGCGCTCACTGTCCATTTCCCTGTATCACTGAGTCAGAAAGCGCTCACTGTCCTTTTCCCTGTATCACTGAGTCAGAAAGCGCTCACTGTCCATTTCCCTGTATCACTGAGTCAGAAAGCGCTCACTGTCTATTTCCCTGTGTCACTGAGTCAGAAAGCTCTCACTGTCCGTTTCCCTGTATCACTGAGTCTCACAGCTCTCACTGTCCATTTCCCTGTATAACTGAGTCAGAAAGCTCTCACTGTCCATATCCCTGTATCACTGAGTCAGAAAGCTCTCACTGTCTATTTCCCTGTATCACTGAGTCAGAAAGCGCTCACTGTCCATTTCCCTGTATCACTGAGTCAGAAAGCGCTCACTGTCCATTTCCCTGTATCACTGAGTCTCAAAGCTCTCACTGTCCATTTCCCTGTATAACTGAGTCAGAAAGCTCTCACTGTCCATATCCCTGTATCACTGAGTCAGAAAGCTCTCACTGTCTATTTCCCTGTATCACTGAGTCAGAAAGCGCTCACTGTCCATTTCCCTGTATCACTGAGTCAGAAAGCTCTCATTGTCCATTTCCCTGTATCACTGAGTCAGAAAGCGCTCACTGTCAATTTCCCTGTATCACTGAGTCAGAAAGCTCTCACTGTCCATTTCCCTGTATCACTGGGTCAGAAAGCTCTCACTGTCGATTTCCCTGTGTCACTAAGTCAGAAAGCTCTCACTGTCCATATCCCTGTATCACTGAGTCAGAAAGCTCTCACTGTCCATTTCCCTGTATCACTGAGTCAGCAAGCTCTCACTGTCCGTTTCCACGTGTCACTGAGTCAGAAAGCTCTCACTGTCCATTTCCCTGTATCACTGAGTCAGAAAGCTCTCACTGTCCATTTCCCTGTATCACTGAGTCAGAAAGCGCTCACTGTCCATTTCCCTGTATCACTGAGTCAGAAAGCGCTCACTGTCCATTTCCCTGTGTCACTGAGTCAGAAAGCTCTCACTGTCCATTTCCCTGTGTCACTGAGTCAGAAAGCGCTCACTGTCCATTTCCCTGTGTCACTGAGTCAGAAAGCTCTCACTGTCCGTTTCCACGTGTCACTGAGTCAGAAAGCGCTCACTGTCCATTTCCCTGTATCACTGAGTCAGAAAGCGCTCACTGTCCATTTCCCTGTGTCACTGAGTCAGAAAGCTCTCACTGTCCGTTTCCCTGTGTCACTGAGTCAGAAAGCTCTCACTGTCCATTTCCCTGTATCACTGAGTCAGAAATCTCTCATTGTCCATTTCCATGTATCACTGAGTCAGAAATCTCTCATTGTCCATTTCCCTGTATCACTGAGTCAGAAAGCTCTCACTGTCCATTTCCCTGTATCACTGAGTCAGAAAGCTCTCACTGTCCATTTCCCTGTATCACTGAGTCAGAAATCTCTCATTGTCCATTTCCCTGTATCACTGAGTCAGAAAGCTCTCACTGTCCATTTCCCTGTATCACTGAGTCAGAAAGCGCTCACTGTCCATTTCCTTGTATCACTGAGTCAGAAATCTCTCACTGTCCATTTCCCTGTATCACTGAGTCAGAAAGCGCCTACTGTCCATTTCCATGTATCACTGAGTCAGAAAGCGCTCACTGTCCATTTCCCTGTATCACTGAGTCAGAAAGCGCTCACTGTCCATTTCCCTGTATCACTGAGTCAGAAAGCGCTCACTGTCCATTTCCATATATCACCGAGTCAGAAAGCTCTCACTGTCCATTTCCCTGTATCACTGAGTCAGAAAGCGCTCACTGTCCATTTCCATGTATCACTGAGTCAGAAAGCTCTCACTGTCCATTTCCCTGTATCACTGAGTCAGAAAGCTCTCACTGTCCATTTCCCTGTATCACTGAGTCAGAAAGCGCTCACTGTCCATTTCCTTGTATCACTGGGTCAGAAAGCTCTCACTGTCAATTTCCCTGTATCACTGAGTCAGAAAGCGCTCACTGTCCATTTCCCTGTATCACTGAGTCAGAAATCTCTCACTGTCCATTTCCCTGTATCACTGAGTCAGAAAGCGCCTACTGTCCATTTCCATGTATCACTGAGTCAGAAAGCTCTCACTGTCCATTTCCTTGTATCACTGAGTCAGAAAGCGCTCACTGTCCATTTCCCTGTGTCACTGAGTCAGAAAGCTCTCACTGTCCATCTCCCTGTATCACTGAGTCAGAAAGCGCTCACTGTCCATTTCCCTGTATCACTGAGTCAGAAAGCTCTCACTGTCCATTTCCCTGTGTCACTGAGTCAGAAAGCTCTCACTGTCCATTTCCCTGTATCACTGAGTCAGAAAGCGCTCACAGTCCATTTCCCTGTATCACTGAGTCAGAAAGCGCTCACTGTCCATTTCCACGTGTCACTGAGTCAGAAAGCGCTCACTGTCCATTTCCTTGTATCACTGGGTCAGAAAGCGCTCACTGTCCATTTCCCTGTATCACCGAGTCAGAAAGCGCTCACTGTCCATTTCCCTGTATCACTGAGTCAGAAAGCGCTCACTGTCCATTTCCCTGTATCACTGAGTCAGAAAGCGCTCACTGTCCATTTCCCTGTATCACTGAGTCAGAAAGCGCTCACTGTCCATTTCCCTGTATCACTGAGTCAGAAAGCGCTCACTGTCCATTTCCCTGTATCACTGAGTCAGAAAGCGCTCACTGTCCATTTCCATATATCACCGAGTCAGAAAGCTCTCACTGTCCATTTCCCTGTATCACTGAGTCAGAAAGCGCTCACTGTCCATTTCCATGTATCACTGAGTCAGAAAGCTCTCACTGTCCATTTCCCTGTATCACTGAGTCAGAAAGCTCTCACTGTCCATTTCCCTGTATCACTGAGTCAGAAAGCGCTCACTGTCCATTTCCTTGTATCACTGGGTCAGAAAGCTCTCACTGTCCATTTCCCTGTATCACTGAGTCAGAAAGCGCTCACTGTCCATTTCCATATATCACCGAGTCAGAAAGCGCTCACTGTCCATTTCCCTGTATCACTGAGTCAGAAAGCGCTCACTGTCCATTTCCATGTATCACTGAGTCAGAAAGCTCTCACTGTCCATTTCCCTGTATCACTGAGTCAGAAAGCTCTCACTGTCCATTTCCATATATCACCGAGTCAGAAAGCTCTCACTGTCCATTTCCCTGTATCACTGAGTCAGAAAGCGCTCACTGTCCATTTTCATGTATCACTGAGTCAGAAAGCTCTCACTGTCCGTTTCCACGTGTCACTGAGTCAGAAATCGCTCACTGTCCGTTTCCATGTATCACTGAGTCAGAAATCTCTCACTGTCCATTTCCCTGTATCACTGAGTCAGAAAGCTCTCACTGTTTATTTCCCTTTATCACTGAGTCAGAAAGCTCTCACTGTCCATTTCCCGGTATCACTGAGTCAGAAATCTCTCACTGTCCATTTCCTCGTGTCACTAAGTCAGAAAGCGCTCACTGTCAATTTCCCTGTGTCACTGAGTCAGAAAGCTCTCACTGTCCATTTCCCGGTATCACTGAGTCAGAAATCTCTCACTGTCCATTTCCTCGTGTCACTGAGTCAGAAAGCGCTCACTGTCCATTTCCCTGTATCACTGAGTCAGAAAGCTCTCACTGTCAATTTCCCTGTATCACTGAGTCAGAAATCTCTCACTGTCCATTTCCCTGTATCACTGAGTCAGAAAGCGCCTACTGTCCATTTCCCTGTATCACTGAGTCAGAAAGCTCTCACTGTCCATTTCCCTGTATCACTGAGTCAGAAATCTCTCACTGTCCATTTCCCTGTATCACTGAGTCAGAAAGCTCTCACTGTCCATTTCCTTGTATCACTGGGTCAGAAAGCGCTCACTGTCCATTTCCCTGTATCACTGAGTCAGAAAGCGCTCACTGTCCATTTCCCTGTATCACCGAGTCAGAAAGCGCTCACTGTCAATTTCCCTGTATCACTGAGTCAGAAAGCGCTCACTGTCCATTTCCCTGTATCACTGAGTCAGAAATCTCTCACTGTCCATTTCCCTGTATCACTGAGTCAGAAAGCGCCTACTGTCCATTTCCATGTATCACTGAGTCAGAAAGCTCTCACTGTCCATTTCCTTGTATCACTGAGTCAGAAAGCGCTCACTGTCCATTTCCCTGTGTCACTGAGTCAGAAAGCGCTCACTGTCCATTTCCTTGTATCACTGAGTCAGAAAGCTCTCACTGTCCATTTTCCTGTATCACTGAGTCAGAAAGCGCTCACTGTCCATTTCCCTGTATCACTGAGTCAGAAAGCGCTCACTGTCCATTTCCCTGTGTCACTGAGTCAGAAAGCTCTCACTGTCCGTTTCCCTGTGTCACTGAGTCAGAAAGCTCTCACTGTCCATTTCCCTGTATCACTGAGTCAGAAATCTCTCATTGTCCATTTCCATGTATCACTGAGTCAGAAATCTCTCATTGTCCATTCCCATGTATCACTGAGTCAGAAAGCTCTCACTGTCCATTTCCCTGTATCACTGAGTCAGAAAGCTCTCACTGTCCATTTCCCTGTATCACTGAGTCAGAAATCTCTCATTGTCCATTTCCCTGTATCACTGAGTCAGAAAGCTATCACTGTCCATTTCCCTGTATCACTGAGTCAGAAAGCGCTCACTGTCAATTTCCTTGTTTCACTGAGTCAGAAATCTCTCACTGTCCATTTCCCTGTATCACTGAGTCAGAAAGCGCCTACTGTCCATTTCCATGTATCACTGAGTCAGAAAGCGCTCACTGTCAATTTCCCTGTATCACTGAGTCAGAAAGCGCTCACTGTCCATTTCCCTGTATCACTGAGTCAGAAATCTCTCACTGTCCATTTCCCTGTATCACTGAGTCAGAAAGCGCCTACTGTCCATTTCCATGTATCACTGAGTCAGAAAGCTCTCACTGTCCATTTCCTTGTATCACTGAGTCAGAAAGCGCTCACTGTCCATTTCCCTGTGTCACTGAGTCAGAAAGCTCTCACTGTCCATCTCCCTGTATCACTGAGTCAGAAAGCGCTCACTGTCCATTTCCCTGTATCACTGAGTCAGAAAGCTCTCACTGTCCATTTCCCTGTGTCACTGAGTCAGAAAGCTCTCACTGTCCATTTCCCTGTATCACTGAGTCAGAAAGCGCTCACTGTCCATTTCCCTGTATCACTGAGTCAGAAAGCGCTCACTGTCCATTTCCACGTGTCACTGAGTCAGAAAGCGCTCACTGTCCATTTCCTTGTATCACTGGGTCAGAAAGCGCTTACTGTCCATTTCCCTGTATCACTGAGTCAGAAAGCGCTCACTGTCCATTTCCCTGTATCACTGAGTCAGAAAGCGCTCACTGTCCATTTCCCTGTATCACTGAGTCAGAAAGCGCTCACTGTCCATTTCCCTGTATCACTGAGTCAGAAAGCGCTCACTGTCCATTTCCCTGTATCACTGAGTCAGAAAGCGCTCACTGTCCATTTCCATATATCACCGAGTCAGAAAGCTCTCACTGTCCATTTCCCTGTATCACTGAGTCAGAAAGCGCTCACTGTCCATTTCCATGTATCACTGAGTCAGAAAGCTCTCACTGTCCATTTCCCTGTATCACTGAGTCAGAAAGCTCTCACTGTCGATTTCCCTGTATCACTGAGTCAGAAAGCGCTCACTGTCCATTTCCTTGTATCACTGGGTCAGAAAGCTCTCACTGTCCATTTCCCTGTATCACTGAGTCAGAAAGCGCTCACTGTCCATTTCCATATATCACCGAGTCAGAAAGCTCTCACTGTCCATTTCCCTGTATCACTGAGTCAGAAAGCGCTCACTGTCCATTTCCATGTATCACTGAGTCAGAAAGCTCTCACTGTCCATTTCCCTGTATCACTGAGTCAGAAAGCTCTCACTGTCCGTTTCCATGTATCACCGAGTCAGAAAGCTCTCACTGTCCATTTCCCTGTATCACTGAGTCAGAAAGCGCTCACTGTCCATTTCCCTGTGTCACTGAGTCAGAAAGCTCTCACTGTCCATTTCCCGGTATCACTGAGTCAGAAATCTCTCACTGTCCATTTCCTCGTGTCACTGAGTCAGAAAGCGCTCACTGTCAATTTCCCTGTGTCACTGAGTCAGAAAGCTCTCACTGTCCATTTCCCGGTATCACTGAGTCAGAAATCTCTCACTGTCCATTTCCTTGTGTCCCTGAGTCAGAAAGCGCTCACTGTCCATTTCCCTGTATCACTGAGTCAGAAAGCTCTCACTGTCAATTTCCCTGTATCACTGAGTCAGAAATCTCTCACTGTCCATTTCCCTGTATCACTGAGTCAGAAAGCGCCTACTGTCCATTTCCCTGTATCACTGAGTCAGAAAGCTCTCACTGTCCATTTCCCTGTATCACTGAGTCAGAAAGCTCTCACTGTCCATTTCCATATATCACCGAGTCAGAAAGCTCTCACTGTCCATTTCCCTGTATCACTGAGTCAGAAAGCGCTCACTGTCCATTTTCATGTATCACTGAGTCAGAAAGCTCTCACTGTCCGTTTCCACGTGTCACTGAGTCAGAAATCGCTCACTGTCCGTTTCCATGTATCACTGAGTCAGAAATCTCTCACTGTCCATTTCCCTGTATCACTGAGTCAGAAAGCTCTCACTGTTTATTTCCCTTTATCACTGAGTCAGAAAGCTCTCACTGTCCATTTCCCGGTATCACTGAGTCAGAAATCTCTCACTGTCCATTTCCTCGTGTCACTGAGTCAGAAAGCGCTCACTGTCCATTTCCCTGTATCACTGAGTCAGAAAGCTCTCACTGTCAATTTCCCTGTATCACTGAGTCAGAAATCTCTCACTGTCCATTTCCCTGTATCACTGAGTCAGAAAGCGCCTACTGTCCATTTCCCTGTATCACTGAGTCAGAAAGCTCTCACTGTCAATTTCCCTGTATCACTGAGTCAGAAATCTCTCACTGTCCATTTCCCTGTATCACTGAGTCAGAAAGCGCCTACTGTCCATTTCCCTGTATCACTGAGTCAGAAAGCGCTCACTGTCCATTTCCTTGTATCACTGGGTCAGAAAGCGCTTACTGTCCATTTCCCTGTATCACTGAGTCAGAAAGCGCTCACTGTCCATTTCCCTGTATCACTGAGTCAGAAAGCGCTCACTGTCCATTTCCCTGTATCACTGAGTCAGAAAGCGCTCACTGTCCATTTCCCTGTATCACTGAGTCAGAAAGCGCTCACTGTCCATTTCCATATATCACCGAGTCAGAAAGCTCTCACTGTCCATTTCCCTGTATCACTGAGTCAGAAAGCGCTCACTGTCCATTTCCATGTATCACTGAGTCAGAAAGCTCTCACTGTCCATTTCCCTGTATCACTGAGTCAGAAAGCTCTCACTGTCGATTTCCCTGTATCACTGAGTCAGAAAGCGCTCACTGTCCATTTCCTTGTATCACTGGGTCAGAAAGCTCTCACTGTCCATTTCCCTGTATCACTGAGTCAGAAAGCGCTCACTGTCCATTTCCATATATCACCGAGTCAGAAAGCTCTCACTGTCCATTTCCCTGTATCACTGAGTCAGAAAGCGCTCACTGTCCATTTCCATGTATCACTGAGTCAGAAAGCTCTCACTGTCCATTTCCCTGTATCACTGAGTCAGAAAGCTCTCACTGTCCGTTTCCATGTATCACCGAGTCAGAAAGCTCTCACTGTCCATTTCCCTGTATCACTGAGTCAGAAAGCGCTCACTGTCCATTTCCCTGTGTCACTGAGTCAGAAAGCTCTCACTGTCCATTTCCCGGTATCACTGAGTCAGAAATCTCTCACTGTCCATTTCCTCGTGTCACTGAGTCAGAAAGCGCTCACTGTCAATTTCCCTGTGTCACTGAGTCAGAAAGCTCTCACTGTCCATTTCCCGGTATCACTGAGTCAGAAATCTCTCACTGTCCATTTCCTTGTGTCCCTGAGTCAGAAAGCGCTCACTGTCCATTTCACTGTATCACTGAGTCAGAAAGCTCTCACTGTCAATTTCCCTGTATCACTGAGTCAGAAATCTCTCACTGTCCATTTCCCTGTATCACTGAGTCAGAAAGCGCCTACTGTCCATTTCCCTGTATCACTGAGTCAGAAAGCTCTCACTGTCCATTTCCCTGTATCACTGAGTCAGAAAGCTCTCACTGTCCATTTCCATATATCACCGAGTCAGAAAGCTCTCACTGTCCATTTCCCTGTATCACTGAGTCAGAAAGCGCTCACTGTCCATTTTCATGTATCACTGAGTCAGAAAGCTCTCACTGTCCGTTTCCACGTGTCACTGAGTCAGAAATCGCTCACTGTCCGTTTCCATGTATCACTGAGTCAGAAATCTCTCACTGTCCATTTCCCTGTATCACTGAGTCAGAAAGCTCTCACTGTTTATTTCCCTTTATCACTGAGTCAGAAAGCTCTCACTGTCCATTTCCCGGTATCACTGAGTCAGAAATCTCTCACTGTCCATTTCCTCGTGTCACTGAGTCAGAAAGCGCTCACTGTCCATTTCCCTGTATCACTGAGTCAGAAAGCTCTCACTGTCAATTTCCCTGTATCACTGAGTCAGAAATCTCTCACTGTCCATTTCCCTGTATCACTGAGTCAGAAAGCGCCTACTGTCCATTTCCCTGTATCACTGAGTCAGAAAGCTCTCACTGTCCATTTCCCTGTATCACTGAGTCAGAAATCTCTCACTGTCCATTTCCCTGTATCACTGAGTCAGAAAGCTCTCACTGTCCATTTCCTTGTATCACTGGGTCAGAAAGCGCTCACTGTCCATTTCCCTGTATCACTGAGTCAGAAAGCGCTCACTGTCCATTTCCCTGTATCACCGAGTCAGAAAGCGCTCACTGTCCATTTCCCTGTATCACTGAGTCAGAAATCTCTCACTGTCCATTTCCATATATCACCGAGTCAGAAAGCGCTCACTGTCCATTTCCATGTATCACTGAGTCAGAAAGCTCTCACTGTCCATTTCCCTGTATCACTGAGTCAGAAAGCTCTCACTGTCGATTTCCCTGTATCACTGAGTCAGAAAGCGCTCACTGTCCATTTCCTTGTATCACTGGGTCAGAAAGCTCTCACTGTCCATTTCCCTGTATCACTGAGTCAGAAAGCGCTCACTGTCCATTTCCATATATCACCGAGTCAGAAAGCTCTCACTGTCCATTTCCCTGTATCACTGAGTCAGAAAGCGCTCACTGTCCATTTCCATGTATCACTGAGTCAGAAAGCTCTCACTGTCCATTTCCCTGTATCACTGAGTCAGAAAGCTCTCACTGTCCGTTTCCATGTATCACCGAGTCAGAAAGCTCTCACTGTCCATTTCCCTGTATCACTGAGTTAGAAAGCGCTCACTGTCCATTTCCCTGTGTCACTGAGTCAGAAAGCTCTCACTGTCCATTTCCCGGTATCACTGAGTCAGAAATCTCTCACTGTCCATTTCCTCGTGTCACTGAGTCAGAAAGCGCTCACTGTCAATTTCCCTGTGTCACTGAGTCAGAAAGCTCTCACTGTCCATTTCCCGGTATCACTGAGTCAGAAATCTCTCACTGTCCATTTCCTTGTGTCACTGAGTCAGAAAGCGCTCACTGTCCATTTCCCTGTATCACTGAGTCAGAAAGCTCTCACTGTCAATTTCCCTGTATCTCTGAGTCAGAAATCTCTCACTGTCCATTTCCCTGTATCACTGAGTCAGAAAGCGCCTACTGTCCATTTCCCTGTATCACTGAGTCAGAAAGCTCTCACTGTCCATTTCCCTGTATCACTGAGTCAGAAAGCTCTCACTGTCCATTTCCATATATCACCGAGTCAGAAAGCTCTCACTGTCCATTTCCCTGTATCACTGAGTCAGAAAGCGCTCACTGTCCATTTTAATTTATCACTGAGTCAGAAAGCTCTCACTGTCCGTTTCCACGTGTCACTGAGTCAGAAATCGCTCACTGTCCGTTTCCATGTATCACTGAGTCAGAAATCTCTCACTGTCCATTTCCCTGTATCACTGAGTCAGAAAGCTCTCACTGTTTATTTCCCTTTATCACTGAGTCAGAAAGCTCTCACTGTCCATTTCCCGGTATCACTGAGTCAGAAATCTCTCACTGTCCATTTCCTCGTGTCACTGAGTCAGAAAGCGCTCACTGTCCATTTCCCTGTATCACTGAGTCAGAAAGCTCTCACTGTCAATTTCCCTGTATCACTGAGTCAGAAATCTCTCACTGTCCATTTCCCTGTATCACTGAGTCAGAAAGCGCCTACTGTCCATTTCCCTGTATCACTGAGTCAGAAAGCTCTCACTGTCCATTTCCCTGTATCACTGAGTCAGAAATCTCTCACTGTCCATTTCCCTGTATCACTGAGTCAGAAAGCTCTCACTGTCCATTTCCTTGTATCACTGGGTCAGAAAGCGCTCACTGTCCATTTCCCTGTATCACTGAGTCAGAAAGCGCTCACTGTCCATTTCCCTGTATCACCGAGTCAGAAAGCGCTCACTGTCCATTTCCCTGTATCACTGAGTCAGAAATCTCTCACTGTCCATTTCCATATATCACCGAGTCAGAAAGCGCTCACTGTCCATTTCCATGTATCACTGAGTCAGAAAGCTCTCACTGTCCATTTCCCTGTATCACTGAGTCAGAAAGCTCTCACTGTCGATTTCCCTGTATCACTGAGTCAGAAAGCGCTCACTGTCCATTTCCTTGTATCACTGGGTCAGAAAGCTCTCACTGTCCATTTCCCTGTATCACTGAGTCAGAAAGCGCTCACTGTCCATTTCCATATATCACCGAGTCAGAAAGCTCTCACTGTCCATTTCCCTGTATCACTGAGTCAGAAAGCGCTCACTGTCCATTTCCATGTATCACTGAGTCAGAAAGCTCTCACTGTCCATTTCCCTGTATCACTGAGTCAGAAAGCTCTCACTGTCCGTTTCCATGTATCACCGAGTCAGAAAGCTCTCACTGTCCATTTCCCTGTATCACTGAGTTAGAAAGCGCTCACTGTCCATTTCCCTGTGTCACTGAGTCAGAAAGCTCTCACTGTCCATTTCCCGGTATCACTGAGTCAGAAATCTCTCACTGTCCATTTCCTCGTGTCACTGAGTCAGAAAGCGCTCACTGTCAATTTCCCTGTGTCACTGAGTCAGAAAGCTCTCACTGTCCATTTCCCGGTATCACTGAGTCAGAAATCTCTCACTGTCCATTTCCTTGTGTCACTGAGTCAGAAAGCGCTCACTGTCCATTTCCCTGTATCACTGAGTCAGAAAGCTCTCACTGTCAATTTCCCTGTATCTCTGAGTCAGAAATCTCTCACTGTCCATTTCCCTGTATCACTGAGTCAGAAAGCGCCTACTGTCCATTTCCCTGTATCACTGAGTCAGAAAGCTCTCACTGTCCATTTCCCTGTATCACTGAGTCAGAAAGCTCTCACTGTCCATTTCCATATATCACCGAGTCAGAAAGCTCTCACTGTCCATTTCCCTGTATCACTGAGTCAGAAAGCGCTCACTGTCCATTTTAATTTATCACTGAGTCAGAAAGCTCTCACTGTCCGTTTCCACGTGTCACTGAGTCAGAAATCGCTCACTGTCCGTTTCCATGTATCACTGAGTCAGAAATCTCTCACTGTCCATTTCCCTGTATCACTGAGTCAGAAAGCTCTCACTGTTTATTTCCCTTTATCACTGAGTCAGAAAGCTCTCACTGTCCATTTCCCGGTATCACTGAGTCAGAAATCTCTCACTGTCCATTTCCTCGTGTCACTGAGTCAGAAAGCGCTCACTGTCCATTTCCCTGTATCACTGAGTCAGAAAGCTCTCACTGTCAATTTCCCTGTATCACTGAGTCAGAAATCTCTCACTGTCCATTTCCCTGTATCACTGAGTCAGAAAGCGCCTACTGTCCATTTCCCTGTATCACTGAGTCAGAAAGCTCTCACTGTCCATTTCCCTGTATCACTGAGTCAGAAATCTCTCACTGTCCATTTCCCTGTATCACTGAGTCAGAAAGCTCTCACTGTCCATTTCCTTGTATCACTGGGTCAGAAAGCGCTCACTGTCCATGTCCCTGTATCACTGAGTCAGAAAGCGCTCACTGTCCATTTCCCTGTATCACCGAGTCAGAAAGCGCTTACTGTTAATTTCCCTGTATCACTGAGTCAGAAAGCGCTCACTGTCCATTTCCCTGTATCACTGAGTCAGAAATCTCTCACTGTCCATTTCCCTGTATCACTGAGTCAGAAAGCGCCTACTGTCCATTTCCATGTATCACTGAGTCAGAAAGCTCTCACTGTCCATTTCCTTGTATCACTGAGTCAGAAAGCGCTCACTGTCCATTTCCCTGTGTCACTGAGTCAGAAAGCGCTCACTGTCCATTTCCTTGTATCACTGAGTCAGAAAGCTCTCACTGTCCATTTCCCTGTATCACTGAGTCAGAAAGCGCTCACTGTCCATTTCCCTGTATCACTGAGTCAGAAAGCGCTCACTGTCCATTTCCCTGTGTCACTGAGTCAGAAAGCTCTCACTGTCCGTTTCCCTGTGTCACTGAGTCAGAAAGCTCTCACTGTCCATTTCCCTGTATCACTGAGTCAGAAATCTCTCATTGTCCATTTCCATGTATCACTGAGTCAGAAATCTCTCATTGTCCATTCCCATGTATCACTGAGTCAGAAAGCTCTCACTGTCCATTTCCCTGTATCACTGAGTCAGAAAGCTCTCACTGTCCATTTCCCTGTATCACTGAGTCAGAAATCTCTCATTGTCAATTTCCCTGTATCACTGAGTCAGAAAGCTCTCACTGTCCATTTCCCTGTATCACTGAGTCAGAAAGCGCTCACTGTCCATTTCCTTGTATCACTGAGTCAGAAATCTCTCACTGTCCATTTCCCTGTATCACTGAGTCAGAAAGCGCCTACTGTCCATTTCCATGTATCACTGAGTCAGAAAGCGCTCACTGTCAATTTCCCTGTATCACTGAGTCAGAAAGCGCTCACTGTCCATTTCCCTGTATCACTGAGTCAGAAATCTCTCACTGTCCATTTCCCTGTATCACTGAGTCAGAAAGCGCCTACAGTCCATTTCCATGTATCACTGAGTCAGAAAGCTCTCACTGTCCATTTCCTTGTATCACTGAGTCAGAAAGCGCTCACTGTCCATTTCCCTGTGTCACTGAGTCAGAAAGCTCTCACTGTCAATCTCCCTGTATCACTGAGTCAGAAAGCGCTCACTGTCCATTTCCCTGTATCACTGAGTCAGAAAGCTCTCACTGTCCATTTCCCTGTGTCACTGAGTCAGAAAGCTCTCACTGTCCATTTCCCTGTATCACTGAGTCAGAAAGCGCTCACTGTCCATTTCCCTGTATCACTGAGTCAGAAAGCGCTCACTGTCCATTTCCACGTGTCACTGAGTCAGAAAGCGCTCACTGTCCATTTCCTTGTATCACTGGGTCAGAAAGCGCTTACTGTCCATTTCCCTGTATCACTGAGTCAGAAAGCGCTCACTGTCCATTTCCCTGTATCACTGAGTCAGAAAGCGCTCACTGTCCATTTCCCTGTATCACTGAGTCAGAAAGCGCTCACTGTCCATTTCCCTGTATCACTGAGTCAGAAAGCGCTCACTGCCCATTTCCCTGTATCACTGAGTCAGAAAGCGCTCACTGTCCATTTCCCTGTATCACTGAGTCAGAAAGCGCTCACTGTCCATTTCCCTGTATCACTGAGTCAGAAAGCGCTCACTGTCCATTTCCCTGTATCACTGAGTCAGAAAGCTCTCACTGTCCATTTCCCTGTATCACTGAGTCAGAAAGAGCTCACTGTCCATTTCCATGTATCACTGAGTCAGAAAGCTCTCACTGTCCATTTCCCTGTATCACTGAGTCAGAAAGCTCTCACTGTCCATTTCCCTGTATCACTGAGTCAGAAAGCGCTCACTGTCCATTTCCTTGTATCACTGGGTCAGAAAGCTCTCACTGTCCATTTCCCTGTATCACTGAGTCAGAAAGCGCTCACTGTCCATTTCCATATATCACCGAGTCAGAAAGCTCTCACTGTCCATTTCCCTGTATCACTGAGTCAGAAAGCGCTCACTGTCCATTTCCATGTATCACTGAGTCAGAAAGCTCTCACTGTCCATTTCCCTGTATCACTGAGTCAGAAAGCTCTCACTGTCCGTTTCCATGTATCACCGAGTCAGAAAGCTCTCACTGTCCATTTCCCTGTATCACTGAGTCAGAAAGCGCTCACTGTCCATTTCCCTGTGTCACTGAGTCAGAAAGCTCTCACTGTCCATTTCCCGGTATCACTGAGTCAGAAATCTCTCACTGTCCATTTCCTCGTGTCACTGAGTCAGAAAGCGCTCACTGTCAATTTCCCTGTGTCACTGAGTCAGAAAGCTCTCACTGTCCATTTCCCGGTATCACTGAGTCAGAAATCTCTCACTGTCCATTTCCTTGTGTCACTGAGTCAGAAAGCGCTCACTGTCCATTTCCCTGTATCACTGAGTCAGAAAGCTCTCACTGTCAATTTCCCTGTATCACTGAGTCAGAAATCTCTCACTGTCCATTTCCCTGTATCACTGAGTCAGAAAGCGCCTACTGTCCATTTCCCTGTATCACTGAGTCAGAAAGCTCTCACTGTCCATTTCCCTGTATCACTGAGTCAGAAATCTCTCACTGTCCATTTCCCTGTATCACTGAGTCAGAAAGCTCTCACTGTCCATTTCCTTGTATCACTGGGTCAGAAAGCGCTCACTGTCCATTTCCCTGTATCACTGAGTCAGAAAGCGCTCACTGTCCATTTCCCTGTATCACCGAGTCAGAAAGCGCTCACTGTCAATTTCCCTGTATCACTGAGTCAGAAAGCGCTCACTGTCCATTTCCCTGTATCACTGAGTCAGAAATCTCTCACTGTCCATTTCCCTGTATCACTGAGTCAGAAAGCGCCTACTGTCCATTTCCATGTATCACTGAGTCAGAAAGCTCTCACTGTCCATTTCCTTGTATCACTGAGTCAGAAAGCGCTCACTGTCCATTTCCCTGTGTCACTGAGTCAGAAAGCGCTCACTGTCCATTTCCTTGTATCACTGAGTCAGAAAGCTCTCACTGTCCATTTCCCTGTATCACTGAGTCAGAAAGCGCTCACTGTCCATTTCCCTGTATCACTGAGTCAGAAAGCGCTCACTGTCCATTTCCACGTGTCACTGAGTCAGAAAACTCTCACTGTCCGTTTCCATGTATCACTGAGTCAGAAAGCTCTCATTGTCCATTTCCCTGTATCACTGAGTCAGAAAGCGCTCACTGTCCATTTCCATGTATCACCGAGTCAGAAAGCGCTCACTGTCCATTTCCATGTATCACTGAGTCAGAAAGCTCTCACTGTCCGTTTCCACGTGTCACTGAGTCAGAAATCGCTCACTGTCCGTTTCCATGTATCACCGAGTCAGAAATCTCTCACTGTCCATTTCCCTGTATCACTGAGTCAGAAAGCTCTCACTGTTTATTTCCCTGTATCACTGAGTCAGAAAGCACTCACTGTCCATTTCCCGGTATCACTGAGTCAGAAATCTCTCACTGTCCATTTCCTCGTGTCACTGAGTCAGAAAGCGCTCACTGTCCATTTCCCTGTATCACTGAGTCAGAAAGCTCTCACTGTCAATTTCCCTGTATCACTGAGTCAGAAATCTCTCACTGTCCATTTCCCTGTATCACTGAGTCAGAAAGCGCCTACTGTCCATTTCCATGTATCACTGAGTCAGAAAGCTCTCACTGTCCATTTCCTTGTATCACTGAGTCAGAAAGCGCTCACTGTCAATTTCCCTGTATCACTGAGTCAGAAAGCTCTCACTGTCCATTTCCCTGTGTAACTGAGTCAGAAAGCGCTCACTGTCCATTTCCTTGTATCACTGGGTCAGAAAGCGCTCACTGTCCATTTCCTTGTATCACTGGGTCAGAAAGCTCTCACTGTCCATTTCCCTGTATCACTGAGTCAGAAAGCGCTCACTGTCCATTTCCATATATCACCGAGTCAGAAAGCTCTCACTGTCCATTTCCCTGTATCACTGAGTCAGAAAGCGCTCACTGTCCATTTCCATGTATCACTGAGTCAGAAAGCTCTCACTGTCCATTTCCCTGTATCACTGAGTCAGAAAGCTCTCACTGTCCGTTTCCATGTATCACCGAGTCAGAAAGCTCTCACTGTCCATTTCCCTGTATCACTGAGTTAGAAAGCGCTCACTGTCCATTTCCCTGTGTCACTGAGTCAGAAAGCTCTCACTGTCCATTTCCCGGTATCACTGAGTCAGAAATCTCTCACTGTCCATTTCCTCGTGTCACTGAGTCAGAAAGCGCTCACTGTCAATTTCCCTGTGTCACTGAGTCAGAAAGCTCTCACTGTCCATTTCCCGGTATCACTGAGTCAGAAATCTCTCACTGTCCATTTCCTTGTGTCACTGAGTCAGAAAGCGCTCACTGTCCATTTCCCTGTATCACTGAGTCAGAAAGCTCTCACTGTCAATTTCCCTGTATCTCTGAGTCAGAAATCTCTCACTGTCCATTTCCCTGTATCACTGAGTCAGAAAGCGCCTACTGTCCATTTCCCTGTATCACTGAGTCAGAAAGCTCTCACTGTCCATTTCCCTGTATCACTGAGTCAGAAAGCTCTCACTGTCCATTTCCATATATCACCGAGTCAGAAAGCTCTCACTGTCCATTTCCCTGTATCACTGAGTCAGAAAGCGCTCACTGTCCATTTTCATGTATCACTGAGTCAGAAAGCTCTCACTGTCCGTTTCCACGTGTCACTGAGTCAGAAATCGCTCACTGTCCGTTTCCATGTATCACTGAGTCAGAAATCTCTCACTGTCCATTTCCCTGTATCACTGAGTCAGAAAGCTCTCACTGTTTATTTCCCTTTATCACTGAGTCAGAAAGCTCTCACTGTCCATTTCCCGGTATCACTGAGTCAGAAATCTCTCACTGTCCATTTCCTCGTGTCACTGAGTCAGAAAGCGCTCACTGTCCATTTCCCTGTATCACTGAGTCAGAAAGCTCTCACTGTCAATTTCCCTGTATCACTGAGTCAGAAATCTCTCACTGTCCATTTCCCTGTATCACTGAGTCAGAAAGCGCCTACTGTCCATTTCCCTGTATCACTGAGTCAGAAAGCTCTCACTGTCCATTTCCCTGTATCACTGAGTCAGAAATCTCTCACTGTCCATTTCCCTGTATCACTGAGTCAGAAAGCTCTCACTGTCCATTTCCTTGTATCACTGGGTCAGAAAGCGCTCACTGTCCATGTCCCTGTATCACTGAGTCAGAAAGCGCTCACTGTCCATTTCCCTGTATCACCGAGTCAGAAAGCGCTCACTGTTAATTTCCCTGTATCACTGAGTCAGAAAGCGCTCACTGTCCATTTCCCTGTATCACTGAGTCAGAAATCTCTCACTGTCCATTTCCCTGTATCACTGAGTCAGAAAGCGCCTACTGTCCATTTCCATGTATCACTGAGTCAGAAAGCTCTCACTGTCCATTTCCTTGTATCACTGAGTCAGAAAGCGCTCACTGTCCATTTCCCTGTGTCACTGAGTCAGAAAGCGCTCACTGTCCATTTCCTTGTATCACTGAGTCAGAAAGCTCTCACTGTCCATTTCCCTGTATCACTGAGTCAGAAAGCGCTCACTGTCCATTTCCCTGTATCACTGAGTCAGAAAGCGCTCACTGTCCATTTCCCTGTGTCACTGAGTCAGAAAGCTCTCACTGTCCGTTTCCCTGTGTCACTGAGTCAGAAAGCTCTCACTGTCCATTTCCCTGTATCACTGAGTCAGAAATCTCTCATTGTCCATTTCCATGTATCACTGAGTCAGAAATCTCTCATTGTCCATTCCCATGTATCACTGAGTCAGAAAGCTCTCACTGTCCATTTCCCTGTATCAC
The DNA here is from genome assembly GCF_028390025.1 of Pseudophryne corroboree. Taxonomy (NCBI): domain Eukaryota; kingdom Metazoa; phylum Chordata; class Amphibia; order Anura; family Myobatrachidae; genus Pseudophryne; species Pseudophryne corroboree. Next base: position 929,760 of record NC_086453.1, read on the forward strand.
TGAGTCAGAAAGCTCTCACTGTCCATTTCCCTGTATCACTGAGTCAGAAATCTCTCATTGTCAATTTCCCTGTATCACTGAGTCAGAAAGCTCTCACTGTCCATTTCCCTGTATCACTGAGTCAGAAAGCGCTCACTGTCCATTTCCTTGTATCACTGAGTCAGAAATCTCTCACTGTCCATTTCCCTGTATCACTGAGTCAGAAAGCGCCTACTGTCCATTTCCATGTATCACTGAGTCAGAAAGCGCTCACTGTCAATTTCCCTGTATCACTGAGTCAGAAAGCGCTCACTGTCCATTTCCCTGTATCACTGAGTCAGAAATCTCTCACTGTCCATTTCCCTGTATCACTGAGTCAGAAAGCGCCTACTGTCCATTTCCATGTATCACTGAGTCAGAAAGCTCTCACTGTCCATTTCCTTGTATCACTGAGTCAGAAAGCGCTCACTGTCCATTTCCCTGTGTCACTGAGTCAGAAAGCTCTCACTGTCAATCTCCCTGTATCACTGAGTCAGAAAGCGCTCACTGTCCATTTCCCTGTATCACTGAGTCAGAAAGCTCTCACTGTCCATTTCCCTGTGTCACTGAGTCAGAAAGCTCTCACTGTCCATTTCCCTGTATCACTGAGTCAGAAAGCGCTCACTGTCCATTTCCCTGTATCACTGAGTCAGAAAGCGCTCACTGTCCATTTCCACGTGTCACTGAGTCAGAAAGCGCTCACTGTCCATTTCCTTGTATCACTGGGTCAGAAAGCGCTTACTGTCCATTTCCCTGTATCACTGAGTCAGAAAGCGCTCACTGTCCATTTCCCTGTATCACTGAGTCAGAAAGCGCTCACTGTCCATTTCCCTGTATCACTGAGTCAGAAAGCGCTCACTGTCCATTTCCCTGTATCACTGAGTCAGAAAGCGCTCACTGCCCATTTCCCTGTATCACTGAGTCAGAAAGCGCTCACTGTCCATTTCCCTGTATCACTGAGTCAGAAAGCGCTCACTGTCCATTTCCCTGTATCACTGAGTCAGAAAGCGCTCACTGTCCATTTCCCTGTATCACTGAGTCAGAAAGCTCTCACTGTCCATTTCCCTGTATCACTGAGTCAGAAAGAGCTCACTGTCCATTTCCATGTATCACTGAGTCAGAAAGCTCTCACTGTCCATTTCCCTGTATCACTGAGTCAGAAAGCTCTCACTGTCCATTTCCCTGTATCACTGAGTCAGAAAGCGCTCACTGTCCATTTCCTTGTATCACTGGGTCAGAAAGCTCTCACTGTCCATTTCCCTGTATCACTGAGTCAGAAAGCGCTCACTGTCCATTTCCATATATCACCGAGTCAGAAAGCTCTCACTGTCCATTTCCCTGTATCACTGAGTCAGAAAGCGCTCACTGTCCATTTCCATGTATCACTGAGTCAGAAAGCTCTCACTGTCCATTTCCCTGTATCACTGAGTCAGAAAGCTCTCACTGTCCGTTTCCATGTATCACCGAGTCAGAAAGCTCTCACTGTCCATTTCCCTGTATCACTGAGTCAGAAAGCGCTCACTGTCCATTTCCCTGTGTCACTGAGTCAGAAAGCTCTCACTGTCCATTTCCCGGTATCACTGAGTCAGAAATCTCTCACTGTCCATTTCCTCGTGTCACTGAGTCAGAAAGCGCTCACTGTCAATTTCCCTGTGTCACTGAGTCAGAAAGCTCTCACTGTCCATTTCCCGGTATCACTGAGTCAGAAATCTCTCACTGTCCATTTCCTTGTGTCACTGAGTCAGAAAGCGCTCACTGTCCATTTCCCTGTATCACTGAGTCAGAAAGCTCTCACTGTCAATTTCCCTGTATCACTGAGTCAGAAATCTCTCACTGTCCATTTCCCTGTATCACTGAGTCAGAAAGCGCCTACTGTCCATTTCCCTGTATCACTGAGTCAGAAAGCTCTCACTGTCCATTTCCCTGTATCACTGAGTCAGAAATCTCTCACTGTCCATTTCCCTGTATCACTGAGTCAGAAAGCTCTCACTGTCCATTTCCTTGTATCACTGGGTCAGAAAGCGCTCACTGTCCATTTCCCTGTATCACTGAGTCAGAAAGCGCTCACTGTCCATTTCCCTGTATCACCGAGTCAGAAAGCGCTCACTGTCAATTTCCCTGTATCACTGAGTCAGAAAGCGCTCACTGTCCATTTCCCTGTATCACTGAGTCAGAAATCTCTCACTGTCCATTTCCCTGTATCACTGAGTCAGAAAGCGCCTACTGTCCATTTCCATGTATCACTGAGTCAGAAAGCTCTCACTGTCCATTTCCTTGTATCACTGAGTCAGAAAGCGCTCACTGTCCATTTCCCTGTGTCACTGAGTCAGAAAGCGCTCACTGTCCATTTCCTTGTATCACTGAGTCAGAAAGCTCTCACTGTCCATTTCCCTGTATCACTGAGTCAGAAAGCGCTCACTGTCCATTTCCCTGTATCACTGAGTCAGAAAGCGCTCACTGTCCATTTCCACGTGTCACTGAGTCAGAAAACTCTCACTGTCCGTTTCCATGTATCACTGAGTCAGAAAGCTCTCATTGTCCATTTCCCTGTATCACTGAGTCAGAAAGCGCTCACTGTCCATTTCCATGTATCACCGAGTCAGAAAGCGCTCACTGTCCATTTCCATGTATCACTGAGTCAGAAAGCTCTCACTGTCCGTTTCCACGTGTCACTGAGTCAGAAATCGTTCACTGTCCGTTTCCATGTATCACCGAGTCAGAAATCTCTCACTGTCCATTTCCCTGTATCACTGAGTCAGAAAGCTCTCACTGTTTATTTCCCTGTATCACTGAGTCAGAAAGCACTCACTGTCCATTTCCCGGTATCACTGAGTCAGAAATCTCTCACTGTCCATTTCCTCGTGTCACTGAGTCAGAAAGCGCTCACTGTCCATTTCCCTGTATCACTGAGTCAGAAAGCTCTCACTGTCAATTTCCCTGTATCACTGAGTCAGAAATCTCTCACTGTCCATTTCCCTGTATCACTGAGTCAGAAAGCGCCTACTGTCCATTTCCATGTATCACTGAGTCAGAAAGCTCTCACTGTCCATTTCCTTGTATCACTGAGTCAGAAAGCGCTCACTGTCAATTTCCCTGTATCACTGAGTCAGAAAGCTCTCACTGTCCATTTCCCTGTGTAACTGAGTCAGAAAGCGCTCACTGTCCATTTCCTTGTATCACTGGGTCAGAAAGCTCTCACTGTCCATCTCCCTGTATCACTGAGTCAGAAAGCTCTCACTGTCCATTTCCCTGTATCACTGAGTCAGAAAGCGCTCACTGTCCATTTCCCTGTATCACTGAGTCAGAAAGCGCTCACTGTCCATTTCCCAGTATCACTGAGTCAGAAATCTCTCACTGTCCATTTCCTCGTGTCACTGAGTTAGAAAGCGCTCACTGTCCATTTCCCTGTATCACTGAGTCAGAAAGCTCTCACTGTCAATTTCCCTGTATCACTGAGTCAGAAATCTCTCACTGTCCATGTCCCTGTATCACTGAGTCAGAAAGCGCCTACTGTCCATTTCCATGTATCACTGAGTCAGAAAGCTCTCACTGTCCATTTCCTTGTATCACTGAGTCAGAAAGCGCTCACTGTCAATTTCCCTGAATCACTGAGTCAGAAATCTCTCACTGTCCATGTCCCTGTATCACTGAGTCAGAAAGCGCCTACTGTCCATTTCCATGTATCACTGAGTCAGAAAGCTCTCACTGTCCATTTCCTTGTATCACTGAGTCAGAAAGCGCTCACTGTCCATTTCCCTGTGTAACTGAGTCAGAAAGCGCTCACTGTCCATTTCCTTGTATCACTGGGTCAGAAAGCTCTCACTGTCCGTTTCCACGTGTCACTGAGTCAGAAATCGCTCACTGTCCGTTTCCATGTATCACTGAGTCAGAAATCTCTCACTGTCCATTTCCCTGTATCACTGAGTCAGAAAGCTCTCACTGTTTATTTCCCTTTATCACTGAGTCAGAAAGCTCTCACTGTCCATTTCCCGGTATCACTGAGTCAGAAATCTCTCACTGTCCATTTCCTCGTGTCACTAAGTCAGAAAGCGCTCACTGTCAATTTCCCTGTGTCACTGAGTCAGAAAGCTCTCACTGTCCATTTCCCGGTATCACTGAGTCAGAAATCTCTCACTGTCCATTTCCTCATGTCACTGAGTCAGAAAGCGCTCACTGTCCATTTCCCTGTATCACTGAGTCAGAAAGCTCTCACTGTCAATTTCCCTGTATCACTGAGTCAGAAATCTCTCACTGTCCATTTCCCTGTATCAATGAGTCAGAAAGCGCCTACTGTCCATTTCCCTGTATCACTGAGTCAGAAAGCTCTCACTGTCCATTTCCCTATATCACTGAGTCAGAAATCTCTCACTGTCCATTTCCCTGTATCACTGAGTCAGAAAGCTCTCACTGTCCATTTCCTTGTATCACTGGGTCAGAAAGCGCTCACTGTCCATTTCCCTGTATCACTGAGTCAGAAAGCGCTCACTGTCCATTTCCCTGTATCACCGAGTCAGAAAGCGCTCACTGTCAATTTCCCTGTATCACTGAGTCAGAAAGCGCTCACTGTCCATTTCCCTGTATCACTGAGTCAGAAATCTCTCACTGTCCATTTCCCTGTATCACTGAGTCAGAAAGCGCCTACTGTCCATTTCCATGTATCACTGAGTCAGAAAGCTCTCACTGTCCATTTCCTTGTATCACTGAGTCAGAAAGCGCTCACTGTCCATTTCCCTGTGTCACTGAGTCAGAAAGCGCTCACTGTCCATTTCCTTGTATCACTGAGTCAGAAAGCTCTCACTGTCCATTTCCCTGTATCACTGAGTCAGAAAGCGCTCACTGTCCATTTCCCTGTATCACTGAGTCAGAAAGCGCTCACTGTCCATTTCCCTGTATCACTGAGTCAGAAAGCTCTCACTGTCCGTTTCCCTGTGTCACTGAGTCAGAAAGCTCTCACTGTCCATTTCCCTGTATCACTGAGTCAGAAATCTCTCATTGTCCATTTCCATGTATCACTGAGTCAGAAATCTCTCATTGTCCATTCCCCTGTATCACTGAGTCAGAAAGCTCTCACTGTCCATTTCCCTGTATCACTGAGTCAGAAAGCTCTCACTGTCCATTTCCCTGTATCACTGAGTCAGAAATCTCTCATTGTCCATTTCCCTGTATCACTGAGTCAGAAAGCTCTCACTGTCCATTTCCCTGTATCACTGAGTCAGAAAGCGCTCACTGTCCATTTCCTTGTATCACTGAGTCAGAAATCTCTCACTGTCCATTTCCCTGTATCACTGAGTCAGAAAGTGCCTACTGTCCATTTCCATGTATCACTGAGTCAGAAAGCGCTCACTGTCAATTTCCCTGTATCACTGAGTCAGAAAGCGCTCACTGTCCATTTCCCTGTATCACTGAGTCAGAAATCTCTCACTGTCCATTTCCCTGTATCACTGAGTCAGAAAGCGCCTACTGTCCATTTCCATGTATCACTGAGTCAGAAAGCTCTCACTGTCCATTTCCTTGTATTACTGAGTCAGAAAGCGCTCACTGTCCATTTCCCTGTGTCACTGAGTCAGAAAGCTCTCACTGTCCATCTCCCTGTATCACTGAGTCAGAAAGCGCTCACTGTCCATTTCCCTGTATCACTGAGTCAGAAAGCTCTCACTGTCCATTTCCCTGTGTCACTGAGTCAGAAAGCTCTCACTGTCCATTTCCCTGTATCACTGAGTCAGAAAGCGCTCACTGTCCATTTCCCTGTATCACTGAGTCAGAAAGCGCTCACTGTCCATTTCCACGTGTCACTGAGTCAGAAAGCGCTCACTGTCCATTTCCTTGTATCACTGGGTCAGAAAGCGCTTACTGTCCATTTCCCTGTATCACTGAGTCAGAAAGCGCTCACTGTCCATTTCCCTGTATCACTGAGTCAGAAAGCGCTCACTGTCCATTTCCCTGTATCACTGAGTCAGAAAGCGCTCACTGTCCATTTCCCTGTATTACTGAGTCAGAAAGCGCTCACTGTCCATTTCCCTGTATCACTGAGTCAGAAAGCGCTCACTGTCCATTTCCCTGTATCACTGAGTCAGAAAGCGCTCACTGTCCATTTCCATATATCACCGAGTCAGAAAGCTCTCACTGTCCATTTCCCTGTATCACTGAGTCAGAAAGCGCTCACTGTCCATTTCCATGTATCACTGAGTCAGAAAGCTCTCACTGTCCATTTCCCTGTATCACTGAGTCAGAAAGCTCTCACTGTCCATTTCCCTGTATCACTGAGTCAGAAAGCGCTCACTGTCCATTTCCTTGTATCACTGGGTCAGAAAGCTCTCACTGTCCATTTCCCTGTATCACTGAGTCAGAAAGCGCTCACTGTCCATTTCCATATATCACCGAGTCAGAAAGCTCTCACTGTCCATTTCCCTGTATCACTGAGTCAGAAAGCGCTCACTGTCCATTTCCATGTATCACTGAGTCAGAAAGCTCTCACTGTCCATTTCCCTGTATCACTGAGTCAGAAAGCTCTCACTGTCCGTTTCCATGTATCACCGAGTCAGAAAGCTCTCACTGTCCATTTCCCTGTATCACTGAGTCAGAAAGCGCTCACTGTCCATTTCCCTGTGTCACTGAGTCAGAAAGCTCTCACTGTCCATTTCCCGGTATCACTGAGTCAGAAATCTCTCACTGTCCATTTCCTCGTGTCACTGAGTCAGAAAGCGCTCACTGTCAATTTCCCTGTGTCACTGAGTCAGAAAGCTCTCACTATCCATTTCCCGGTATCACTGAGTCAGAAATCTCTCGCTGTCCATTTCCTTGTGTCACTGAGTCAGAAAGCGCTCACTGTCCATTTCCCTGTATCACTGAGTCAGAAAGCTCTCACTGTCAATTTCCCTGTATCACTGAGTCAGAAATCTCTCACTGTCCATTTCCCTGTATCACTGAGTCAGAAAGCGCCTACTGTCCATTTCCCTGTATCACTGAGTCAGAAAGCTCTCACTGTCCATTTCCCTGTATCACTGAGTCAGAAATCTCTCACTGTCCATTTCCCTGTATCACTGAGTCAGAAAGCTCTCACTGTCCATTTCCTTGTATCACTGGGTCAGAAAGCGCTCACTGTCCATTTCCCTGTATCACTGAGTCAGAAAGCGCTCACTGTCCATTTCCCTGTATCACCGAGTCAGAAAGCGCTCACTGTCAATTTCCCTGTATCACTGAGTCAGAAAGCGCTCACTGTCCATTTCCCTGTATCACTGAGTCAGAAATCTCTCACTGTCCATTTCCCTGTATCACTGAGTCAGAAAGCGCCTACTGTCCATTTCCATGTATCACTGAGTCAGAAAGCTCTCACTGTCCATTTCCTTGTATCACTGAGTCAGAAAGCGCTCACTGTCCATTTCCCTGTGTCACTGAGTTAGAAAGCGCTCACTGTCCATTTCCTTGTATCACTGAGTCAGAAAGCTCTCACTGTCCATTTCCCTGTATCACTGAGTCAGAAAGCGCTCACTGTCCATTTCCCTGTATCACTGAGTCAGAAAGCGCTCACTGTCCATTTCCACGTGTCACTGAGTCAGAAAACTCTCACTGTCCGTTTCCATGTATCACTGAGTCAGAAAGCTCTCATTGTCCATTTCCCTGTATCACTGAGTCAGAAAGCGCTCACTGTCCATTTCCATGTATCACCGAGTCAGAAAGCGCTCACTGTCCATTTCCATGTATCACTGAGTCAGAAAGCTCTCACTGTCCGTTTCCACGTGTCACTGAGTCAGAAATCGCTCACTGTCCGTTTCCATGTATCACCGAGTCAGAAATCTCTCACTGTCCATTTCCCTGTATCACTGAGTCAGAAAGCTCTCACTGTTTATTTCCCTGTATCACTGAGTCAGAAAGCACTCACTGTCCATTTCCCGGTATCACTGAGTCAGAAATCTCTCACTGTCCATTTCCTCGTGTCACTGAGTCAGAAAGCGCTCACTGTCCATTTCCCTGTATCACTGAGTCAGAAAGCTCTCACTGTCAATTTCCCTGTATCACTGAGTCAGAAATCTCTCACTGTCCATTTCCCTGTATCACTGAGTCAGAAAGCGCCTACTGTCCATTTCCATGTATCACTGAGTCAGAAAGCTCTCACTGTCCATTTCCTTGTATCACTGAGTCAGAAAGCGCTCACTGTCAATTTCCCTGTATCACTGAGTAAGAAAGCTCTCACTGTCCATTTCCCTGTGTAACTGAGTCAGAAAGCGCTCACTGTCCATTTCCTTGTATCACTGGGGCAGAAAGCTCTCACTGTCCATCTCCCTGTATCACTGAGTCAGAAAGCTCTCACTGTCCATTTCCCTGTATCACTGAGTCAGAAAGCGCTCACTGTCCATTTCCCTGTATCACTGAGTCAGAAAGCGCTCACTGTCCATTTCCCGGTATCACTGAGTCAGAAATCTCTCACTGTCCATTTCCTCGTGTCACTGAGTTAGAAAGCGCTCACTGTCCATTTCCCTGTATCACTGAGTCAGAAAGCTCTCACTGTCAATTTCCCTGTATCACTGAGTCAGAAATCTCTCACTGTCCATGTCCCTGTATCACTGAGTCAGAAAGCGCCTACTGTCCATTTCCATGTATCACTGAGTCAGAAAGCTCTCACTGTCCATTTCCTTGTATCACTGAGTCAGAAAGCGCTCACTGTCAATTTCCCTGTATCACTGAGTCAGAAATCTCTCACTGTCCATGTCCCTGTATCACTGAGTCAGAAAGCGCCTACTGTCCATTTCCATGTATCACTGAGTCAGAAAGCTCTCACTGTCCATTTCCTTGTATCACTGAGTCAGAAAGCTCTCACTGTCCATTTCCCTGTGTAACTGAGTCAGAAAGCGCTCACTGTCCATTTCCTTGTATCACTGGGTCAGAAAGCGCTCACTGTCCATTTCCCTGTATCACTGAGTCAGAAAGCGCTCACTGTCCATTTCCCTGTGTCACTGAGTCAGTAAGCTCTCACTGTCCGTTTCCTCGTGTCACTGAGTCAGAAAGCTCTCACTGTCCGTTTCCACGTGTCACTGAGTCAGAAAGCGCTCACTGTCAATTTCCCTGTATCACTGAGTCAGAAATCTCTCACTGTCCATGTCCCTGTATCACTGAGTCAGAAAGCGCCTACTGTCCATTTCCATGTATCACTGAGTCAGAAAGCTCTCACTGTCCATTTCCTTGTATCACTGAGTCAGAAAGCTCTCACTGTCCATTTCCCTGTGTAACTGAGTCAGAAAGCGCTCACTGTCCATTTCCTTGTATCACTGGGTCAGAAAGCGCTCACTGTCCATTTCCCTGTATCACTGAGTCAGAAAGCGCTCACTGTCCATTTCCCTGTGTCACTGAGTCAGTAAGCTCTCACTGTCCGTTTCCTCGTGTCACTGAGTCAGAAAGCTCTCACTGTCCGTTTCCACGTGTCACTGAGTCAGAAAGCTCTCACTGTCCGTTTCCACGTGTCACTGAGTCAGAAAGCGCTCATTGTCCATTTCCATGTATCACCGAGTCAGAAAGCTCTCACAGTCCATTTCCCTGTATCACTGAGTCAGAAAGCTCTCACTGTCCATTTCCATGTATCACTGAGTCAGAAAGCTCTCACTGTCCATTTCCCTGTGTCACTGAGTCAGAAAGCGCTCACTGTCCGTTTCCCTGTGTCACTGAGTCAGAAAGCTCTCACTATCCATTTCCCTGTATCACTGAGTCAGAAAGCTCTCACTGTCTATTTCCCTGTATCACTGAGTCAGAAAGCGCTCACTGTCCATTTCCCTGTATCACTCAGTCAGAAATCTCTCACTGTCCATTTCCTCGTGTCACTGAGTCAGAAAGCTCTCACTGTCCGTTTCCCTGTATAACTGAGTCAGAAAGCTCTCACTGTCCATTTCCCTGTATCACTGAGTCAGAAAGCGCTCACTGTCAATTTCCCTGTATCACTGAGTCAGAAATCTCTCACTGTCCATTTCCCTGTATCACTGAGTCAGAAAGCGCTCACTGTCAATTTCCCTGTATCACTGAGTCAGAAATCTCTCACTGTCCATTTCCCTGTATCACTGAGTCAGAAAGCTCTCACTGTCAATTTCCCTTTATCACTGAGTCAGAAAGCGCTCACTGTCAATTTCTCTGTATCACTGAGTCAGAAAGCGCTCACTGTCCATTTCCCTGTATCACTGAGTCAGAAAGCTCTCACTGTCCGTTACCCTGTATCACTGAGTCAGAAAGCGCTCACTGTCCAATTCCATGTATCACTGAGTCAGAAAGCTCTCACTGTCCATTTCCCTGTATCACTGAGTCAGAAAGCTCTCACTGTCCATTTCCCTGTATCACTGAGTCAGAAAGCTCTCACTGTCCATTTCCCTGTATCACTGAGTCAGAAAGCGCTCACTGTCCATTTCCCTGTACCACTGAGTCAGAAAGCTCTCACTGTCCATTTCCCTGTACCACTGAGTCAGAAACCGCTCACTGTCCATTTCCCTGTATCACTGAGTCAGAAAGCTCTCACTGTCCATTTCCCTGTATCACTGAGTCAGAAAGCGCTCACTGTCCATTTCCCTGTACCACTGAGTCAGAAAGCGCTCACTGTCCATTTCCCTGTACCACTGAGTCAGAAAGCGCTCACTGTCCATTTCCCTGTATCACTGAGTCAGAAAGCTCTCACTGTCCATTTCCCTGTATCACTGAGTCAGAAAGCGCTCACTGTCCATTTCCCTGTATCACTGAGTCAGAAAGCTCTCACTGTCCATGTCCCTGTATCACTGAGTCAGAAAGCGCCTACTGTCCATTTCCATGTATTACTGAGTCAGAAAGCTCTCACTGTCCATTTCCTTGTATCACTGAGTCAGAAAGCGCTCACTGTCAATTTCCCTGTATCACTGAGTCAGAAATCTCTCACTGTCCATGTCCCTGTATCACTGAGTCAGAAAGCGCCTACTGTCCATTTCCATGTATCACTGAGTCAGAAAGCTCTCACTGTCCATTTCCTTGTATCACTGAGTCAGAAAGCTCTCACTGTCCATTTCCCTGTGTAACTGAGTCAGAAAGCGCTCACTGTCCATTTCCTTGTATCACTGGGTCAGAAAGCGCTCACTGTCCATTTCCCTGTATCACTGAGTCTGAAAGCGCTCACTGTCCATTTCCCTGTGTCACTGAGTCAGTAAGCTCTCACTGTCCGTTTCCTCGTGTCACTGAGTCAGAAAGCTCTCACTGTCCGTTTCCACGTGTCACTGAGTCAGAAAGCTCTCACTGTCCGTTTCCACGTGTCACTGAGTCAGAAAGCGCTCATTGTCCATTTCCATGTATCACCGAGTCAGAAAGCTCTCACAGTCCATTTCCCTGTATCACTGAGTCAGAAAGCTCTCACTGTCCATTTCCATATATCACTGAGTCAGAAAGCTCTCACTGTCCATTTCCCTGTGTCACTGAGTCAGAAAGCGCTCACTGTCCGTTTCCCTGTGTCACTGAGTCAGAAAGCTCTCACTATCAATTTCCCTGTATCACTGAGTCAGAAAGCTCTCACTGTCTATTTCCCTGTGTCACTGAGTCAGAAAGCTCTCACTGTCCATTTCCCTGTATCACTGAGTCAGAAAGCTCTCACTGTCCATTTCCCTGTATCACTGAGTCAGAAAGCGCTCACTGTCCATTTCCCTGTACCACTGAGTCAGAAAGCGCTCACTGTCCATTTCCCTGTACCACTGAGTCAGAAAGCGCTCACTGTCCATTTCCCTGTATCACTGAGTCAGAAAGCGCTCACTGTCCATTTCCCTGTACCACTGAGTCAGAAAGCTCTCACTGTCCATTTCCCTGTACCACTGAGTCAGAAAGCACTCACTGTCCATTTCCCTGTATCACTGAGTCAGAAAGCTCTCACTGTCCATTTCCCTGTATCACTGAGTCAGAAAGCGCTCACTGTCCATTTCCCTGTACCACTGAGTCAGAAAGCGCTCACTGTCCATTTCCCTGTACCACTGAGTCAGAAAGCGCTCACTGTCCATTTCCCTGTATCACTGAGTCAGAAAGCTCTCACTGTCCATTTCCCTGTATCACTGAGTCAGAAAGCGCTCACTGTCCATTTCCCTGTATCACTGAGTCAGAAAGCTCTCACTGTCCATTTCCCTGTATCACTGAGTCAGAAAGCTCTCACTGTCCATTTCCCTGTGTCACTGAGTCAGAAAGCGCTCACTGTCCATTTCCCTGTATCACTGAGTCAGAAAGCACTCACTGTCCATTTCCCTGTACCACTGAGTCAGAAAGCTATGACGCTGAGTGTAAGTTACTGAATATCTGCACTAGTGGCCGCTGCTGGGAAATGCCACTGGCAGGAGAAATGATCATCTAGAAAATACACTGTGTGCTGCTAGCATCTCATTTTCTTTGCATCATTGTACATAGACAGTTTGCTTATGCAAAGTTACAGTTCATCGGACCTGGCCAGGACCCCTAATCACCGCTCCCCTCTGTATCCATTGATAGCACCATCCTCACCTCTGTCGCCCAAGTTCGTGGCATTCTCGATTCTTCCTCCTTCACTCCTCATATGCAGTGTATATCACAATCATATCTCTCCACCAGCCCAGTATCTCTGGAATCAGACACGTCCTCACCATGGACACCTTAAAAACCCTCATCATGTACTTGACATTTCCTCTCTGGACTACTGCAACCTTCACCATTCTGGCTAAGGTCCAGTGTGACCACGTGGAGGATGAATATACCGAGTATTCCATTCCCACAGAGTGACCACGTGGAGGAGGAATATACAGAGTATTCCAATCCCACAGTGACCACGTGGAGGAGAAATATACTGAGTATTCCAATCCCACAGTGACCACGTGAAGCAGGAATATACTGGGTGTTCCAATCCCACAGAGTAACCACGTAGAGGATGAATATACTGGGTATTACAATCCCAAAGAGTGACCACGCGGAGGATGAATATACTGAGTATTACAATTCCACAGAGTGACCACGTGGAGGAGGAATATACTGGGTGTTCCAATCCCACAGAGTAACCACGTAGAGGATGAATATACTGGGTATTACAATCCCAAAGAGTGACCACGCGTAGTTTGATTATACTGAGTATTACAATCCCACAGAGTGACCACGTGGAGGATGAATATACTGAGTATTCCAATCCCACAGAGTAACCACGTAGAGGATGAATATACTGGGTATTATAATCCCACGGAGAGACCACGCGGAGGTTGAATATACTGAGTATTACAATCCCACAGAGTGACCATGTGGAGGATAAATATAATGGGTGTTCCAATCCCACAGAGTGACCAAGTGGAGGATGAATATACTGGGTGTTCCAATCCCACAGAGTGAACATGCAGAGGAAGAATATACTGAGTATTCCAATCCCACAGAGTGACCACGTGAGAATGAGTATACTAGGTTCTACAATTTCAGAGGGACCACATAGAGGATGAATATACTAGGTATTACAATCCCAAAGAGTGACCACGTGGAGGATGAATATACTGGGTATTCCAATCCCACAGAGTGACCACTTGGAGGATGAATATACTGGGTATTCCAATCCCACAGAGTGACCACGTGGGGGATGAATATACTCGGTATTACAATCCCACAGAGTGACCACGTGGAGGATGATTATACTGGATATAACAATCCCTCAGAGATACTACGTGGAGGATGAATATACTGGGTATTACAATCCCTCAGAGATACCACGTGGAGGATGAATATACTGGATATTACAATCCCTCAGAGTGACCACGTGGAGTATGAATATACTAGGTATTACAGTCCCACAGAGTGAACACAGACGATTAATATACTGGGTATTCCAATCCCACAGAGTGACCACGTGGAGGATGAACATAATGGGTGTTCCAATCCCACAGAGTGAACACGCAGAGGAAGAATATACTGAGTATTCCAATCCCACAGAGTAACCACGTGGAGGATAAATACACTAGGTATTAAAATTCCATAGGATGTCCACGTGGAGGATGAATACACTGGTATACCAATCCCACAGAGTGACCACGTGGAGGATAAATATACTAGGTATTACAATCCAATAGGATGTCCACGTGGAGGATGAATATACTGGGTATTGCAATCCCACAGAGTGACCACGTGGAGTAAAAATATATTGGGTTTTCAAATACCACAGAGTGACCACGTGGAGTATCTGAATATACTGGATATTACAATCCCACAGAGTGACCATGTGGAGGATGAATATACTGAGTATTGCAATCCCTCAGAGATACCACATGGAGGAGGAATATACTGAGTATTACAATCCCACAGAGTGACCACGTGGAGGATGAATATACTGAATAAAACAATCCCTCAGAGATACAACGTGGAAGATGAATATATTGGGTATTGCAATCCCACAGAGTGACCACGTGGAATTAAAATATATTGAGTTTTCAAATACCACAGAGTGACCACGTGGAGGATGTGAATATAATAGGTACTACAATCTCACAGAGTTACCACGTGGAGGAATATACTAGGTATTACAATCTCACAGAGTGACCACGTGGAGGAATATACTGGGTATTACAATCTCACAGAGTGACCACGTGGAGGAGGAATATACTGAATATTCCAATCCCAGAGAGTGACCACGTGGAGGAGGAATATACTGAATATTCCAATCCCACAGAGTGACCACGTGGAGGAATATACTAGGTATTCCAATCCCACAGAGTGACCACGTGGAGGATGAATATACTGGGTATTACAATCCCACAGAGTGACCACGTGGAGGATGAATATACTGGGTATTACAATCCCACAGAGTGACCACGTGGATGATGAGTATACTAGGTATTACAGTCCCTCAGAGTGACCACGTGGAGGAGTAATATACTGGGTATTACAATCCCTCAGAGTGACCACGTGGAGGATGTGAATATAATAGGTACTACAATCTCACAGAGTTACCACGTGGAGGAATATACTAGGTATTACAATCTCACAGAGTGACCACGTGGAGGAATATACTGGGTATTACAATCTCACAGAGTGAACACGCAGAGGAAGAATATACTGAGTATTCCAATCCCACAGAGTAACCACGTGGAGGATAAATACACTAGGTATTAAAATTCCATAGGATGTCCACGTGGAGGATGAATACACTGGTATACCAATCCCACAGAGTGACCACGTGGAGGATAAATATACTAGGTATTACAATCCAATAGGATGTCCACGTGGAGGATGAATATACTGGGTATTGCAATCCCACAGAGTGACCACGTGGAGTAAAAATATATTGGGTTTTCAAATACCACAGAGTGACCACGTGGAGGATCTGAATATACTGGATATTACAATCCCACAGAGTGACCATGTGGAGGATGAATATACTGAGTATTGCAATCCCTCAGAGATACCACATGGAGGAGGAATATACTGAGTATTACAATCCCACAGAGTGACCACGTGGAGGATGAATATACTGAATAAAACAATCCCTCAGAGATACAACGTGGAAGATGAATATATTGGGTATTGCAATCCCACAGAGTGACCACGTGGAATTAAAATATATTGAGTTTTCAAATACCACAGAGTGACCACGTGGAGGATGTGAATATAATAGGTACTACAATCTCACAGAGTTACCACGTGGAGGAATATACTAGGTATTACAATCTCACAGAGTGACCACGTGGAGGAGGAATATACTGGGTATTACAATCTCACAGAGTGACCACGTGGAGGAGGAATATACTGAATATTCCAATCCCAGAGAGTGACCACGTGGAGGAGGAATATACTGAATATTCCAATCCCACAGAGTGACCACGTGGAGGAATATACTAGGTATTCCAATTCCACAGAGTGACCACGTGGAGGATGAATATACTGGGTATTACAATCCCACAGAGTGACCACGTGGAGGATGAATATACTGGGTATTACAATCCCACAGAGTGACCACGTGGATGATGAGTATACTAGGTATTACAGTCCCTCAGAGTGACCACGTGGAGGAGTAATATACTGGGTATTACAATCCCTCAGAGTGACCACGTGGAGGATGTGAATATAATAGGTACTACAATCTCACAGAGTTACCACGTGGAGGAATATACTAGGTATTACAATCTCACAGAGTGACCACGTGGAGGAATATACTGGGTATTACAATCTCATAGAGTGACCACGTGGAGGAGGAATATACTGAATATTCCAATCCCACAGAGTGACCACGTGGAAGAGGATTATACTGAATATTCCAATCCCACAGAGTGACCACGTGGAGGAATATACTAGGTATTCCAATCCCACAGAGTGACCACGTGTAGGATGAATATACTGGGTATTACAATCCCACAGAGTGACCACGTGGAGAATGAATATACTGGGTATTACAATCCCACAGAGTGACCATGTGGAGGATGAGTATACTAGGTATTACAATCCCTCAGAGTGACCACGTGGAGGAGGAATATACTGGATATTACCATCCCTCAGAGTGACCACGTGGAGTATGAATATACTAGGTATTACAGTCCCACAGAGTGAACACAGAGGATGAATATACTGGGTATTCCAATCCCACAGAGTGACCACGTGGAGGATGAACATACTGGGTGTTCCAATCCCACAGAGTGAACACGCAGAGGAAGAATATACTGAGTATTCCAATCCCACAGAGTAACCACATGGAGGATAAATACACTAGGTATTACAATTCCATAGGATGTCCACGTGGAGGATGAATACACTGGTATACCAATCCCACAGAGTGACCACGTGGAGGATAAATATACTAGGTATTACAATCCAATAGGATGTCCACGTGGAGGATGAATATACTGGGTATTGCAATCCCACAGAGTGACCACATGGAGTAAAAATATATTGGGTTTTCAAATACCACAGAGTGACCACGTGGAGTATCTGAATATACTGGATATTACAATCCCACAGAGTGACCATGTGGAGGATGAATATACTGAGTATTGCAATCCCTCAGAGATACCACATGGAGGAGGAATATACTGAGTATTACAATCCCACAGAGTGACCACGTGGAGGATGAATATACTGAATAAAACAATCCCTCAGAGATACAACGTGGAAGATGAATATATTGGGTATTGCAATCCCACAGAGTGACCACGTGGAATTAAAATATATTGAGTTTTCAAATACCACAGAGTGACCACGTGGAGGATGTGAATATAATAGGTACTACAATCTCACAGAGTTACCACGTGGAGGAATATACTAGGTATTACAATCTCACAGAGTGACCACGTGGAGGAATATACTGGGTATTACAATCTCACAGAGTGACCACGTGGAGGAGGAATATACTGAATATTCCAATCCCAGAGAGTGACCACGTGGAGGAGGAATATACTGAATATTCCAATCCCACAGAGTGACCACGTGGAGGAATATACTAGGTATTCCAATCCCACAGAGTGACCACGTGGAGGATGAATATACTGGGTATTACAATCCCACAGAGTGACCACGTGGAGGATGAATATACTGGGTATTACAATCCCACAGAGTGACCACGTGGATGATGAGTATACTAGGTATTACAGTCCCTCAGAGTGACCACGTGGAGGAGTAATATACTGGGTATTACAATCCCTCAGAGTGACCACGTGGAGGATGTGAATATAATAGGTACTACAATCTCACAGAGTTACCACGTGGAGGAATATACTAGGTATTACAATCTCACAGAGTGACCACGTGGAGGAATATACTGGGTATTACAATCTCACAGAGTGAACACGCAGAGGAAGAATATACTGAGTATTCCAATCCCACAGAGTAACCACGTGGAGGATAAATACACTAGGTATTAAAATTCCATAGGATGTCCACGTGGAGGATGAATACACTGGTATACCAATCCCACAGAGTGACCACGTGGAGGATAAATATACTAGGTATTACAATCCAATAGGATGTCCACGTGGAGGATGAATATACTGGGTATTGCAATCCCACAGAGTGACCACGTGGAGTAAAAATATATTGGGTTTTCAAATACCACAGAGTGACCACGTGGAGGATCTGAATATACTGGATATTACAATCCCACAGAGTGACCATGTGGAGGATGAATATACTGAGTATTGCAATCCCTCAGAGATACCACATGGAGGAGGAATATACTGAGTATTACAATCCCACAGAGTGACCACGTGGAGGATGAATATACTGAATAAAACAATCCCTCAGAGATACAACGTGGAAGATGAATATATTGGGTATTGCAATCCCACAGAGTGACCACGTGGAATTAAAATATATTGAGTTTTCAAATACCACAGAGTGACCACGTGGAGGATGTGAATATAATAGGTACTACAATCTCACAGAGTTACCACGTGGAGGAATATACTAGGTATTACAATCTCACAGAGTGACCACGTGGAGGAATATACTGGGTATTACAATCTCACAGAGTGACCACGTGGAGGAGGAATATACTGAATATTCCAATCCCAGAGAGTGACCACGTGGAGGAGGAATATACTGAATATTCCAATCCCACAGAGTGACCACGTGGAGGAATATACTAGGTATTCCAATTCCACAGAGTGACCACGTGGAGGATGAATATACTGGGTATTACAATCCCACAGAGTGACCACGTGGAGGATGAATATACTGGGTATTACAATCCCACAGAGTGACCACGTGGATGATGAGTATACTAGGTATTACAGTCCCTCAGAGTGACCACGTGGAGGAGTAATATACTGGGTATTACAATCCCTCAGAGTGACCACGTGGAGGATGTGAATATAATAGGTACTACAATCTCACAGAGTTACCACGTGGAGGAATATACTAGGTATTACAATCTCACAGAGTGACCACGTGGAGGAATATACTGGGTATTACAATCTCATAGAGTGACCACGTGGAGGAGGAATATACTGAATATTCCAATCCCACAGAGTGACCACGTGGAAGAGGATTATACTGAATATTCCAATCCCACAGAGTGACCACGTGGAGGAATATACTAGGTATTCCAATCCCACAGAGTGACCACGTGTAGGATGAATATACTGGGTATTACAATCCCACAGAGTGACCACGTGGAGAATGAATATACTGGGTATTACAATCCCACAGAGTGACCATGTGGAGGATGAGTATACTAGGTATTACAATCCCTCAGAGTGACCACGTGGAGGAGGAATATACTGGATATTACCATCCCTCAGAGTGACCACGTGGAGTATGAATATACTAGGTATTACAGTCCCACAGAGTGAACACAGAGGATGAATATACTGGGTATTCCAATCCCACAGAGTGACCACGTGGAGGATGAACATACTGGGTGTTCCAATCCCACAGAGTGAACACGCAGAGGAAGAATATACTGAGTATTCCAATCCCACAGAGTAACCACATGGAGGATAAATACACTAGGTATTACAATTCCATAGGATGTCCACGTGGAGGATGAATACACTGGTATACCAATCCCACAGAGTGACCATGTGGAGGATAAATATACTAGATATTACAATCCAATAGGATGTCCACGTGGAGGATGAATATACTGGGTATTGCAATTCCACAGTGACCACGTGGAGTAAAAATATATTGAGTTTTCAAATATCACAGAGTTACCACGTGGAGGATGTGAATATACTGGATATTACAATCCCACAGAATGACCATGTGGAGGATGAATATACTGAGTATTGCAATCCCTCAGATACCACGTGGAGGAGGAATATACTGAGTATTACAATCCTACAGAGTGACCACGTGGAGGATGAATATACTGGATATAACAATCCCTCAGAGATACAACGTGGAGGATGAATTTACTGGGTATTACAATCCCTCAGAGTGACCATGTGGAGGATGAATATACTGAATATAACAATCCCACAGAGTGACCACGTAGAGTAAAAATATATTGAGTTTTCAAATACCACAGAGTGACCACGTGGTACTACAATCTCACAGAGTTACCACGTGGAGGAATATACTAGGTATTACAATCTCACAGAGTGACCACGTGGAGGAATATACTGGGTATTACAATCTCACAGAGTGACCACGTGGAGGAGGAATATACTGAATATTCCAATCCCACAGAGTGACCACGTGGAGGAGGAATATTCAGTATATTCCAATCCCACAGAGTGACCACATGGAGGAATATACTAGGTATTCCAATCCCACAGAGTGACCACGTGGAGGAATATACTAGGTATTACAATCCCACAGAGTGACCACGTGGAGGATGAGTATACTAGGTATTACAATCCCTCAGAGTGACCACGTGGAGGAGGAATATACTGGGTATTACAATACCTCAGAGTGACCACGTGGAGGATGAATATACTAGGTATTCGAATCCCTCAGAGATACCACGTGGAGGAGGAATATACTGAGTATTACAATCCCACAGAGTGACCACGTGGAGGATGAAAATACTCGGTATTACAATCCCACAGAGTGACCACGTGGAGGAGGAATATACTCGATATTACAATCCCACAGAGTGACCACGTGGAGAATGAATATACTAGGTATTACAATCCCTCAGAGTGACCACATGGAGGAGGAATATACTGGGTATTACAATACCTCAGAGTGACCACGTGGAGGATGAATATACTAGGTATTCAAATCCCTCAGAGATACCACGTGGAGGAGGAAAATACTGAGTAATACAATCCCAGAGTGACCACGTGGAGGATGAAAATACTAGGTATTACAATCCCACAGAGTGACCACGTGGAGGAGGAATATACTCGGTATTACAATCCCACAGAGTGACCACGTGGAGAATGAATATACTAGGTATTACAATCCCATAGAGTGACCACGTGGAGGATGAGTATACTAGGTATTACAATCCCTCAGAGTGACCACGTGGAGGAGGAATATACTGGGTATTACAATACCTCAGAGTGACCACGTGGAGGATGAATATACTAGGTATTCAAATCCCTCAGAGATACCACGTGGAGGAGGAATATACTGAGTATTACAATCCCACAGAGTGACCACGTGGAGGATGAAAATACTAGGTATTACAATCCCACAGAGTGACCACGTGGAGGAGGAATATACTCGGTATTACAATCCCAGAGTGACCACGTGGAGAATGAATATACTAGGTATTACAATCCCACAGAGTGACCACGTGGAGGATGAGTATACTAGGTATTACAATCGCTCAGAGTGACCACGTGGAGGAGGAATATACCAGGTATTACAATACGTCAGAGTGACCACGTGGAGGATGAATATACTAGGTATTCGAATCCCTCAGAGATACCACGTGGAGGAGGAATATACTGAGTATTACAATCCCACAGAGTGACCACGTGGAGGATGAAAATACTAGGTATTACAATCCCACAGAGTGACCACGTGGAGGAGGAATATACTCGGTATTACAATCCCACAGAGTGACCACGTGGAGAATGAATATACTGGGTATTACAATCCCACAGAGTGACCACGTGGAGGATGAGTATGTAACGGACGCAGCCCAGCTGGCTCTTGAGGAGTACTTTTTGCAGCCTGTTTCTGGATTCAGTGCGTAAGTGTAAAGAGACAAGACAGAACTTGGTTATCACTTATACTGCATGCTGCCTGGATTCCAAATAGAAATGGACATCACATATTATTGTGAAACATCATCCCTCTGTTATATGTGTTTGTGTTTATCAGGGAATATTATCTCTAGCCTGATGTTTTGTACAGAATGCATATGAAGATGTGTATATATATATATATATATATGATTGTATTGTGTTGTGTTATTATATTGTACAGTTATATTTTATATGTTATATTTGGACTATGCGGTTTATTTGGTTATACTGTGTTCAATGTGTGTAGTTGTTTATAGGAATAGTTATCTGCCAGAGGATTTCACAGACAAATAGCAGCTGGAATACCTTGTCTGCTATAAAGGGGATCAATCTGGTGGTGAATGGACACTATCTGATACTTGGAGGAGGGATAACCTAATTAGCATCCATTGTTCTTTTAGTAGGCATGTATAGACATGTTACAGGACAACAGCAGGTGTTACCCTGCGATGAACCTGGCCTTTTCCCAGCCATATCCACCCCTTACTCTGCAGCTCCAATTAGCAGAGAGGACCACGTCTTGGACAGCCCTGGAAGGCAGGTCTACACCTAGAGGAATTGGTGGGATTTTTAAAAAGAGAGAGTGGAGTTCCTGACCTGAGAGGAATAAGGTGTATGGCTTCTGAAAGCTACTGGTAGGATAACACTTCCAGTGTGCGGAGGCCTAGAAGCATCATTGGGGTCTGCTGGTTTCAAGAGGCTACTGGACGTGCACTGAGGATGAGGCTGCCAGTGTGCTGAGTGAGGATTGTGTCTGAATGCCTTGTGGACACTGGATGACAAGCTTTTCCTGGGAGTGCAGACTTGTTGGCTCTGCTATACAGATACTCCCTCACACATCTGTAATCCTATACTATTGTGGGAACCTAGACGAGGCTGAAGTTAGCTTCTTATTCGGCCAGCTTCTTATTCACTTCTTATTCAAGCTCCAGCTTCTTATTCACTTCTTATTCGAACTCCAGCTTCTTATTCAGATCATTCAGTTTCGCAAGGGTTAATGAGTCTTCTGTCACAAATTTGACACCTGAAATCAACAGAGTAGGGTCCCTTGCATGTGACCCACTTGTATTTTGCCTGGCCCAACGCTGTTTTGGGCATGAAATACACTGGCAAAGTGGGCACACACACCATATTTTGCCATTTTGAATAAGTAGCTGTAGTTTTGCAAGGGTTAACTAGTCTTGGGCCACAAATTTGACCCCTGAAATCAACAGAGAGTGGTCACTTGCATGTGATCCACTTGTATTTTGCTTGGCCCAACGCTGTTTTGGGCATGAAATACACTGGCAAAGTGGGCACACACACCATATTTTCCATTTTGAATAAGTAGCTGTAGTTTTGCAAGGGTTAACCAGTCTTGGGCCACAAATTTGACACCTGAAATCAACAGAGGGTGGTCAGTTACATATGACCCACTTGTATTTTGCTTGGCCCAACGCTGTTTTGGGCATGAAATACACTGGCAAAGTGGGCGCAAACACCATGTTTTGCTATTTTGAATAAGTAGCTGTAGTTTTGCAAGGGTTAACTAGTCTTGGGCCACAAATTTGACCCCTGAAATCAACAGAGAGTGGTCACTTGCATGTGACCCACTTGTATTTTGCCTTGCCCAACGCTGTTTTGGGCATGAAATACACTGGCAAAGTGGGCACACACACCATATTTTGCCATTTCCAATAAGTAGCTGTAGTTTTGCAAGGGTTAACCAGTCTTGGGCCACAAATTTGACACCTGAACTCAACAGAGGGTGGTCAGTTACATATGACCCACTTGTATTTTGCTTGGCCCAACGCTGTTTTGGGCATGAAATACACTGGCAAAGTGGGCACACACACCATGTTTTGCTATTTTGAATAAGTAGCTGTAGTTTTGCAAGGGTTAACCAGTCTTGGGCCACAAATTTGACACCTGAAATCAACAGAGGGTGGTCACTTACATATGATCCACTTGTATTATGCTTGGCCCAACGCTGTTTTGGGCATGAAATACACTGGCAAAGTGGGCACAGACACCATTTTATAAATTGCCATTTTGAATAAGTAGCTGTAGTTTTGCAAGGGTTAACTAGTCTTGGGCCACAAATTTGACCCCTGAAATCAACAGAGGGTGGTCACTTACATATGACCCACTTGTATTTTGCTTGGCCCAACGCTGTTTTGGGCATGGAATACACTGGCAAAGTGGGCACAAACACCATTTTATAAATTGCCATTTTGAATAAGTAGCTGTAGTTTTGCAAGGGTTAACTAGTCTTGGGCCACAAATTTGACCCCTGAAATCAACAGAGAGTGGTCACTTGCATGTGACCCACTTGTATTTTGCCTGGCCCAACGCTGTTTTGGGCAGGAAATACACTGGCAAAGTGGGCACACACACCATATTTTCAATTTTGAATAAGTAGCTGTAGTTTTGCAAGGGTTAACCAGTCTTGGGCCACAAATTTGACACCTGAAATCAACAGAGGGTGGTCAGTTACATATGACCCACTTGTATTTTGTTTGGCCCAACACTGTTTTGGGCATGAAATACACTGGCAAAGCGGGCACACACACCATATTTTCCATTTTGAATAAGTAGCTGTAGTTTTGCAAGGGTTAACCAGTCTTGGGCCACAAATTTGACACCTGAAATCAACAGAGGGTGGTCACTTATATATCACCCACTTGTATTTTGCTTGGCCCAACGCTGTTTTGGGCATGAAATACACTGGCAAAGTGGGCACACACACCATGTTTTGCTATTTTGAATAAGTAGCTGTAGTTTTGCAAGGGTTAACCAGTCTTGGGCCACAAATTTGACACCTGAAATCAACAGAGGGTGGTCACTTACATATGACCCACTTGTATTTTGCTTGGCCCAACGCTGTTTTGGGCATGAAATACACTGGCAAAGTGGGCACACACACCATATTTTCCATTTTGAATAAGTAGCTGTAGTTTTGCAAGGGTAAACTAGTCTTGGGCCACAAATTTGACACCTGAAATCAACAGAGGGTGGTCAGTTACATATGACCCACTTGTATTTTGCTTGGCCCAACGCATTTTGGGCATGAAATACACTGGCAAAGTGGCCACAAACACCATGTTTTGCTATTTTGAATAAGTAGCTGTAGTTTTGCAAGGGTTAACTAGTCTTGGGCCACAAATTTGACCCCTGAAATCAACAGAGGGTGGTCAGTTACATATGACCCACTTGTATTTTGCTTGGCCCAACGCATTTTGGGCATGAAATACACTGGCAAAGTGGCCACACACACCATGTTTTGCTATTTTGAATAAGTAGCTGTAGTTTTGCAAGGGTTAACTAGTCTTGGGCCACAAATTTGACCCCTGAAATCAACAGAGAGTGGTCACTTGCATATGACCCACTTGTATTTTGCCTGGCCCAACGCTGTTTTGGGCATGAAATACACTGGCAAAGTGGGCACAGACACCATTTTATAAATTGCCATTTTGAATAAGTAGCTGTAGTTTTGCAAGGGTTAACTAGTCTTGGGCCACAAATTTGACCCCTGAAATCAACAGAGGGTGGTTACTTACATATGACCCACTTGTATTTTGCTTGGCCCAACGCTGTTTTGGGCATGAAATACACTGGCAAAGTGGGCGCAAACACCATTTTATAAATTGCCATTTTGAATAAGTAGCTGTAGTTTTGCAAGGGTTAACTAGTCTTGGGCCACAAATTTGACCCCTGAAATCAACAGAGTGGTCACTTGCATGTGACCCACTTGTATTTTGCCTGGCCCAACGCTGTTTTGGGCATGAAATACACTGGCAAAGTGGGCACACACACCATATTTTCAATTTTGAATAAGTAGCTGTAGTTTTGCAAGGGTTAACCAGTCTTGGGCCACAAATTTGACCCCTGAAATCAACAGAGAGTGGTCACTTGCATGTGACCCACTTGTATTTTGCCTGGCCCAACGCTGTTTTGGGCATGAAATACACTGGCATAGTGGGCACACACACCATATTTTCCATTTTGAATAAGTAGCTGTAGTTTTGCAAGGGTTAACCAGTCTTGGGCCACAAATTTGACACCTGAAATCAACAGAGGGTGGTCAGTTACATATGACCCACTTGTATTTTGTTTGGCCCAACACTGTTTTGGGCATGAAATACACTGGCAAAGCGGGCACACACACCATATTTTCCATTTTGAATAAGTAGCTGTAGTTTTGCAAGGGTTAACCAGTCTTGGGCCACAAATTTGACACCTGAAATCAGCAGAGGGTGGTCACTTACATATCACCCACTTGTATTTTGCTTGGCCCAACGCTGTTTTGGGCATGAAATACACTGGCAAAGTGGGCACACACACCATGTTTTGCTATTTTGAATAAGTAGCTGTAGTTTTGCAAGGGTTAACCAGTCTTGGGCCACAAATTTGACCCCTGAAATCAACAGAGGGTGGTCACTTACATATGACCCACTTGTATTTTGCTTGGCCCAACGCTGTTTTGGGCATGAAATACACTGGCAAAGTGGGCACACACACCATATTTTCCATTTTGAATAAGTAGCTGTAGTTTTGCAAGGGTTAACTAGTCTTGGGCCACAAATTTGACACCTGAAATCAACAGAGGGTGGTCAGTTACATATGACCCACTTGTATTTTGCTTGTCCCAACGCTGTTTTGGGCATGAAATAAACTGGCAAAGTGGGCAGACACCATTTTATAAATTGCCATTTTGAATAAGTAGCTGTAGTTTTGCAAGGGTTAACTAGTCTTGGGCCACAAATTTGACCCCTGAAATCAACAGAGGGTGGTCACTTACATATGACCCACTTGTATTTTGCTTGGCCCAACGCTGTTTTGGGCATGAAATACACTGGCAAAGTGGGCACAAACACCATTTTATAAATTGCCATTTTGAATAAGTAGCTGTAGTTTTGCAAGGGTTAACTAGTCTTGGGCCACAAATTTGACCCCTGAAATCAACAGAGAGTGGTCACTTGCATATGACCCACTTGTATTTTGCCTGGCCCAACGCTGTTTTGGGCATGAAATACTAGAGATGAGCGGGTTCGGTTTCTCTGAATCCGAACCCGCCAGAACTTCATGTTTTTTTTCACGGGTCCGAGCGACTCGGATCTTCCCGCCTTGCTCGGTTAACCCGAGCGCGCCCGAACGTCATCATGACGCTGTCGGATTCTCGCGAGGCTCGGATTCTATCGCGAGACTCGGATTCTATATAAGGAGCCGCGCGTCGCCGCCATTTTCACACGTGCATTGAGATTGATAGGGAGAGGACGTGGCTGGCGTCCTCTCCGTTTAGAATAGATTAGAGAGACACTTGATTTACTAATTTTGGGGAGCATTAGGAGTACTCAGTACAGTGCAGAGTTTTGCTGATAGTGACCACCAGTTTTATTTATAATCCGTTCTCTGCCTGAAAAAAGCGATACACAGCACACAGTGACTCAGTCACATACCATATCTGTGTGCACTGCTCAGGCTCAGGCCAGTGTGCTGCATCATCTATTATCTATATATAATATTATATATATATCTGTCTGACTGCTCAGCTCACACAGCTTATAATTGTGGGGGAGACTGGGGAGCACTACTGCAGTGCCAGTTATAGGTTATAGCAGGAGCCAGGAGTACATAATATATTATATAGTGAGTGACCACCAGACACACAGTGCAGTTTATTTAATATATCCGTTCTCTGCCTGAAAAAAGTGATACACACAGTGACTCAGTCAGTCACATACCATATCTGTGTGCACTGCTCAGGCTCAGGCCAGTGTGCTGCATCATCTATTATCTATATATAATATTATATATATCTGTCTGACTGCTCAGCTCACACAGCTTATAATTGTGGGGGAGACTGGGGAGCACTACTGCAGTGCCAGTTATAGGTTATAGCAGGAGCCAGGAGTACATAATATATTATATAGTGAGTGACCACCAGACACACAGTGCAGTTTATTTAATATATCCGTTCTCTGCCTGAAAAAAGCGATACACACAGTGACTCAGTCAGTCACATACCATATCTGTGTGCACTGCTCAGGCTCAGGCCAGTGTGCTGCATCATCTATATATATTATATATCTGTCTGACTGCTCAGCTCACACAGCTTATAATTGTGGGGGAGACTGGGGAGCACTACTGCAGTGCCAGTTATAGGTTATAGCAGGAGCCAGGAGTACATAATATATTATATAGTGAGTGACCACCAGACACACAGTGCAGTTTATTTAATATATCCGTTCTCTGCCTGAAAAAAGCGATACACACAGTGACTCAGTCAGTCACATACCATATCTGTGTGCACTGCTCAGGCTCAGGCCAGTGTGCTGCATCATCTATATATATTATATATCTGTCTGACTGCTCAGCTCACACAGCTTATAATTGTGGGGGAGACTGGGGAGCACTACTGCAGTGCCAGTTATAGGTTATAGCAGGAGCCAGGAGTACATAATATTATATTAAAATTAAACAGTGCACACTTTTGCTGCAGGAGTGCCACTGCCAGTGTGACTAGTGACCAGTGACCTGACCACCAGTATATAATATTAGTAGTATACTATCTCTTTATCAACCAGTCTATATATTAGCAGCAGACACAGTACAGTGCGGTAGTTCACGGCTGTGGCTACCTCTGTGTCGGCACTCGGCAGCCCGTCCATAATTGTATATACCACCTAACCGTGGTTTTTTTTTCTTTCTTTATACATACATACTAGTTACGAGTATACTATCTCTTTATCAACCAGTCTATATATTAGCAGCAGACACAGTACAGTGCGGTAGTTCACGGCTGTGGCTACCTCTGTGTCGGCACTCGGCAGCCCGTCCATAATTGTATATACCACCTAACCGTGGTTTTTTTTTCTTTCTTTATACATACATACTAGTTACGAGTATACTATCTCTTTATCAACCAGTCTATATATTAGCAGCAGACACAGTACAGTGCGGTAGTTCACGGCTGTGGCTACCTCTGTGTCGGCACTCGGCAGCCCGTCCATAATTGTATATACCACCTAACCGTGGTTTTTTTTTCTTTCTTTATACATACATACTAGTTACGAGTATACTATCTCTTTATCAACCAGTCTATATATTAGCAGCAGACACAGTACAGTGCGGTAGTTCACGGCTGTGGCTACCTCTGTGTCGGCACTCGGCAGCCCGTCCATAATTGTATATACCACCTAACCGTGGTTTTTTTTTCTTTCTTTATACATACATACTAGTTACGAGTATACTATCTCTTTATCAACCAGTCTATATATTAGCAGCAGACACAGTACAGTGCGGTAGTTCACGGCTGTGGCTACCTCTGTGTCGGCACTCGGCAGCCCGTCCATAATTGTATACTAGTATCCAATCCATCCATCTCCATTGTTTACCTGAGGTGCCTTTTAGTTGTGCCTATTAAAATATGGAGAACAAAAATGTTGAGGTTCCAAAATTAGGGAAAGATCAAGATCCACTTCCACCTCGTGCTGAAGCTGCTGCCACTAGTCATGGCCGAGACGATGAAATGCCAGCAACGTCGTCTGCCAAGGCCGATGCCCAATGGCATAGTACAGAGCATGTCAAAACCAAAACACCAAATATCAGTAAAAAAAGGACTCCAAAACCTAAAATAAAATTGTCGGAGGAGAAGCGTAAACTTGCCAATATGCCATTTACCACACGGAGTGGCAAGGAACGGCTGAGGCCCTGGCCTATGTTCATGGCTAGTGGTTCAGCTTCACATGAGGATGGAAGCACTCAGCCTCTCGCTAGAAAACTGAAAAGACTCAAGCTGGCAAAAGCACCGCAAAGAACTGTGCGTTCTTTGAAATCCCAAATCCACAAGGAGAGTCCAATTGTGTCGGTTGCGATGCCTGACCTTCCCAACACTGGACGTGAAGAGCATGCGCCTTCCACCATTTGCACGCCCCCTGCAAGTGCTGGAAGGAGCACCCGCAGTCCAGTTCCTGATAGTCAGATTGAAGATGTCAGTGTTGAAGTACACCAGGATGAGGAGGATATGGGTGTTGCTGGCGCTGGGGAGGAAATTGACCAGGAGGATTCTGATGGTGAGGTGGTTTGTTTAAGTCAGGCACCCGGGGAGACACCTGTTGTCCGTGGGAGGAATATGGCCGTTGACATGCCAGGTGAAAATACCAAAAAAATCAGCTCTTCGGTGTGGAGGTATTTCACCAGAAATGCGGACAACAGGTGTCAAGCCGTGTGTTCCCTTTGTCAAGCTGTAATAAGTAGGGGTAAGGACGTTAACCACCTCGGAACATCCTCCCTTATACGTCACCTGCAGCGCATTCATAATAAGTCAGTGACAAGTTCAAAAACTTTGGGTGACAGCGGAAGCAGTCCACTGACCAGTAAATCCCTTCCTCTTGTAACCAAGCTCACGCAAACCACCCCACCAACTCCCTCAGTGTCAATTTCCTCCTTCCCCAGGAATGCCAATAGTCCTGCAGGCCATGTCACTGGCAATTCTGACGAGTCCTCTCCTGCCTGGGATTCCTCCGATGCATCCTTGCGTGTAACGCCTACTGCTGCTGGCGCTGCTGTTGTTGCCGCTGGGAGTCGATGGTCATCCCAGAGGGGAAGTCGTAAGCCCACTTGTACTACTTCCAGTAAGCAATTGACTGTTCAACAGTCCTTTGCGAGGAAGATGAAATATCACAGCAGTCATCCTACTGCAAAGCGGATAACTGAGTCCTTGACAACTATGTTGGTGTTAGACGTGCGTCCGGTATCCGCCGTTAGTTCACAGGGAACTAGACAATTTATTGAGGCAGTGTGCCCCCGTTACCAAATACCATCTAGGTTCCACTTCTCTAGGCAGGCGATACCGAGAATGTACACGGACGTCAGAAAAAGACTCACCAGTGTCCTAAAAAATGCAGTTGTACCCAATGTCCACTTAACCACGGACATGTGGACAAGTGGAGCAGGGCAGGGTCAGGACTATATGACTGTGACAGCCCACTGGGTAGATGTATGGACTCCCGCCGCAAGAACAGCAGCGGCGGCACCAGTAGCAGCATCTCGCAAACGCCAACTCTTTCCTAGGCAGGCTACGCTTTGTATCACCGCTTTCCAGAATACGCACACAGCTGAAAACCTCTTACGGCAACTGAGGAAGATCATCGCGGAATGGCTTACCCCAATTGGACTCTCCTGTGGATTTGTGGCATCGGACAACGCCAGCAATATTGTGTGTGCATTAAATATGGGCAAATTCCAGCACGTCCCATGTTTTGCACATACCTTGAATTTGGTGGTGCAGAATTTTTTAAAAAAAGACAGGGGCGTGCAAGAGATGCTGTCGGTGGCCAGAAAAATTGCGGGACACTTTCGGCGTACAGGCACCATGTACAGAAGACTGGAGCACCACCAAAAACTACTGAACCTGCCCTGCCATCATCTGAAGCAAGAAGTGGTAACGAGGTGGAATTCAACCCTCTATATGCTTCAGAGGTTGGAGGAGCAGCAAAAGGCCATTCAAGCCTATACAATTGAGCACGATATAGTAGGTGGAATGCACCTGTCTCAAGTGCAGTGGAGAATGATTTCAACGTTGTGCAAGGTTCTGATGCCCTTTGAACTTGCCACACGTGAAGTCAGTTCAGACATTGCCAGCCTGAGTCAGGTCATTCCCCTCATCAGGCTTTTGCAGAAGAAGCTGGAGGCATTGAAGAAGGAGCTAAAAGGGAGCGATTCCGCTAGGCATGTGGGACTTGTGGATGCAGCCCTTAATTCGCTTAACAAGGATTCACGGGTGGTCAATCTGTTGAAATCAGAGCACTACATTTTGGCCACCGTGCTCGATCCTAGATTTAAAGCCTACCTTGGATCTCTCTTTCCGGCAGACACAGGTCTGCTGGGGTTGAAAGACCTGCTGGTGACAAAATTGTCAAGTCAAGCGGAACGCGACCTGTCAACATCTCCTCCTTCACATTCTCCCGCAACTGGGGGTGCGAGGAAAAGGCTCAGAATTCCGAGCCCACCCGCTGGCGGTGATGCAGGGCAGTCTGGAGCGACTGCTGATGCTGACATCTGGTCCGGACTGAAGGACCTGACAACGATTACGGACATGTCGTCTACTGTCACTGCATATGATTCTCTCAACATTGATAGAATGGTGGAGGATTATATGAGTGACCGCATCCAAGTAGGCACGTCACACAGTCCGTACTTATACTGGCAGGAAAAAGAGGCAATTTGGAGGCCCTTGCACAAACTGGCTTTATTCTACCTAAGTTGCCCTCCCACAAGTGTGTACTCCGAAAGAGTGTTTAGTGCCGCCGCTCACCTTGTCAGCAATCGGCGTACGAGGTTACATCCAGAAAATGTGGAGAAGATGATGTTCATTAAAATGAATTATAATCAATTCCTCCGCGGAGACATTGACCAGCAGCAATTGCCTCCACAAAGTACACAGGGAGCTGAGATGGTGGATTCCAGTGGGGACGAATTGATAATCTGTGAGGAGGGGGATGTACACGGTGATATATCGGAGGGTGAAGATGAGGTGGACATCTTGCCTCTGTAGAGCCAGTTTGTGCAAGGAGAGATTAATTGCTTCTTTTTTGGGGGGGGTCCAAACCAACCCGTCATATCAGTCACAGTCGTGTGGCAGACCCTGTCACTGAAATGATGGGTTGGTTAAAGTGTGCATGTCCTGTTTTGTTTATACAACATAAGGGTGGGTGGGAGGGCCCAAGGACAATTCCATCTTGCACCTCTTTTTTCTTTTCTTTTTCTTTGCATCATGTGCTGATTGGGGAGGGTTTTTTGGAAGGGACATCCTGCGTGACACTGCAGTGCCACTCCTAGATGGGCCCGGTGTTTGTGTCGGCCACTAGGGTCGCTAATCTTACTCACACAGTCAGCTACCTCATTGCGCCTCTTTTTTTCTTTGCGTCATGTGCTGTTTGGGGAGGGTTTTTTGGAAGGGACATCCTGCGTGACACTGCAGTGCCACTCCTAGATGGGCCCGGTGTTTGTGTCGGCCACTAGGGTCGCTAATCTTACTCACACAGTCAGCTACCTCATTGCGCCTCTTTTTTTCTTTGCGTCATGTGCTGTTTGGGGAGGGTTTTTTGGAAGGGCCATCCTGCGTGACACTGCAGTGCCACTCCTAGATGGGCCCGGTGTTTGTGTCGGCCACTAGGGTCGCTAATCTTACTCACACAGCTACCTCATTGCGCCTCTTTTTTTCTTTGCGTCATGTGCTGTTTGGGGAGGGTTTTTTGGAAGGGCCATCCTGCGTGACACTGCAGTGCCACTCCTAGATGGGCCCGGTGTTTGTGTCGGCCACTAGGGTCGCTAATCTTACTCACACAGCTACCTCATTGCGCCTCTTTTTTTCTTTGCGTCATGTGCTGTTTGGGGAGGGTTTTTTGGAAGGGACATCCTGCGTGACACTGCAGTGCCACTCCTAGATGGGCCCGGTGTTTGTGTCGGCCACTAGGGTCGCTTATCTTACTCACACAGCGACCTCGGTGCAAATTTTAGGACTAAAAATAATATTGTGAGGTGTGAGGTATTCAGAATAGACTGAAAATGAGTGTAAATTATGGTTTTTGAGGTTAATAATACTTTGGGATCAAAATGACCCCCAAATTCTATGATTTAAGCTGTTTTTTAGTGTTTTTGGAAAAAAACACCCGAATCCAAAACACACCCGAATCCGACAAAAAAAATTCGGTGAGGTTTTGCCAAAACGCGTTCGAACCCAAAACACGGCCGCGGAACCGAACCCAAAACCAAAACACAAAACCCGAAAAATTTCAGGCGCTCATCTCTATGAAATACACTGGCAAAGTGGGCACACACCATATTTTGCCATTTTCAATAAGTAGCTGTAGTTTTGCAAGGGTTAACCAGTCTTGGGCCACAAATTTGACCCCTGAAATCAACAGAGAGTGGTCACTTGCATGTGACCCACTTGTATTTTGCCTGGCCCAACGCTGTTTTGGGCATGAAATACACTGGCAAAGTGGGCACACACACCATATTTTCCATTTTGAATAAGTAGCTGTAGTTTTGCAAGGGTTAACCAGTCTTGGGCCACAAATTTGACACCTGAAATCAACAGAGGGTGGTCAGTTACATATGACCCACTTGTATTTTGCTTGGCCCAGTGCGGTTTTGGGCATGAAATACACTGGCAAAGTGGGCACAAACACCATTTTATAAATTGCCATTTTGAATAAGTAGCTGTAGTTTTGCAAGGGTTAATTCGTCTTGGGCCACAAATTTGACACCTGAGACTGGAGGAGGCTGCACAGGAGAGAGCTCTTAGGCCCTGGTCCTTTTCTGAAGCCTGCAGTGTTTCCCCTGGGAGCCTCCCAGGGGAGGATGGATCCTCCTGGGGAGGACGATGATGGCGAGTCCCGGGCTGCTGGGCCCGAAGGAGGCCCCAGGATTTCTGGCCTGCATACAGCCGTGGAAGTTAAAGCATTGGGAGATTCGGTCAGTGTGGCAGCCCCAGTGATTGTGGACCCTGTGAAGAAACAGGATCCCCAACTGGTGACCCCCAAACCACGGGACGCTGGCTCTCCAGGTGAGGAAACCCGGGGGGGTGATATGGCGAAGGTATCTGCCTGTGGTGAAGCGGGGGATGCTGTGGTCTCTGATAGCAGCTCAGAATCCTCTATGGATAAATATGTGAATATGAGCCTGGAAGAGTTAAAAACGGAGCAGTCTCGTTTAACCTCTCGTCTTTCCCTCAAGAGAAGGAAACAAAATACTTGTAGCAGTCGTGAGAGAGCTCTCCTAAAGGATGAGATTTGGGAGCTAAATACTAGCCTGGCTGCAGTAAAGGAAAGAATTAAAGTGTTATGTGATCTGGCACTTTCTCAGGAGAAAGAATTGTTGATAAAGTCCTTACCTGAGCAGGATTGTGGGGGCAGTAGCAGCTCGGTCCCAGCAGTTTCTGTATCTGCATCAGCATTGTGTAGTCAGGTACTGTCTCAGGGGAAACAGGAGTTGCAGGAATCTCTGCCTGAACAGGATGGCGGTGGTGGCCTGGTCCTGGCAAGTTCAGTAGCAGCATCAGAGCCTCCAGTGGAGTGTATGGAGGTGGGAGTCCAGCCTATGGAGAAGGAAGTGGCTGTCAGGAGCTGTGATGGAAGTGATGTTTCTAAGATCGTGCATGATGCTGCAGATATCATGGAAAGACCAATGATGGCAGTATCTGGTGGCTTCCAAATGGGGGAGGCGTCTCTCCTGGAGGGAGTGCTGGGTGGTGACGGTGCAGGGGGCGTGGCGGTTGCTGGGGTAATGGCAGATGCTGGCACTCTTGTGACTGTCGCTGCTCCCTGTGGACTTGTCCCCGAAACGCTCGCCTCTAAAGTTGCAAGTGTGGGTGCGGCGCGGGCCGTGGTTGATGCTGAGGCTGGCCATCCCTGTAAGCCTGCGGTGGCTGGCTCTGGCTTAGTCGCTGTGGTGGCTGAGGGAGGTGGGGCCAAAGACGCATCGGGTATGACATCGCAGGTGACATCATTACCCACATCGATGGGTGTTTCAAAGTACGAAGCCGTGCCGAAAGAGGGGCAGAGATTGGCTCAAGGACTGCCAGCTGTAGATAAGAGCAAATTAACCCCTGAAGAAGTTATGTTGGTAGAAACTGTATATGGTAACATAGGATATGCCGGTGAGGGCTCTAGCAGCTGTGAATTTGTTTCAGGCGAACCAGGCCAGGATGACTGGTGGGGTGGGGAGTGTGGGAATAGGGGCTGGTAGTGGTCTGGCACCTGAAGGGCTCCCTGTAACTCCCTCTGAGGTTAGGCCGGGTGCTGGTTCATATGCTAATTCTTTGGCGGCTCCTGGTCGGCCGAGTGCTGGTCCTCAGTTCGGGGTGAGTGGGGGTCAGCTCATAAAAAGAAGAAATGTGGTGCAGTTCAGATGGGTAGGGGATGGGGAGGCTCCTTCGAAGTCGGAGTTCTTAGGTATGATCTTCTCGCTGGGGTTTGAGGCTGCAGATCTTTTCGCATGCATTCACCCAGTGAGAACTCCAGATTTTGACCTGAGCTTCCTCTCCCTGAATGGCCTGCAGGCCTTTGGCTCCCGTTGGGAGAAAAACAAGATGAAGGAACCATATTGTTTTTTCAAAGCCCATACCATCACGAGACAGGACAGGGTTAAGATCACTGTGTTGGTGCGTAACGAATCACTGCCCCCTGCTGATATTATATATTGGTTGTCTAGGTCTTGTACAGTACTCTCTCCTTTGGTAAAGTTTGATCATACTAGGGGGGTCTGGGGTGGTGCCTATTCGGCCTTTGTGAGGTTACACCAGGTAGGGGCTGAGACTAGACACATACCTTCCGCTGCTTACATTGGCCGTGATCGGCTCCAGTGTTTTTATCCTGGGCAACCCAGAACCTGTCATAAGTGTGGTGACTTTCGTCACCTCAGTAGCGATTGTGGGGTGATTAAATGTGCTTTGTGTGGCCAGTTGGGGCATGGGTCCCGGGAATGCAGCAAGGTCAGGTGTAATCTTTGCGGTACAGTTGGTCATCCCTACAGTCGATGCCCTAAGGCTTCGCATAATTATAGTGCAGGGGTGGAAGAAGTGGTGCCGGAGGTTGGTCCTGGTCACGAAAGTAGCGTACCGGTTACTGTGCAGCATCAGGACATCTCGAAGAGAATAGAAGATGGTGGGAAAGAGAAGGTTCAGCCTGAAAAGGGGGAGGCATCCTTTCAGATCGTGAATAAAGGGAGGAGGAGGAAGCCTAAAAAAAAGGAGGCAGATTTTATTTGCTCAAATAGGTTTGATGTCCTGTCTTCTTCTGATGATGAAGAAGAGGGGGAGGTGGTCATGGTTGGGGGAAAAGAATTAGTTTTTGTCCCAAATGTTTCAAAAAATAGAAAGCCAAAGCAGGCCTCTAATCTGTCAGTTGCTGGGAAGGAGGTTGTGGCTAAGGATAAACAGGGAAAAACGGGACAAGGTAAAGCCCAAAGCAAAACTAAGCACTTGGAAAGAAATGGTTCTCAGGGGGAGCTGGAGTGGGACCCTGTGGGGATACAGTTGAGCCAGGCTGTAGGATCCCTGTTAGACGTGGTTGAAGTACAGATGTGTCCACTATTACCTTTCTGAAAACAGAGCTATGGTAGTAAATTTGGCATGACATATATTCCTTGTGCTTTTGTGCCGTCATATTGTGCCGTGACAATTCGTGACAATTGATAGTTTCACCACTGGGTGGCCAGTGCATCACGTAACATAGCTTTGCACTAACATTGCTGTTAAATAGACACTGTAATCAGTATGGCCAGCTTTAAAGTCTAATTGCTAATTGTGTAGGTGTGAAAATCTCAGTGTGAGAGGCCTTTGAAGTAGATTCCTTGGGGGTTACAGATTTTATCCTGGCTGGGGGATGTTACTATCAGTGACGTGCGGTGGGCACGTCCCTGCTTACTATACAGTATGTTGCTCAAAGCACAGAGGTGAATGAAATCTAAAGTGAAATTAAATAATAAGTTAATAAAAACCTTAGTGCTATAGAGTAAAAGAACATATTATAAGATTTTGCAATGATAAAATATTTCCAAATAAAAGGCCTCATTACGAGTTGATCAGACGAAGATGCTTTTTTCAGCCCGTGCGACAAACTAACCTCCGCCTATGGGGGTTGTTTTTTTTCCCATACCAAGGCTTTGATCACTTGTGCAGGCCTGTTATGGTAAAAAATGTGCAGTTTCTAAGTAGTTCTGGACTTAGGGGGTCATTATGACCCAATCGCAGCGTGTTGTCGTTCGCACAGCTGCAATCGGGTCCCTACTGCACATGTGCGACGGCCGCTATGCGCACGCACGGCCATCGACGGGAAACGACGCTGGAACCGAAAAAAACGATCGCTGCAATGATCGCACGAAGATTGACAGGCGGAGGGGGTACCTGGGCATCAACTCACCGTTTGCAGCCGTTTTCGGGGGGGGGTAAAAAAACGCGGGTGTAGTGAGAGAAACGCAGGCGTGTCCAGGACGGGTGTTTGACGTCAGAGCCAGGACCGAACTGGCTGAAAACGTTGCAGCAGGTAAGTAAGTCACCGGCACCCCTGCACTGAGGACACCGCCGGCACTGCCCACACTGCCGGCACCCCTGCACAGAGGACACTTCCGGCACTCCCACACTGCTGGCACCCCTGAACTCCTGCAATGAGGACACCGCCCTCACTGCCAGCACTCCTGCAATGAGGACACCTTTTGCACTGCCGACACCCCTGCCCTGCCGGCACACCTATTGCTAGCACTCATGGACTGAGGACACCTCCCGCACTGCCGGAACTTCTACACCGAGGACACTTCCGGCAACCCCACACTGCCGGCACCCCTGAATTCCTGCAATGAGGACACCTCCCGCACTGTCGACACTGCCGGCACACCTGCACTGGGGATACTGCCAGCACTCCTAGACTGAGGACACCTCCCGCACTGCTGGCACCCCTGCACCGAGGACACTTCCGACACTGCCGACACTGCAAGCACCCCTGAACTCCTGCACTGGGGACACCTCCCACACTGCCAACACTGCTGGAACCCCTGCACCGAGGACACTTCTGGCACTCCCAAACTGCCGACACCCCTGAACTCTTGCACTAAGGACACCTCCAGTACTCCCGCACTGCCGACACTGCCGACACCCCTGCACTGAGGACACCACCGGCACTGCCTGCACTGCTGACACTCCTGCACTGGGGATACTGTCAGAATTCCTGCACTAAGGACACCTCCCGCACTGTCGACACTGCCGGCACACCTGCACTGGGGATACTGCCAGCACTCCTAGACTGAGGACACCTCCCGCACTGCTGGCACCCCTGCACCGAGGACACCACCGGCACTGCCTGCACTGCTGACACTCCTGCACTGGGGATACTGCCAGAATTCCTGCAAAAAGGACACCTCCTGCACTGCCGACACTGCCGGCACCCCTGCACTGAGGACACTTCCGGCACTCCCTCACTGCTGGCACCCCTGAACTCCTGCAATGAGGACACCGCCCTCACTGCCGGCACTCCTGCAATGAGGACACCTTTTGCACTGCCGACACCCCTGCCCTGCCGGCACACCTATTGCTAGCACTCATGGACTGAGGACACCTCCCGCACTGTAAAGCATGAAATGCCAAATATTCCATTTTTAAATTCTCTCCCTTTATTGACTTTTCACAGATCACCGGATATGAATCCTATCGAGCTAGTGTGGTCTCAAATGAAAAGTTATATTCGTTCTCAATGTAAGCCAAGGACAAAAGAGCAACTGATTGATGGCATCAATACATTTTGGAAAAACGTACTTACATTGGAGACCTGTAATAATTATGTAGACCATTTATTTTCTGTGCTGCCAGTGATTATAGAAAGAAATGGACAAGCCAGCTGCATGTAATTGGAATGGATCATATTGTCGACAAAAAGGTCAACAGTCATTAGGTCGACCAATATTGGTCGACAGGCCATATGTCGACACATCAAAAAAGACAGTACGCAAACGAATAATGCATAGAATTTGCATAAAGGGCCCTTTACCTATCGTACTCATCCTTTCTGCAAATGCTTGAAATATCAAAATTAGACTACCTGCTTAAATTAATTAATTTGTTATATTTTATCTGTAACATGTACTTCACCCTAGTATTACATTTGTTATGCAATCTTGAAAATTGTTTTAAAAAAAAAAGTAGTCACCTCTGCAACACTGTATACTGTAATTGTGTATGGATTGTACAAAGCATCCAAGTGATAGCATTCAGTTTTGTCTAACTTACAGTATATTTATACTATTTAGTTGGAATTATTTTATCATTGCAAAGTCTTATAATATGTTCCGTTACCTTGTAGCACTATTAGGTTTTAATTAACTTATTCTTTAATGTCACTTTAGACTTCATTCACCTCTGTGCTCTGAGTAACAAATAACTCCAATTTTTGCATTAATAAACTGAGGCTCTGAATTGCTAAAAGTTCACTGTTTATTTCAAATTCCAGGACAGCAGCCCTTCCCCCACCCAGAATACATGTTACTGTGCTGTATCTCTATTCCCCAAGGAATCTACTTCAAAGGCCTCTCACACTGAGATTTTCACACCTACACAATTAAGAACTGGACTCTAAAGCTGGCAATACTGTACATCAGAACGACCTGAATACAATCACACACACATAGCGATTTGGGCTGCTTTTCTAATTGATTTGCTGAGTCACTTAGAAATACAGCACAAATCGCTATGTGTGTATGGACTATAGCGATAGTGATGTGCGTCCCTGCATGCTTGAAAGATCTAGTCATCACCCATGTTTTCTCTATTGCAAACACGGGCAGTGACAGATCGCTCAGCACACATCGCTGGTGCAGCTCTGTGTGCTGAGTGATC
This sequence comes from Pseudophryne corroboree, assembly GCF_028390025.1. Lineage (NCBI taxonomy): Eukaryota > Metazoa > Chordata > Amphibia > Anura > Myobatrachidae > Pseudophryne > Pseudophryne corroboree. The sequence goes on from NC_086453.1 coordinate 969,753, forward strand.
TTGCTGAGCCCGTGTGATCACCGATATCGCTGGGCAGAAAACCACTCAGCGCATACATACTGAGTGATTTTCCGCCTGCCCAGCGATGTCAGCGGGAGTGAATGGTTTTGCATAGCAGGACGCTTCCTGCTGAGGTGTCCTCAGTGCGGGAGTGCCAGAAGTGTCCACGGTACCATCAACCAAGTGCAAGGAGGACATCTCCCGCACTACTGACACTCCTGCACTGGGGATACTGCCAGCCCTCCTGCACTGATTACACCACCTACACCTCTGCACCGAGGACACTACAGGCACTCCCACATGTATTGGAGATATATTAATACTTCACAATTAGCTGCCGCTGCTGATATCCCGTGTGCCTGATGGATAAATTGCCCTGCACATATGGATGTCCATGTTGCTGCCCGCGGTGCTGTTGGTGGCTAGAGGTGGGAGGAGAAGCCACCGGCATCCTTGATTCTGCTGACCGGAAGTCTGACCCGGTCACATGCTCGTTGCCAGGGGTTACATGCTCGTTGCCAGGGGTTACATATGCTTTTTGCCATAGTGGTTATATGCTTAGAGCCAGGGGGTTACATGCTCATTCTGGGTAGCGCTGGGTAATGGTCTAGTAATACCCCTGGCATCTGTCTCCTATAAGGGCCGTCTTCCATGCTGTCTGCATGGAATCTGCAGCTTCAAGTAGTAGGTAGAGCCTAAGCATCTATTGTGCCGGTGCCCCCCCAGGACTCAGCCATTCCGGCTGCAGGCTTATGGCTGATCAGGCCCTGGGTCTCATGTTTCTTCACCCACTTGTATGGCAGGCAGAGCACCCAGTGACTTATTATGGAGCACAGCCCAAGCACAGGACTGATTTGTGGCAGACAGGCACAGCACCCACTTGTATGGCAGACAGAGCACCCAGTGATTTATTATGGCAACACAGCCTCAGCACTGGACCGATTTGTGGCAGACAGACGCAACACCCACTTGTATGGCAGACACTGTCGATCTTCAGACCGGATCCCAGTGAAATATATGTGGTATTGAAATACCAAAAATTCTCTCTACTCGCACCTTAACCACCAAACAATTGCAAAAAATGACAAGTATCAATAGTGCCTTTTAGTTAGTATCATAATTTCTATATTGAATCTCTGTGTGGAGTTTGTATGAACTCTTCATCAGCACATTATCAATCACAAGGAAAGATTTTTTTAAACATATAGGCAACATTGAGCCAGGTACATGTTGGAAGTTAGTATGAGAGATGTATTGGAAAAATATTAATACTTTACAATTAGCTGCTGCAGCTGATATTCCCGTGTGCATGATGGATAAATTGCCCTGCACATACGGCTCATGGGGGTCATTCTGACCCGATCGCTGCTGCTGACCAGCCGCTGCGGGCCGTGTAGTAATGAGTAGCTCCCGGCCAGCACGCTAAAGCTGCGCTGGCCGGGAGCTACTCCTGAAGTACAAAAGCATCACCGCTGTGCAATACTTTTGCACTTCTGCAGGGGGGGGGGGGGGGGCGTAACTGACCTGCAGGGCGGACTGGCCCTGTGCTGGGCATCCCCCACATGTCTCTGTTCCTGATCGTAGCCCTGCAAAATTTTGCAGGGCTACGATCAACTCGGAATGACCCCCCATAGCTGCAATTTTGTTAGCAGATGGGCAAAACCATGGGGGTCATGCAGGCCTGATTGCACGCTAGGTTGTTTTGCTGAGCTGCGATCAGGACATAACTGCGCATGTGTGTGCCCCGCTATACGCAGGCGCGTCGCACAGGTACAAAGTGGATCGTTGCTGAGCAATGGATTTAATGAAGAATCCATTCGCACAGACAATCGCAAGGAGATTGACTGGAAGAAAACATTTGTGGATGTCAACTGACCGTTTTCTGGGAGTGTTTGGAAAAACGCAGGTGTGTCTATGCGTTTGCAGGGTGGGTGTCTGATGTAAATTCGGGGCAAACACTTTAGCCTGTTCGTGTCCGGAATTGACGTCAGACACCTGCCCTGCAAACGCTTGGACACGCCTGCGTTTTTCCAAACACTCCCAGAAAGCGTTCAGTTGCCACCCACAAATGCCCTCTTCCTGTCAATCTCCTTGCGATCTGCTGTGCGAATCGATTCTTCGTTAAATCCATTGCTCAGCAATGATCCGCTTTGTACCCGTACAACACACATGCGCATTGAGGTGCATACGCATGTGCAGTTTCGACCTGATCGCAATGCTGCAAAACAACCTAGCGTGCGATCATTTCGGAATGACCCCCATGGTTTTGCCCATTTGCAAATAAAATGCTGCTAGAATCAGGTCTGAACTACTCCCTCTAGAATCTCTTTATCAGACTTTCTGCTTGCTCAGTTTCTGAAAATGCCACCTGCTGTCTGAAAAGTGGTACTGCACTATATTTCAGAGGAGATACACATGGCTTGCCGTGTATATCTTAAGAGGAAAGCTTATCTCGTGCCATGAACGGCAGGCCATGATACTTTTTTCAGAAAGGTAATAGTGGACACATCTGTAGCTCAGTGTCCAGAAGGGGAAGTCCCTCATTCTTCAGATGAGGTGTTGGTGGTTGATGAAACTCCTGGGTCCCCTGGTGGGGGTGGTCCCAGAGGCGGCTCCTTTCTTAGTACCCCAAGGGCTCCTGATCCGGATCCTCCCCCGGACGAGGTGGTAAAGGTGGAGGGGTGTGTTGTTGGGGAGGGGATTGGTAGGAAGGGGTCCGAGAGTCTACTTAGTGAGACTGTGATCCCTGTTGCTGATAGTGTGAGTGAGGAGGATGGGGAGGAGGAAGAGATCTCCCTGTCTGATGAGGATGCTATCCCTTTTGGGGTGGCATGTAAAAGAGTTGGATCCTCGGATGAGGACTCTAAAAGACAAGCAAAGAAAAAGTGAATGGGATCCTACTTCTATAATCCAAGAAACATGGATCCCCAACCTATGCGATGTGCCACCATTAATGTGGCTTCCGTGTTTTCCGAACGTGCTCGTTTCTTGGCCTTTGATTTTTTCAACACGGTTGATGTTGATTTTTTATTTTTGCAGGAGACCAGGATAGGTGACCTGGCCACACTTCATCGGGCCAAGGGTCAGTGGAGGCGTGGGCCTTCCTTCTGCTCTCTTGCAGCCGAGCCGTACGGTGGGTTGGCAGTGCTTTTTACTGCTATGGTAAACGTGCACAGGATTATAGAATTACAGGTAGGTAGTTGCATGGTTTTGGATGTCAACCTGAGAGGACATGATCTGAGATTAATAAACATCTATGGGCCCCAAACAGCTTGGGACAGGAAATGTCTTTTCAGGGAGATAAAACCGTTTCTCTTTACGGCCCGGCAGATCATCTTTGGCGGTGATTTTAACACCGTCATTAGGCCAAAAGATAGGGGAGTCACAAAGATGACCCTGGGCTATGATTCCAATTTTTTAGTTAGCATGATTAGAGAGGCTGGTCTGGTCGATGTGCATGTTCGCCATTTCCCAGACCTCACTGGTTTCACCTATCATTGTGGCAGCCGTAGGTCTAGAATAGATAGGTTTTTTGTTAAGGAGTCCTCGAAAACTTTGCCTCCTGAGACAAAGCCAGTAGAGTTCTCCAACCACGTTTTTCTGTGTGTTGCTTTGAACGTCTCAGAAACCCCTCAGAAAGGGCGGGGCCTTTGGCGTTTGAATTCCGGGCTCCTGAAGGAGGAGGGGGTTAGACAGTCCTTTAGAGACTTTTTTCAACTGCAGGAAACACTTCTGGAGGCTGGTTGGAGTAGATCTGAGTGGTGGGAGGAGTGTAAAAAGAGGACTCAAAGGTTTTTTCAAAGGCTGGTAGCCAGGAGAAACTTGACAAAAAGATGTATCTACCAGAGCCTGAGAAAGGAACTAGATTTCTTGATCTCTGGGCATGGGGATTGTGGGGAAATCTCCTGAGTGAAGGCTCAGATGAGAGAATATCAGTATGATCGTCTGGCTTCTTTGATTTTGGAGAGGGATTATGGAAAATACCACTCGCCTGATCCCTACCAGAGTTGCAGAAAATCAGTTGATTTGAGGGAGGTCCGGGTCCTGTTTGATGACCAGGGTACTCTTCTTGGAGACAGGGAGGGTATTTTGGGAGTCATCAGGTCTTATTACTCCGACCTTTTGTCTGAGCAGCCACTCATTAGAGAGAGGATGGATCGGTTCCTGGGGGAGACACCTGGGCTTGAGCAGCTTGATCCTTCTTTTGACTCTTTGGGGAATGATGTGACAGTGGAGGAGGTCAAGAAGGCTATAGACGGTTTGTCTATAAAAAAAATCTCCAGGCCCAGATGGGTTAACATCTGAATTTTTTAAAGTTTTCTCAGACATCTTGGCTCCTCATCTTGTAGAGGTATTTAATGAAAGCCTGGGTGAGGGAGTGCTCCCTCCCTCTATGAGATCCTCTGCTCTCATATTATTGTCTAAAGGTAAGGACCCAGCCCGTATTGAGAATTGGCGCCCCATCGCTCTTCTCAATACGGACAGAAAGATTCTGGCAAAGGTACTCTTTAATCGGCTGATGGAAGTTTCCTGGCTGTTACTTTCCCCGTCTCAGCATTGCACTGTAAAGGGTCGAAGCACCTTTAGTGCTGTCCTTGGCATCCGGGAGGCCGTGGAGCAATGTCGTGCTGAAAAATGGGGTAAGTATTTGCTGGCATTGGACCAGTCCAAGGCTTTTGACCGGGTTAATCATCAGTACCTGTGGGCTGTGCTGGAAAGGTATGGTCTTCCAGTAAGGGTGGTAGATTGGCTACGTGTCATTTACAAACAGGCTGAGAGCTTCCCGCTTGTCAATGGTTGGGTTGGGCCCGCGTTTTCGGTTGACTCGGGTGTCCGTCAGGGGTGTCCCCTGAGCCCCCTTCTGTACATATTCGCAATTGACCCCTTTGTGCGGAGGATTGAGTGCGGTACTGTTGCAGGGGTGCAGCTGGGCCCTGGGCTACCACTGAGGGTGGCGGCCTACGCGGATGACGTTACTGTGGTCGTGTCGTCTGTGGCAGAGGCGCGTGACATGGAACGTCTTATCTGCGAGTATTCTGAGGCTTCGTGCTCCAGGATCAATCAGGACAAGTGTGAAGCTTTCTGGATGGGGGAGGAAGGTGACGAGTTTGCCCTTCCGGATAGTCTCCCCGCGCCAGTCCAGAGATAAAAGTTCTAGGTATTAAATTTGGCCGTGGTGATTATGCCACTCATAATTGGGATAAGAGGCTGGAAGATGCTACTAGAAAGGTGCAGTCCTGGAGAGGGTGGCAGCTCTCTTTCAGGGAAAGGGTTGATTTGTGCAAAACCTACTTGGTTCCGCTTTTCTTGTATGTCAGTTATGTGTGCTTTTTGCCACAATCTTTGTGGACCAGGATGTATTCTTTATTCTTCCTGATGTTATGGGGGAATAGAATGAATCTGGTCAAGAGAGGGATTACCTACAGATCGAGGGAACAAGGGGGGCTGTGTATGGTCAACCCTGTAGTGTTTTTCGCTACAACTTTTTTAAAGCTAAATCTAGGGAGTTTGTTTTTAGAAACTCCCCCTCGATGGGTAGAAAGTTTTAGGGCCTGGGTGTCTCCCTTCCACGGGTTATGGATGGATGGTGGCCGAGTAAAAACCCTTGGAGTCCGGCATGGCTACCTCCCGATCTACGTTATACTGTGCTTGAAGATGACAAGGCTTTGGGGGCTGGAGGTGGGTGAAGTCAAAAACTTCTCTAGAAGGGAGTTGGAGAGAAGAATTTTACAGACTCACTTCTATGCTCCGCTGTTGTTAAGGGACTGCCCGGGCAGTGTCTGCTCAGATGGGTTGTCTCTGATTAATTCTCAGAGAATCCCACTGAAGTTCAGAGATATTGCCTGGCTTTCCTTCCAAGGGAGACTTTATGTGCGGGGTAATCTCAAGTGTCGAAGTGCCGATGATCGTGGTTGCCCACGTGAGGAATGTCTAGGGGAGGAGGAGACAATGGACCACTTCCTCCTTGAGTGTCCCTTCAATATAAAGGTTTGTAAAGCGGTTTCAAGGGCCTTATGCATCCCGTGCCTTTCGGGTCATAGTTACCCTGAGTGGGTTTATGGGACGTTCAAAGGGTATAAAGGATATGATTTAACCACAATTTTTTTAGTTAGTTTAGCAGTTAGGTTTCACACATGGGGTGCACGGTGTCAGGTTTCCCTCAGAGCAAAGGTCCTCCCCTGTGAAGTGGTGGTGGGAAATATTCTACACGAGATTAGGGGGATGATGGATATGGACAGGAGGAGGTTGGATGCTGTCGAGTGGTCCAGGCTCTGGCGCCACTTGAAACCCCCTTGAGTGGGTAGCAGAAATCCTTTTCTTGTTCATCTTTTGGCTTTCTGTTCTTCACCACCCCGTAGATTTTCTTTTTCTAGTTCTTTTGTTGAGACGGTTTACATGTGGCTAAAAGGTTTCATTCATTTTTTCATTGCTTCTGGTTATGATGTGTATTGTTTGTATAGTAGGTTGGTTTTGTCTAGATGATATATGTTAAGCTGTACTGGCAGTATGTGCAGCCATACAAGCTTTGTTGATTTCTGTTTGGTTAGCTAGTCAACAATTCAGTGTATACTGTGTGTCTTGTTTTATGAATTTTATCATATTTGTATAATATATGTTGCAATTTTCTTAATAAAAAGATACCCACTTGTATTTTGCTTGGCCCAACGCTGTTTTGGGCATGAAATACACTGGCAAAGTGTGCCCACACACCATATTTTACCATTTTGAATAAGTAGCTATAGTTTTGCAAGAGTTAACTAGTCTTGGGACACAATTGTGAGACCTGCAATCAACAGAATGTGGTCACTTACATATCACCCACTTGTATTCTGCTTGGCCCAACATTGATTTGTGAATGAAATACGCTGGGAAAGTAGGCACAACCACCATATTATAATTTACCATTTTGAATATTTAGCTGTATTTTTGCAAGGGTTAACTAGTCTTAGGCGACATATTTGATACCAGAAATCAAGGGTTAGATTAGCTCCTTATCGCACAGGGGAGTCATAGAGAGCCTATGTTGCGTTAAAGTTGTCTGAAGTCAGCTCTTATCCTTGCTTGAAGGAAGCTATACTCAGCAGGATTGGGGTGACGGGTCCCAGCAAAGCCCAAGAATATTATGAGTTGCAGCTGAACCCATCTGAGCCTCCAGTGGTCAAACTGGCATAATTGGCCAAACTGAGTAAAACCTGGTTACAGATAAAAATTCTTCTTAGTGGGCAGTGGAAGTGATGGCTCTAGACCAGGCTATACGGGTATCAGACCGTGGTGTAAAACACTGGGCCTTTGCAGGCTGACCCCAGACAATTGAGGAGCTAGCAGTGGTGATTGAGAGGTACCTGACCCTGGGAAATTTTAATAAAGCCAAGCAAGGGTTACAGCCAGTACCTAAGCCCAATACCCAGATTCCCATTGTTAAATCAAACAGCCCATCTCCAGTCATATGTTTTGAGTGCAGAGAGCCCAGTCATGCACAGCGGTACTTCCTAAAGCAGGGTGAGCTAGTGGATTGCAGCTCAGGGAAAACAGTACAACCTGTATTCAGTATGGCGCCTGGAATTATTTCCCCAGCTGAAACTACCATTTCATCTGATGGTACAGATTGAAGGCTGGGATATCTGGGCCTTGGTTGATACTGGCAATGAATTGTCTATCATCTCTGCTAACCTGGTTCTTCCCGGGTCTGGCCAGGTTGTGCTTCTGGTAAAGATGCTATGTATACTTGGTGACATAGAAGAATGCCCATGAGTGCACCTGCCGGTGGTGATTAAAGTAAGACCAGTAAAAATGGTAGTCACAGTAGCTTCCAAACCTCTTTATCCACTAATCCTGGGCCAGGACTTCCCACTGTTGCAGGAGTTTGTTACCTGGCATGACATTGGCAGACAGAGAAAGGTTAAGCTGTCGCAGGGGCCAAGATCTACTGGAAGCCAAGGTTGTATGACTGTAAACCCCTCTCTTGCCAGTGAGATTGAGACACATTAGTCCCCCATTTGCGAAAGAGTGTCTTTGCAGGACTTTAGGCGAGATCAACATAACGATGGCAACTTGTCTAATACTTTTTAAAATGTGGTAGTGGTAAATGGTAAGGTAAACTCTGCTTTACCACCTGTAGGTGTACCTTACTTTATGTGAAAAACAATTTTTTTTACCTTGTAACTTATTTGCAAGGTAAAAGGGTAGACCAGTTGCTGATTCCCCGAAAACACGAGCAGCTGGTACTGAGGGCGGCTCACATGCATTTATGGTGTGGCCATTTAGGGGAGAGGAAAACTCTCCAGCGTATCCAGCTATGTTTCTCCTGGCCAGGCATTCATGCTGCAGTAAAAGAATATTGTCAGGAATGCCCAGTGTACTAAAAGAATGCACCCCAGACAGAATTTAGGGCGACCTTGGTTTTCCTGACTATAATTTCCATGCCTATTGAGCCAATTTTTATAGATCTGATAGGGCCAGTAGAAAAATCGGATCATGGGCATCAGTATATATTGGTGACGGTGGACTACTCCACCGGGTACCCGGAGGCCATACCACTATGTAACATGAAATCTAGCACTATTGTCCAGGAGTTCTTGATGCTGTATACCCGTCTAGGAATACCAATAGAGGTCCTGACCGACTAAGGTACCCCTTTTGTGTCTAAATTAATGAAATACCTGTGTCGCCTGTTAAAGGTGGATAGAATTACCATTTCGGTTTACCACCCGCAGACAGACGGCTTGGTTGAATGCTTTAACAGAACCCTTATGCAGATGATGAAAAGGGCAGTGTCACAGGAGAAGCGAGATTAGGACCTACTCTTACCTTAGCTAATGTTGGCAGTTTGAGAGGTACCCCAAGCCTCTTTTATTATTATTATTATTTATTATTATTATTATCCTTTATTTATATAGAGACTTTATATAGAGACTGTATGGGGTTTAGACCCTTCAAACTCCTCTATGGTAGACAACGCAGAGGGATACTAGATCTATTAAAAGATGGGTGGGAGCAGCACTTGTCCCAAGGGGATGCGGTTAAGATCCCGCCGGACGGAATCCCGGCGGTTGAAATACCGACGCCGGAACCCCGACCGGCACAATCCCGACATATTCTGCCTCCGTGGGTGTCCACGACACCCATAGAGGGAGAATATAAAAGTGTGCTGAGCATAGCAAAGCACCGTGCCTGCAGCGTGGTGAGCAAAGCGAGCCCACAATGGGCTGCGTTCTGCTCGCCACCCCTGTCGGGATTGTGTGGTCGAAATTCCGGCGTCAGTATTTCGACCGCCGGGATCCCATACTGCGGGATTTAGTACTGATCCCGTCCCAAGAGCCTAACATCGTTCAGTTTGTGTCCCAATTATATGGCTGTCTAAGGCAAATTGCGCCACTTCTGACCAAGCATATGGCAAGAGCTCAACAGGATCAAAAACGCAGTCATGGCGTTACTGCTGTCAACCGGACTCTCAATAGGGGCAACAAGGTACTGATACTTGTGTCTAGGTACGGCAGGAAGGTAGAAGGAAAGAGGTAAAAGTCTACCATGTGAATTTGTTGAAGCCTTGGAAAGTGCCAGTCATCCCTCTTTAGTGGCCATGAAAACCCCAGAATGTCAGGTGCCTACTGAAGTAACTTTGAGTCCTAGCCAGAAACAAGAAGTGGTAAACTTAGTAGCACAGTACCAGGTTGTGTTCTCTGCCCTCCTGGGGAAAACTCAAATCATACAGCATGACAATGTTACTCCACCCAGGGGGGTGATAAAACAAAGGCAATATTGTATATCTGAGGCCCAACAGGCAGCAGTAAAACGGGAACTGGAAGTGATGCGGCGCTTGGGGGTCATAGAGTAGTCAAACAGTGAATGGAATAATCCCATTTTTTCTTAGAGCCCAAGCTTTTTGGAGCTTTGAGATTCTGTAATGACTTCAGAAAGTTAAATAAAGTTCCTCGGTTTGATTCCTATCCTATGCCCCGGGTTGATGAACTTAGCAATAAGCCAGTATCTAACTACGCTAGATTTACTGAAGGGGTACTGGCAAATTCCTCTGATGGAAGCTGCCAAAGCAACAACAGCCTTCTCTACCACAGTGGGTTTGTTCCAGTCGCACCTTCCAAAGGTGGATGCAGTGTTACAGTCTCTACAGGCACAAGGGTTCACAGCTAACCTGGAGAAGTGTGCCATCATATCTGTGGAGGCAAAGTATCTGGGGTATATTGTATGCCAAGGGTAAGTTAAACCTCAACCTGGCAAGGTGGAAGCAGTCTTCACATGGCCTAAGCTAAAATGTATGTCGCAACTCAGGATATTCTTTGGTCTGGTGGGCTATTATCGTAGGTTCAGGGGTGGAACTTGCAGCGGTGCAACCGGCAGGGCCTCTCCACGATGAAGGGGCCCACAGCCGTAGGCACTACAATGAGTGAGACTGACTCATTACATGCCACCTGCCGGCGTGCTGCAAGCCGCCGCTTCCCCTTAACAGAATGAGGCTGAGCTGATGTGCAGAGCTGCAGTCTGGCCAGAGGGGGAGGAGGATGCAGTGGAGGAGTCTGGAGAAGGAGAAGGGGCCATCTTCCCCTCTCATTCACGGGCAGCCCAGCTGTTTCTTTTTGCTACCGAAGCCGGAGCATCACGTGACCATGCGGCTAAACTGTAGAGTTAGTGCAGCAGCATTCCTTGTAAAGGCGGTAAGGCAGCTGTGTGTTTATTTATTTTTATTTTATTATACATTTTTCTAATTGTACATTTCATCCTGCAAACTCAGAATCGCGGACCTCGAAGAGGCGGAGCCTACATTGAGGGGGCGGAGATTGGGAGGTGGTGGGCGGGGTTGTTACAGTAAGCTGGTCTCTCTGCAAATAGTAATGGTGACTGTGCAGTGACATATAACATACAGCACAGCATAGAGTGACCCCACTAAGGCAGCCAGGCACAGGGTCATGTGTTGTCACCCAGGGTGCATGTGCTGCTGCTGGCTGCATGATGCATAGTGTGGACATCTGTCTCCATGGGCCTTGTGTATCCTTGTACAAAGGAATTGTCCCATCTTTATACAGTGAGAAGTCTTCTGAGTTTTTGTGGGAGTTGGATACAATTGGCCGACAGTTATCATATTGATATTCATTATGTCGACATAAAGAACTGTCAACAAACAGTCCCTTGTGATATAGCAGTTTCGTACTTTATACCGGTGACAGCAGTGCCTTTTTCTGGATCACATTGCATTGGTGATGTCTCAGCAGTGTTCTGGTGAGTATTTTCCCCATTATCCCTAATCCCTAAACCTTTCCCTAGTAGCTAACCTTAACCTTTACCCCTCCCCACAGCCTAACCCTAGCCACCACCCCAGTGCCTCACCCCCCCCCCCAGCAGCCTAACCCTAAAACTTTACCGTAGTGCCTACTATATTGGCGTTACGTGTAAAAGGAGCTCTACTATGTGGCGTAATGTGTATAAGGAGCTCTACTGTGTGGCTTAACCTGTATAAGGGGTATTACTGTGTGGTGTAACGTCTATAAGAAGCACCACTGTGTGGCGTAACATGTATAAGGAGCACTATTGTGTGGCGTAAAGTGTATAAGGACCATTACAGTGTGTTGTAACGTGTATAAGGAGCTCTACTGTGTTGCGTAACATGTATAAGGAACAGTACTGGGTGGAGTAACGTGTATCAGGAGCACTACTGTGTGGTATAACGTATATTAAGATACTACTGTGTGGCGTAACATGTATAAGAGGCACTACTGTGTGTTGTAATGTGTATAAGAACTACTGTGTGGCGTAACGTGTAGAAGGAGCTCTACTATGTGGCGTAATGCGTATAAGAAGCAATACTGTGTGGCATAACGTGTTTCAGGAGCAGTACTGTGTAGCGTAATGTATATAAGGAGTACTACTGTTCAGTGTAATGTAATGTAAATCAGTGTAATGTAATAAGGTTGCACTACTGTGTGGCATAATTTGAATTGGTGGTACTATTGTGTGCCCACACCCCTTTTCAATGAGACCATGCCCTATTTTTTGACACACGTTTTGGATCTTGGGCGGGATGGGGCAACGCATTTTGTTGCACCTCGGCCCACCATGGTCTTGTTCCGCCACTGCGTAGGTGCATGCGCGAATTTGCCACAGGGCAGCATCATTCACTGAATGTCTGAGGAAACAGTCCCCAGACAAGATCTTATCACAGATGTGCTAAATGTAGCACATCTACAATCATGTACTCTGACATGCGGGTGGATGCCCAGCACAGGGCTGGTCCGCCCTGCATGACTGGCCCTAGCCCCCCCCATCCCCCTCGCACAGGTACAAAACCATTGCACGGTGTCGATGATTTTGTACCTGATGAGTAACTCCCTGCAAACGAAGCTCCTGCACGCTGGCAGTCCGCTACTCGCCACATCCCGGGTCGCAGAGTCTGTGTGTAACACCACGCAGCTGCCTCGGGCCACCCCCCAACGGTCCAGACAGGCCTCCGTTGTCCGGACCGTGGTTCTAAAGCCGGTGGCATGCCCCTTCCCACCACATGACCGCCTCTGCCTGTCAATCAGGCAGAGGCGATCGAAGCCCTGAGATGCTGATAGAATCTCACTGGGCTCCCGGATTGCGCACTCCACAAAGTAATTCAGACTGTGATCGCTGCTGCTGCAGTGTTACAGTCTGAATTACCCCCTAGGCCCGCAGAGACTACATTGCAGAATTTAAGAAAAGCTTTATGCGCAGAGACTGTATTGATAGGCTCCTGATTCCAGGTGTCAAATTTGTGGCCCAAGACTGGTTAACCCTTGCAAAACTACAGCTACTTATTCAAAATGGCAAAATATGGTGTGTGTGCCCACTTTGCCAGTGTATTTCATGCCCAAAACAGCGTTGGGCCAGGCAAAATACAAGTGGGTGATATGTAAGTGACCACTCTCTGTTGATTTCAGGGGTCAAATTTGTGGCCCAAGACTAGTTAACCCTTGCAAAACTACAGCTACTTATTCAAAATGGCAAAATATGGTGTGTGTGCCCACTTTGCCAGTGTATTTCATGCCCAAAACAGCGTTGGGCCAGGCAAAATACAAGTGGGTCACATGCAAGGGACCCTACTCTGTTGATTTCAGGTGTCAAATTTGTGACAGAAGACTCATTAACCCTTGCGAAACTGAATGATCTGAATAAGAAGCTGGAGTTCGAATAAGAAGTGAATAAGAAGCTGGAGCTTGAATAAGAAGTGAATAAGAAGCTGGCCGAATAAGAAGCTAACTTCAGCCTCGTGGAACCTAGTAGGTAAGATACCATCCTGGCATGTAATAGTTACTGTTTTGTGTACTGTGTGTGTATTTTTACAATAAAGGGCATTTGCCACTTTACTAAACTGTTTACCTGAGTGATCTGAGAATCCGTATCCTCACAGAGTATACTAGGTATTACACAATCCCACAGAGTGACCACGTGGAGGATGAGTATACTAGGTATTACAATCCCACAGAGTGACCAGGTGTAGAAGGAATATACTAGGTATTACAATCCCACAGAGTGACCAGGTGTAGAAGGAATATACTCGGTATTACAATCTTACATGGTTACTACGTGCAGAATATGAAGTCGTCAGCGCCAAGTATTTAAAGTCCGCTCAGCTCACATTGCCGAAAATTTGTATAATGTGAATTACCATGACACTAGAGGGGTGAGCAAGCTGTAGTTATTAGCAACGTGCTCCAGCAGATGTCATTAATCTGTAATTATGTCTCTAGATTTGTCTCTGCTGTTAATGCAAAGTATACAGCTCCCAGGGGCATATAACGTGCTGTGTCTGGGTGGTAAAGGAAAGAGAGAGCAGACTGTGAATCTGTACTGGTGACATGGCAATCCTCCAGTACTGACCTTTCATTTGCTCAGACCTGCATATGTGGATTTACTGGCTATACTTCTGATGAGACTACACATCATCTGAACAATCGCACTGCAGCAGATCAAACTATCAGGTCTATTTATTAAAGCTAAAACTAAGCGGGAACAGCGCCAGCCAACGGGCAGTATTCTAGCCGGACGTGAAAGCCATCGCCTTCCTGCAGACTCACTGTCTGGGGAAGAGGTTTTATACCATCGATCCCCAGAAATGTACTTATTATAGGGTCTATGTATCAAGCAGTGATCATCCGGACCATCGCTGCTTCTCCCCATTTAAAAAGAGTGAAATGATTGAGAGATCTAATATTTAATGTTTTACAGTCCCCCTAGTAGGCTATGAGACAGGTTACACAGTGACAAACAAAGCTTCTAGCCGCTAGCTAACTCCATCTACACGTAGCGCTACCTCCATCTTCACGTAGCGCTACCTCCATCTTCACATAGCGCTACCTCCATCTTCACATAGCGCTACCTCCATCTTCACGTAGCGCTACCTCCATCTTCACGTAGCGCTACCTCCATCTTCACGTAGCGCTACCTCCATCTTCACATAGCACTACCTACTGTTTACCTGCAATGGGGACCAGTACAGCCTAATAGATAGATAGAGAGACAGATAGACAGACAGACGATATATGTGATTTAGGTAGATAGATAGATAGATAGATATATGTGAGATAGATAGATAGATAGATAGATAGCAGACAGATAGATATGAGATAGATAGATAGATAGATAGATAGATAGATAGATAGATAGATAGATATGAGATAGATAGATAGATGATATATGTGAGATAGATAGATAGATAGATAGATAGATAGATAGATAGATAGATAGATAGATAGCAGACAAACAGATAGATAGATATGAGATAGATAGGAGATAGATAGATAGATAGATAGATAGATAGATAGATAGCAGAAAGACAGATAGATATGAGATAGATAGATAGATAAATAGATGATATATGTGAGATAGATAGATAGATAGATAGATAGATAGCAGACAAACAGATAGATAGATAGATAGATAGATAGATAGATAGATAGATAGATAGACTGTCATCCCAGAGACAGGCGTTGTAGTCTTCCCAGGTGAATCCTCTATGTCAGGCATTTTCAACCAGTGTGCCGTGGCACACTAGTGTGCCGCGACCAGTTGCAAGGTGTGCCGCGGAGCCAGAGCAGCTTCCTGCACCTTCAGAGTGAACTGTTGGCCCAGGCTCTTCTTAAAGTATCAGTCGTGCTCTGGCCGTGACCTATGCCTTGAAGATGCAGTGGTGTGATATCATAGGTCACGGCTGCCGCGTCTCACCACCCAGCCAGCCCACCTGCCTGCAATATGCATCTTCCAGTTCCTGCCTGCATACACAGCTTTCTTTGCACACCCACATCCACACCTACCCGACCACCCGCTGCTCAGTATTCGCAGAACTCCACTATGAATAACCCCCGCCACTGAGGGACAGGGAGGACAGCTGACCGGTAGGGGCTAATATTTGTTATGTTATTTCTCCTGTGGGGAGCAATAGGATTTATGTGGGGAGAATAAGGATTTATGGATTTATGTGGGGAGCAATGTGATTGATTTATGTGGGGAGCATTAGGATTTATGTAGGGAGCAACATAATTTATGTGGGGAGCAATGTGATTGTTTTTTCTGTGTAGGCCAATGTATGTGTGGATTTTTTTTTACTGATGGTGTGCCTTGGCAATTTTAAAATATTGTTTGGTGTGCCACGAGTAAAAAAAGGTTGAAAATCACTGCTCTATGTACTTACTCACAGGTCCCTACAATGGTTTTTCGGAAACTCTGTCCTGGTGCCCCAAATGTGATAAATGCAATCAGTCATTTACGCGGCCGCATTGCGAGTTGGGGCAACATTATGTTATCACAACCGCTAAATGCCCCTAACTCTCTGTGATACATACGTTGGCTTCTTTTTTATTTACTATGACCTCATGGATTCATTAGATTATAGTGCAGTCAGAAACACAGATTTATAGGCAAGTGTCTAATATCTCATCCAGGGCGGGATGTACTAAAGGGAAAATGCGATAAAATCCCCGTTTTCAGAGGTACTAACCCCCGGCCGCCGGGATATTGATGCCGAGGGTATCGCCATCTTTTTGTGGCGATACCCTATAGAAGCCTATGGGCTTCTAGCCACCGCAGCATTCTGCCGCCTCCACCGCCCCGCACTGCTCACGTCGACACCCCCCTGAATACCTCTATCCAGAAAGCCTCTATGATTCTGGTGCGGCCTCCCGTCTGTCCTTCCAGCTGCAGGGGGGGGAGGAGGAGGAGCCTGAGGACTCCCTGCAAATGTCACCTCCCGGGTCTGGGAGGTGACGGAGACTTCTCCATCTATGGCCTCCTATGTACTTCTCCATCTATGGCCTCCTATGTACTTCTCCATCTATGGCCTCCTATGTACTTCTCCATCTATGGCCTCCTATGTACTTCTCCATCTACTATATGGCCTCCTATGTACTTCTCCATCTATGGCCTCCTATGTACTTCTCCATCTATGGCCTCCTATGTACTTCTCCATCTATGGCCTCCTATGTACTTCTCCATCTATGGCCTCCTATGTACTTCTCCATCTACTATATGGCCTCCTATGTACTTCTCCATCTATGGCCTCCTATGTACTTCTCCATCTATGGCCTCCTATGTACTTCTCCATCTACTATATGGCCTCCTATGTACTTCTCCATCTATGGCCTCCTATGTACTTCTCCATCTATGGCCTCCTATGTACTTCTCCATCTATGGCCTCCTATGTACTTCTCCATCTATGGCCTCCTATGTACTTCTCCATCTACTATATGGCCTCCTATGTACTTCTCCATCTATGGCCTTCTATGTACTTCTCCATCTATGGCCTCCTATGTACTTCTCCATCTATGGCCTCCTATGTACTTCTCCATCTATGGCCTCCTATGCCTGCAGCTGTGCATCTATGTACTTCTCCATCTATGGCCTCCTATGTACTTCTCCATCTATGGCCTCCTATGTACTTCTCCATCTATGGCCTCCTATGTACTTCTCCATCTATGGCCTCCTATGCCTGCAGCTGTGCATCTATGTACTTCTCCATCTGCTAAATGGCCTCCTGTGTACTTCTCCATCTACTATATGGCCTGCTATGTACTTCTCCATCTATGGCCTCCTATGTACTTCTCCATATATGGCCTCCTATGTAATTCTCCAGCTACTATATGGCCTCCTATGTACTTCTCCACCTATGGCCTCCTATGTACTTCTCCATCTATGGCCTCCTATGTATTTCTCCATCTATGGCCTCCTATGTACTTCTCCATCTATGGCTTCCTATTTATGTCTCCATCTATGGCCGCCTATGTTCTTCTCCATCTATGGCCGCCTATGTTCTTCTCCATCTATGGCGTCCTATGTATTTCTTCATCTGTGGCCTCCTAAGTACTGTATGTCTCCATCTATAGCCTTCTATGTATATTTCAATCTATGGCCTCCTATGTATTTCTCAATCTATGGCCTCCTATGTATTTCTCCATCTATGGCCTCCTATGTATTTCTCCATCTATGGCCTCCTATGTATTTCTCCATCTATGGCCTCCTATGTATTTCTCCATCTTTGGATTTCTATGTACTTCTCCATTTATGGCCTCCTGTGTACTTCTCCATCTACTATATGGCCTCCTGTGTACTTCTCCATCTATGGCCTCCTATGTACTTCTCCATCTACTATATGGCCTCCTATGTACTTCTCCATCTATGGCCTCTTATGCACTTCTCCATCTATGGCCTCCTATTTATGTCTCCATGTATGGCCGCCTATGTTCTTCTCCATCTATGGCCTCCTATGTACTTCTCCAGCTATGGCCTCCTATGTACTTCTCCATCTGCGACCTCATACTGGGGTATATTTACTAAAATTCGTATTTGTACCGATTTGGAGTGAGAATCATCACGAATGACATCGAATGTGTAATTGTGCAACTTTTTGAATTTATTACGACTAATTTACTAAGCTGTCGTATTCTGCATTTTCGTATTTGCCGGTGTCGATGTCATTCGTATTTTTAGGCAGTGTTTTACGGGAGTGAATTGTAAAACACTGCCGACATTAACACAATGAATCTCGGCCGGATCTGTGAGATCCGTGCTGGGCTTCATTGTGCACCTTTCGTAAAAAAAAAAACATTGTTAAAAATAAAATATAAAAAATTGCGTGGGGTCCCCCCTCCTAAACAGAACCAGCCCCGGGCTCTTTGAGCCGGTCCTGGTTGAAAAAATATGGAGGAAAACATGACAGGGGTTCCCCCATATTTATTCAACCAGCACCGGGCTCTGCGCCTGGTCCTGGTTCCAAAAATACGGGGGACAAAAAGTGTAGGGGTCCCCCGTATTTTTGAAACCAGCACCGGGCTCCACTAGCCAGGTATATAATGCCACAGCCGGGGGACACTTTTATATTGGTCCCTGCGGCCCTGGCATTACATACCCAACTAGTCACCCCTGGCCGGGGTACCCTGGAGGAGTGGGAACCCCATAAATCAAGGGCTCCACCCCTCCAGCCACCCAAGGGCCAGGGGTGAAGCCCGAGGCTGTCCCCCCAATCCAAGGGTGGCGGATGGGGGGCTGATAGCCTTTTTGTAAAAATGTGAATATTGTTTTTAGTAGCAGTACTACAAGTCCCAGCAAGCCTCCCCCGCAAGCTGGTACTTGGAGAACCACAAGTACCAGCATGCGGTGGAAAACCGGGCCCGCTGGTACCTGTAGTACTACTACTAAAAAAATACCCCAATAAAAACAGGACACACACACCGTGAAAGTAAAAGTTTATTACATACATGCACACCAACATACACACATACTTACCTATGTTCACACGAGGGTCGGTCCTCTTCTCCATGTAGAATCCATGGGGTACCTGTGGGAAAAATTATACTCACATAATCCAGTGTAGTTCGGTCCTCTTCTTTTCTATTTGTAATCCACGTACTTTGCAAAATAAAAAAACGGACACCCGACCACGCACTGAAAGGGGCCCCATGTTTTCACATGGGACCCCTTTCCCCGACTGCCAGGACCCCCCGCTGACTTCTGTCTAAGAGGGTTCCTTCAGCCAATCAGGGAGCGCCACGTCGTGGCACCCTCCTGATTGGCTGTATGCTCCTGTAGTGTCTGTCAGGTAGCACACGGCAGTGATACAATGTAGCGCCTATGCGCTCCATTGTAACCAATGGTGGGAACTTTGCGGACAGCGGTGAGGTTACTTTCGGTCAACCGCTGTCCGCAAAGTTCCCACCATTGGTTACAATGGAGCGCATAGGCGCTACATTGTATCACTGCCGTGTGCTGGTTTCAAAAATACGGGGGACCCCTACACTTTTTGTCCCCCGTATTTTTGGAACCAGGACCAGGCGCAGAGCCCGGTGCTGGTTGATTAAATATGGGGGAACCCCTGTCATTTTTCCCCCATATTTTTTCAACCAGGACCGTCTCAAAGAGCCCGAGGCTGGTTTTGCTTAGGAGGGGGGACCCCACACATTTTTTTCCATCAAATTTAACACTTTCCCACCCCTTCCCACTGATAAACATGCACGGATCTCATGGATCCGTGCATGCCTATCAGAACACGGTTAAAAAAAGCAGGTCTGTTTTATTTTAGCATTTTTTTACGATTTGTATTGTTTCACGGCAGTGTTTGGCTATTGCCGGCAGTGTTTGTGAATTACACTTTTTAATAAATTACCGAGTTCTACCAAATAACAGGCGTATTTGACCGATGGTGTATTCATTCGTAATTTTTTTCTTTGAGTTCCAAAAAAATACGAATGCCCTCATCACTGCCGTGATTTGAGTTTAGTAAATTCCTGAGATGACACTTTGAAGAAAAAACACCATCTCGGTCAAAATCGGGACCTTAGTAAATTTCCACCACTGTATGTATTTCTCCATCTGTCCAAATCGTACACACACACAGTTTTACCACCTGTTTCATTTACATCATTTGATATACATTATTATTATTATATTTTATTTATAGGGCGCCACAAGTGTTTCGCAGCGCCGTACAGAGGACAGTACAGGGAGACAGGACTTAGCATTACAGTAAATAAATTACAAAGATAGAGTACAGGTAACAGAGCACCACACATTCTCATACATAATACAGCTTAGATGTAAGTAGCGAGGGAGTGATCATTGTACTACTAGGGGCTGACGGCCATAGATAGAGATGAGCCTTTACCAGCAGGAGAGAAAGCGGTAAAGATGGTCGCTGAGTAGGGGAGAGCTGCGAGTGACATGTGACGAGAAGAGGGCTTAGATAACTAGAGGAAAGAGGGCTCTGCTCTGAAGAGCTAACAATCTAGTGGGGAGGGGCAACAGACAGATGACATGAGGTGCAAGCAAGCGTGAGGAAGCCTGATGGCAGTAGGTAAGCAAAGCAGAGATGTTGAAGGCACGGGGCCCCCTGGTGGAGGAGCGGCCTCCTACAATACATTGCATCAGGATTTTCACCCCTTTCTCTCTGCGTGTTGCAGCTTTCTATCACCCCCGTGGTCAACCCAAAAAGTTTCTGGATGATTTTTCTGCTTGGCTCCTTCACTTCTTATCCTCTGACATCTCCACCATCATTATCGGTGATTTCAATATCGCTATTGACAGTCCACAATCTCCCCATGCCTCCAAACTTCTCTCTCTAACCTCCTCTCTCGGCCTCTCCCAATGGACTGACTCCCCTACTCATCAGGAGGGCCACTGCCTTGATCTTGTATTCACCAGACTATGCTCTGTTTCTGAACTCACTAACACTCCTTTCCCCCTCTCAGATCAGGGCTGTTTCTAGCCAATTTGGCTCCCAGTGTGAGATTTAAAAATACCCCCCCCCCCCTCCATTGGAATAACAAAAAAATGCACACCCCCTTCCCAATAGATATAAAAAGTAAAGCGCGCGCTCCCGGCAAAGGGTGTGTGGCCTTGATAAAATGGGCGTGGTCTCTGTAAAATTGGCGTGGTCTCATCTGAAACGACTACCTTACACCCCAGTTTTTGACCTTGCACCGACAGATCACGGCGAGCACAGGGAAAAAATAAAAAATATATATTATGCCATACACCGCAATGCCTTTGATACATTAAATCCCCATTTTGCACGTTACGGCAGGCAAGAGTCCCCATTTTCCACAATACGGCAGGCAAGTGTCCCCATTTTCCACATTACGGCAGGCACGTGTCCCCATTTTACACAGTACGGCAGGCACGTGTCCCCATTTTACACAGTACGGCAGGCAAGAGTCCCCATTTTACACAGTATTGCAGGCACATGTCCCCATTTTACACAGTACGGCAGGCACGTGTCCCCATTTTACACAGTACGGCAGGCACGTGTCCCCATTTTACACAGTACGGCAGGCAAGAGTCCCCATTTTACACAGTATTGCAGGCACGTGTCCCCATTTTACACAGTACGGCAGGCAAGAGTCCCCATTTTACACAGTATGGCAGGCAAGAGTCCCCATTTTACACAGTATTGCAGGCACGTGTCCCCATTTTACACAGTACGGCAGGCAAGAGTCCCCATTTTACACAGTATGGCAGGCACATGTCCCCATTTTACACAGTACGGCAGGCACGTGTCCCCATTTTACACAGTATGGCAGGCGAGTGTCCCCATTTTACACAGTATGGCAGGCGAGTGTCCCCATTTTACACATTATGGCAGGCGGGAAGAACCGCTTCAACCGTAAGTCAGCCTGAACCCCTCTCTCCCCCCCTCCCCCCTCTGCCACCTGCCATAATGTGTAAAATGGGACACCATGTTATATCTGCCTCCCCTGCAGTGCACATGGTTTTACCCAATTGCTATCAAAAATCCTGCTGCGATCAACTTGGAATTACCCCCCATGTGCACTGCAGGGGGGGCAGATGTAACATGTGCAGAGAGAGTTAGATTAGAAGTCACACGCTTCTTTACCTTCTGTAGACTCTGAAATGGACCCAGGTGGGAATGTGTACGTTATTGCTTTATTCCACTCTCTATATGACGCGCTACTTACAGTACCTGATGCATTAATAGATTACTGTGGACTGTCCTGAACGCAGACATCTCCGCGTGACTCCGCGAGAGATTAATCATGGTCTGACTGCTAGCTGAATCCTTGTATAATGATATGCTTATTTCAGAGCATCAACGTCGCGCTAAATGCCTTGTTTTGGAAACAAAATGAGCTGGGAACAGCAGGTAGGTTTCCTAAGCCCATAAACACAGAAGGCCTTCCGCCTGTCTTCTGTTGTGCAGCTTGTGCCATAGAGTAAATCGCTATGCGTCTCCCGCTGCTGAATTAGTGATATCAGTCTGCTTTATATACTGGAGGAGGAGACGCAGATTTTCACATGTTTAATACATTAATTGCTGTGCCTGAAGCAAACGCCTATTAACATTTTATCCTTGAAATGAGGAAGCTAAGATCAGAAGCAAAAATAACAGAAGGAAAAATCATCCCCCTATTTATATAAGAATATTCTACGTATAGTAATAATCAGGCTAGTCAGATGCGTAGGGAAGAGTGTAGTGAGGAGAGATCCCAGGACGAGGAACGATATGTAAAAGAGAAGCTGATGCCCTGATCTATTGCCCCCCTGGGCTACTCCAACAGTTCCTTACATATTTCTCTCCCTGGCTCCCTCACTGTCCATCATCTGACATCCTCACCATTATGGATGATCCCCACACCCTAACTGATGATCCACATTCTCCATGTGCTTCCCTCTAACCAGGGGAACGGACTCTTCTACTCATCGGGACGCTCTGCTGCCTTGATCAATTTTTGCTCAGTCCTTTATTTCCTAAATACACATTTCCCTCTCTCTAACCCTCACCTGGTCTCTTACAAATGTTACCTCTTTCTGCTCAGCCTCTACCAGACCTTCACATTCAGCACTTGCAAAAATCTCATCTTTATTAAATAGCTACTTTCTACCTCACGGCAAGAACCTCATTCCTCAATTTCTACATTGTGATGTCCCAATCTCATAATCATCCCAGCAACAGCCCTTGATCAAGAAGCTTCAGTTACTCTTTTACCCTCAACCACAAACTCACAATGACACATTATGGAACGGAAAGGTGACACCTTGAAAAACAGAGTAGAACAGAATTGGTGTAAATTTCACACTTCTCATGATTTCTTTCAGTATTTTAGTATCTACCACTCATCCAATCTCTAATGCTCGGCCTAAATGACTCATTAAACACTTACATCTCTCCTCAACACTCCTACTCCAAACCACTGAGAACATGGAGAAGGTACCATTGTCTTTCCTGAGCAACAACAAGTATCCTCTTCTTTTTCTCCCCAAGTAATATCTGTCCACTTGACCCTACAACTTCACAAATCAGTTGTTCCCTGTTGTCTCCTGTGGTTCCTACATTGCTGACCACACATTAATAAATGATCTATTTGAAGGTAAATTTATTTATTCACTTGGCTGTTAAAACTGGCATGCCAGAGAGAGCTTTGCTTAAGTCTGCTAAGTTTATCCACAAGGTGGAAACACTGTGTAAAATGGAGGAGCATTTGAAGACATTTGCTAAGATGGTTACAGGCCAGCAAACCCAAATATAGGGCCAACAAACCCAGATTCAGTTGCTGCATGAGGAATTAGTGGAAACAAGGAAAGGTGGATGGGAGCAGAAGGTGTTGCGAAAGCTGACACCATCAGATGACACAGAGGCGTTTTTGTGCACCTTAGAATGCACACAGACCCAGATAAAGTGGCCAGAGGATCAATGGGCCACAAGATTAGCTTCCCGTCTCTCAGGGGAAGCCCAGAGGGCATCTGTGGATTTTACTGGTGTCAGAAGCAGATTCCTTTCCTCAGCTGAAAAAAAGTTATCCTCACCTGGATTCAGGAAACGGGGCCCAGCAAAGCACAAAAATTTTCTTGACTGGCAACTGAACCCCTCTCCGACCCTGAGAATCCAACTGGCAGACCTAGTCATACTAAGTAGAGCTTGGTTACAGCCGGACAAGGACACCCATCAACGTATAGTGGAAGTTGTTGCTGTAGACCATGATGAACAGTTTCTGAACCGTGGGAAATTGAATAATACTAAGTGAGGGTTATGACCAGTTCCTAAGTCCAGGACTCAGGTCCTGCTTGTCAGAATGGATAACTCGTCCATGACAACCTAGAGGAATTCACTGATGCTGCTGCACCGTTTACAGCTAAATATTAATTTTAAAGCCAAGAATGTCCCAGGAGTTCGGCGGTGATGGTGCTTGACCCATTTGTCAACATTAATATGGGAGAATGAAGGATTTTGCACACATCTTTTCTCCTCATGGGTGTCACGCTCTGCTCCACCCCCTTCATATGGCATCCTGGTGTGCTGTGTAATTCTGTATGCATGCCATGTCTCCTGGATCACCCTGTGCACGCCATTCCCTGCATTGACTGTTTTCCGTTTGATAGTTTGACTAAGCCCAGCATAGCATGGGTACAGCCATCTTGACTCTCATCATGTGATAGCTCCTGTACGTATCCGGTTCATGCATTATTCCACATGACCACTGCAGCCTATCTGCTCCCAGGAAAGCCTATTTAAACCCTTCCAGTTCACTAGCACATTGCCAGATCAACTAGTCACTTTACCTGGGACTTCTCTCTGCAAGCAGCAGGATTATCTCTGCTCCAAGGTCTCAGCATTGCTGAAAGCTTCGTTTTCCTCCTACAGTTTCCATATGATTTCTTGTATCTACTCATTTAAACTAAAGTGCTTCCCACCTCTCCCCAGTGCTGTCAGCACAGAGATACTGAGTTACACATATGCTCCTTAGCAGTAAAGCCGTCCAGGAGCTGCCAAGAGGCCATAAAACCTCCATCCTCGCATGGAGATCCTAGCCTCGTCCCTCTCCCGCAATGGCCACCAGCTAATAGCCAGAGTAATTGCCGTGTGCAGCACGGACAGCAGCTAGACGTTCGCTGAACTGTCATGTTACACACACGTCTGGTAGCCCCTCCTGGGTCATTGTGACAGTGAGTTGCTCCCCTGTAGCGTGCCGTCACGCACCTTCATAGCCGATGTTCATCTCTCACATCACTGGCACGTGGTGCTCCGCAGTTTCCACGTCAGTTATTGTCAATGGTGCCATTTGTCCAGTCACGATACACCTGCCCCGCAGCAGCACGCGGACAGGTCACACACTGCGCTGTGTCAGGAATACCGCCGCCCTTGGCCCGAAAGCCGATAGTCATCCCTTTTTGCAATTTGGATAAATTCCGCCTTTTACCCATTACAGCAATGAGTGATATGTGTGCAGACGGCCGGTCGCACACCTTATATACACACCAAGCCAGCGCATGTCATGTGACGTACTTCATGGGCTACACACTGCCGATGTCACATGTAGGAGGTGGTCCTAATAACGTGACGTACTTCATGGTGGTGATAATAATGTGACGTGATCGTGTAGGTCACATCGCTACCAGCAGCCGCAGATGTCTGGAAAAGTATTAATATTCATCTGCTGCAATATTGTATATATCGCTCAGACATATTTTTATCTGTTATTAGATTCACAAAACTAATTTCCCTCAATATTTTACAGGTGAATTCCTGCAAAACGGATTTAGAATAAACGGTCTGACTGTATAAAGCTGCAGCCGAGGAGAATCAGCTGATAACACTTATAACTCATTGCCGCGGGGTTAATAGGAATCATATTTATTACTAACTCCCAAACAAACACAAAAGTCATTCTAGGTAACGACTCTCCCCGTTCCAGCAGCCCCCCATAGCCGAGTCCCCCCATCCCAGCAGCCCCCCATAGCCGAGTCTCCCCGTCCCAGCAGCCCCCCATAGCCGAGTCTACCCGTCCCAGCAGCCCCCCATAGCCGAGTCTACCCGTCCCAGCAGCCCCCCCATAGCCGAGTCTCCCCATCCCAGCAGCCCCCCATAGCCGAGTCTCCCCGTCCCAGCAGCCCCCCATAGCCGAGTCTCCCCATCCCAGCAGCCCCCCATAACCGAGTCTCCCCATCCCTGCAGCCCCCCATAACTGAGTCTCCCCGTCCCTGCAGCCCCCCATAACTGAGTCTCCCCGTCCCAGCAGCCCCCCATAGCTGAGTCTCCCAGTCCCAGCAGCCCCCCAAAGCCGAGTCTCCCCGTCCCAGCAGCCCCCCATAGCCGAGTCTCCCCATCCCAGCAGCCCCCCATAGCCAAGTCTCCCCGTCCCAGCAGCCCCCCATAACAGAGTCTCCCCATCCCTGCAGCCCCCCATAGCCGAGTCTCCCCGTCCCTGCAGCCCCCCATAACTGAGTCTCCCCGTCCCTGCAGCCCCCCCATTGCTGAGTCTCCCCATCCCAGCAGCCCCCCATAACTGAGTCTCCCCGTCCCTGCAGCCCCCCATAACTGAATCTCCCCGTCCCTGCAGCCCCCCCATTGCTGAGTCTCCCCATCCCAGCAGCCCCCCATAACTGAGTCTCCCCGTCCCTGCAGACCCCCATAACTGAGTCTCCCCGTCCCTGCAGCCCCCCATAACTGAGTCTCCCTGTCCCAGCAGCCCCCCATGGCTGGGTCTCCCGGTCTGGGTCTGGGCTGGGTCTCCCGGTCTGTGTCTGGGCTGGGTCTCCCGGTCTGTGTCTGGGCTGGGTCTCCCGGTCTGTGTCTGGGCTGGGTCTCCCGGTCTGTGTCTGGGCTGGGTCTCCCGGTCTGTGTCTGGGCTGGGTCTCCCGGTCTGTGTCTGGGCTGGGTCTCCCGGTCTGTGTCTGGGTTGGGTCTCCCGGTCTGTGTCTGGGCTGGGTCTCCCGGTCTGTGTCTGGGCTGGGTCTCCCGGTCTGTGTCTGGGCTGGGTCTCCCGGTCTGTGTCTGGGCTGGGTCTCCCGGTCTCCCTGTACCTGCAGCCCCCCATGACTGGGTCTCTGGATGGAAGAGATATACAGGGAAGTATGGTCTCCTTGGTAGATGTTTAGTCATTCCTATGGTATACTTGTCTACTCCCCTGGAAGTTGCATGAGGCTCCTGATTATTGGGTTAGCCTCCCGCACCCCCAGAAGAGCAGGCAGATCTTCCACATCCTCACCCCACCCTAGTGAAGCGGGCAGGATGTAGAGATATTCACTGCATTCACGTCTGCATTGGGAAGAGCTAAAATGAGGCAATTCATGTAATTTTAGCCCAGCTGCCTTCATCCGGACCCACGAATGGCATCACTTTCCCAACGTGGGGACAGGGCTTAATGATGTCGGAGTCACCCCCCACCCCCTAAAATTCCCTACAGCGTCTCCTCTCCGGGCTTCTCCTGGAGAGGAGAAATGAAGTGTAGGTAAATATGTCCTATGGTCTATAGAGTCAAAGCATATTTTGGCGTTATTTCCACAGATAACCAACTACAGCCGGGGCAGTTATGTGAGAATAGCGAGTTTATATGTGCCCTATTCTCACCTATTACCCATCAGCACTTTCTTCTAACTCTCACTCAGTATCCCAGTTCCCCTATCAGTCCCTCGGATCGCACAGTAGCCCGGTTCCTCTATCAGTCCCTCGGATCGCACAGTAGCCCGGTTCCTCTATCAGTCCCTCGGATCACACAGTAGCCTGGTTCCTCTATCAGTCCCTCGGATCGCACAGTAGCCTGGTTCCTCTATCAGTCCCTCGGATCGCACAGTAGCCCAGTTCCTCTATCAGTCCCTCAGATCGCACAGTAGCCTGGTTCATCTATCAGTCACTCGGATCGCACAGTAACCCAGTTCCTCTATCAGTCCCTCGGATCGCACAGTAGCCCGGTTCCTCTATCAGTCCCTCGGATCGCACAGTAGCCCGGTACCTCTATCAGTCCCTCGGATCGGACAGTAGCCTGGTTCCCCTATCAGTCCCTCAGATCGCACAGTAGCCCGGTTCCTCTATCAGTCCCTCGGATAGCACAGTAGCCCGTTTCCTCTATCAGTCCCTCGGATAGCACAGTAGCCCGGTTCCCTATAAATCAGTCCCTCGGATCGCACAGTAGCCCGGTTCCTCTATCAGTCCCTCGGATCGCACAGTAGCCCAGTTCCCCTATCAGTCCCTCGGATCGCGCAGTAGCCCGGTTCCTCTATCAGTCCCTCGGATCGCACAGTAGCCCAGTTCCCCTATCAGTCCCTCGGGTGGCACAGTAGCCCGGTTCCTCTATAAGTACCTCGGATCGCACGGAATCCCGGTTCCTCTATCAGTCCCTCGGATAGCACAGTAGCCCGTTTCCTCTATCAGTCCCTCGTATCGCACAGTAGCCCGGTTCCTCTATCAGTACCTCGGATCGCACAGTAGCCCAGTTCCTCTATCAGTCCCTCGGATCACACAGTAGCCCGGTTCCCCTATCAGTCCCTCGGAACACACAGTAGCCCGGTTCCCCTATCAGTCCCACGGATCACACAGTAGCCCGGTTCCTCTATCAGTCCCTCGGATCGCACAGGAGCCAAGTTCCCCTATCAGTCCCTCGGATCGCACAGAATCCCGGTTCCTCTATCAGTCCCTCGTATCACACAGTAGCCCGGTTCCTCTATCAGTCCCTCGGATTGCACAGTAGCCCAGTTCCTCTATCAGTCCCTCGGATCGCACAGTAGCCTGGTTCCCCTATCATTCCCTCGGATTACACAGTAGCCCGGTTCCTCTATCAGTCCCTCGGATCGCACAGTAGCCCGGTTCCTCTATCAGTACCTCGGATCGCACAGTAGCCCAGTTCCTCTATCAGTCCCTCGGATCACACAGTAGCCCGGTTCCCCTATCAGTCCCTCGGAACACACAGTAGCCCGGTTCCCCTATCAGTACCTCGGATCGCACAGTAGCCCAGTTCCTCTATCAGTCCCTCGGATCACACAGTAGCCTGGTTCCCCTATCAGTCCCTCGGAACACACAGTAGCCCGGTTCCCCTATCAGTCCCTCGGATCACACAGTAGCCCGGTTCCTCTATCAGTCCCTCGGATCGCACAGGAGCCCAGTTCCCCTATCAGTCCCTGTACCTGCAGCCCCCCATGACTGGGGCTCTGGATGGAAGAGATATACAGGGAAGTATGGTCTCCTTGGTAGATGTTTAGTCATTCCTATGGCATACTTGTCTACTCCCCCGGAAGTTGCATGAGGCTCCTGATTATTGGGTTAGCCTCCCGCACCCCCAGAAGAGCAGGCAGATCTCCCACATCCTCACCCCACCCTAGTGCAGCGGGCAGGATGTAGAGATATTCACCGCATTCACATCTGCATTGGGAAGAGCAAAAATGAGGCAATTCATGTAATTTTAGCCCAGCTGCCTTCATCCGGACCCACGAATGGCATCACTTTCCCAACGTGGGGACAGGGCTTAATGATGTCGGAGTCACCCCCCCACCCCCTAAAATTCCCTACAGTGTCTCCTCTCCGGGCTTCTCCTGGAGAGGAGAAATGAAGTGTAGGTAAATATGTCCTATGGTCTATAGAGTCAAAGCATATTTTGGCGTTATTTCCACAGATAACCAACTACAGCCGGGGCAGTTATGTGAGAATAGCGAGTTTATATGTGCCCTATTCTCACCTATTACCCATCAGCACTTTCTTATAACTCTCACTCAGTATCCCAGTCCCTTTATCAGTCCCTCGGATCGCACAGTAGCCCGGTTTCTCTATCAGTCCCTCGGATCGCACAGTAGCCCGGTCCCTCTATCAGTCCCTCGGATCACACAGTAGCCCAGTTCCTCTATCAGTCCCTCGGATCGCACAGTAGCCTGGGTCCACTATCAGTCCCTTGGATCGCACAGTAGCCCGGTTCCTCTATCAGTCCCTCGGATCGCACAGTAGCCCGGTTCCTCTATCAGTCCCTCGGATCGCACAGTAACCCAATTCCTCTATCAGTCCCTCGGATCGCACAGTAGCCCGGTTCCTCTATCAGTCCCTCGGATCGCACAGTAGCCCGGTTCCTCTATCAGTCCCTCGGATCGGACAGTAGCCCGGTTCCCCTATCAGTCCCTCAGATCGCACAGTAGCCCGGTTCCTCTATCAGTCCCTCAGATAGCACAGTAGCCCGTTTCCTCTATCAGTCCCTCGGATAGCACAGTAGCCCGGTTCCCTATAAATCAGTCCCTCGGATCGCACAGTAGCCCGGTTCCTCTCTCAGTCCCTCGGATCGCACAGTAGCCCAGTTCCCCTATCAGTCCCTCGGATCGCACAGTAGCCCGGTTCCTCTATCAGTCCCTCGGATCGCACAGTAGCCCAGTTCCCCTATCAGTCCCTCGGGTGGCACGGAATCCCGGTTCCTCTATCAGTCCCTCGGATCGCACAGTAGCCCGGTTCCTCTATCAGTCCCTCGGATCGCACAGTAGCCCGGTTCCTCTATCAGTCCCTCGGATCACACAGTAGCCCGGTTCCTCTATCAGTCCCTCGGATCACACAGTAGCCCGGTTCCTCTATCAGTCCCTCGGATCGCACAGTAGCCCAGTTCCTCTATCAGTCCCTCGGATCGCACAGTAGCCTGGTTCCCCTATCATTCCCTCGGATCACACAGTAGCCTGGTTCCTCTATCAGTCCCTCGGATCGCACAGTAGCCCGGTTCCTCTATCAGTACCTCGGATCGCACAGTAGCCCAGTTCCTCTATCAGTACCTCGGATCGCACAGTAGCCCGGTTCCCCTATCAGTCCCTCGGAACACACAGTAGCCCGGTTCCCCTATCAGTCCCTCGGAACGCACAGTAGCCCGGTTCCCCTATCAGTCCCTCGGATCACACAGTAGCCCGGTTCCTCTATCAGTCCCTCGGATCGCACAGGAGCCAAGTTCCCCTATCAGTCCCTCGGATCGCACAGTAGCCCGGTTCCTCTATCAGTCCCTCGGATCGCATATTTGCCCGGTACCTCTATCAGTCCCTCGGATCGCACAGTAGCCCGGTCCCTCTATCAGTCCCTCGGATCGCACACTAGCCCGGTTCCTCTATCAGTCCCTCTGATCGCACAGTAGCCCGGTTGCTCTATCAGTCCCTCGGATCACACAGTAGCTCGGTTCCCCTATCAGTCCCTCGGATCGCACAGTAGCCCGGTTCCTCTATCAGTCCCTTGGATTGCACAGTAGCCCGGTTCCCCTATCAGTCTCTCGGATCGCATAGTAGCCGGGTTCCTTTATCAGTCCCTCGGATCGCACAGTAGCCCGGTTCCTCTATCAGTCCCTCGGATCGCACAGTAGCCCGGTTCCCCTATCAGTCCCTCGGATCACACAGTAGCCCGGTTCCTCTATCAGTCCCTCGGATCGCACAGTAGCCCGGTTCCCCTATCAGTCCCTCGGATCACACAGTAGCCCGGTTCCTCTATCAGTCCCTCGGATCGCACAGTAGCCCTGTTCCCCTATCAGTCCCTCGGATCGCACAGTATCCCGGTTCCTCTATCAGTCCCTCAGATCGCACAGTAGCCCGGTTCCTCTATCAGTCCCTTGGATCACACAGTAGTCCGGTTCCTCCATCAGTCCCTCAGATCGCACAGTAGCCCGGTTCCCCTATCAGTCCCTCGGATCGCAGAGTAGCCCGGTTCCTCTATCAGTACCTCGGATCGAACAGTAGTCCGGTTCCTCTATCAGCACCTCGGATCGCACAGTAGCCCGGTTCCCCTATCAGTCCCTCGGATCGCACAGTAGCCCGGATCCTCTATCAGTCCCTCGGATAGCACAGTAGCCCGTGTTCCTCTATCAGTCCCTCGGATCACACAGTAGCCCGGTACCTCTATCAGTCCCTCG
The DNA here is from genome assembly GCF_028390025.1 of Pseudophryne corroboree. Taxonomy (NCBI): domain Eukaryota; kingdom Metazoa; phylum Chordata; class Amphibia; order Anura; family Myobatrachidae; genus Pseudophryne; species Pseudophryne corroboree. The sequence continues at coordinate 1,001,348 of NC_086453.1, forward strand.
GATAGGAGTGCAGGATAGGTGGAAAAAACTGAAAAGTGCAATACTAAGTGCAACAGACCTTTGTATCAAAAGGGTTAGGAAAAGCACCAGGAAAAGGAAGCCAGTGTGGTTCACAAAAGAAGTATCAACTAGTGTGAAAGCAAAAAAGATGGCTTTTAGGAAATACAAACAGACTCAAAATAATAACGACAAAGAGGTGTATCTGGACAGACGGAAGGATGCTAAGAAGGTGATCAGACGTGCAAAGGCAGAAGCTGAGGAGAAAATGGCCCAGTCAGTAGATAAAGGGGGCAAAACTTTTTTTAAGTATATAAGTGAAAGGAGAAAATCAAATGGAGGAATAATAAGACTTAAGACAGAGAGTGGGCATTTGGTGGAGGGAGACAAGGCAATAGCAGATCACCTAAATAATTATTTTTGCTCAGTATTTACTACAGAAGAAGGGATGGGGCCACAGTTAAGTTGCAAGGACATTCATAAAAATAAGGTAGATGAAACTACATTTACAGAAGAGAAGGTCCTAACAGAACTTTCAAAACTAAAAGTGGATAAATCAATGGGACCAGATGGGATACACCCAAGGATACTCAAAGAGCTAAAAGATGTGCTGGTTACACCTTTAACATAATTATTTAACCAGTCACTAAATACAGGTGCTATTCCAGAGGACTGGAAAAGAGCAAATGTAGTTCCAATGCACAAAAGTGGAAGCAAGGAAGAAGCAAGTAACTACAGACCAGTAAGCCTTACATCAGTAGTAGGGAAAGTAATGGAAAAACTATTAAAAGAAAGAGTAGTGGAATATCTTAAATCAAACAACTTACAGGATCCAAAACAGCATGGATTTACTGGTGGGAGATCATGCCAAACAAATCTTATTGACTTTTTTGACTCTGTGATGAAAATAATAGATCAAGGGGGAGCTGTAGATGTAGCATATCTAGACTTTAGTAAGGCATTTGACACTGTCCCACATCGCAGACTGCTAAATAAACTTGAAAGCCTGGGGGTGGATTATAAATCAGTTAAATGGATAAGAACCTGGTTGCAGGATAGGAAACAGACAGTCGTAGTTAATGGAGTGCAATCTATGGAGGGAAATGTTACCAGTGGAGTACCCCAGGGATCTGTACTTGGTCCAGTTCTCTTTAATATCTTTGTTGGTGACATTGCAGATGGTATTGAAGGGAAGATATGCCTTTTTGCAGATGATACAAAGATATGCAACAGGGTAGACACACCGGGAGGGGTCAAACAAATGATTAATGACCTAGGTAGGCTTGAGAAATGGTCAAGAACGTGGCAACTACAGTTTAATGCTAAAAAATGCAAAATCATGCACTTGGGTCTCAAAAACCCAAAGGCTAAGTATAGTATCAAGGGTACTATAATGGAAACTACTGAGGAGGAAAGAGATTTAGGAGTCACTATTTCAAGTGACTTGAAGGCAGGAAAGCAATGCAACAAAGCAATGAGAAAGGCAAGTCAGATGCTTGGTTGCATAGGGAGAGGAATCAGTAGCAGGAAAAAAGGAGTGATAATGCCACTGTATAGGTCATTGGTACGGCCCCATCTGGAATACTGTGTCCAGTTCTGGAGACCCTATCTCCAGAAGGATATAAATACATTAGAGAGTGTACAAAGAAGGGCAACTAAAATGGTGCATGGCCTACATCACAAAACTTACCCGGAGAGGCTAAAAGATCTTAACATGTATAGTTTGGAGGAGAGAAGGGAAAGGGGGGACATGATAGAAACTTTCAAATATATCAAGGGTCTTAACAAAGTTCAGGAGGGAAACATTCTTCAAAGGAAAAGAAGTATTAGAACTCGAGGGCATACATTGAGACTGGAATTGGGGAGGTTTAGGGGAAATTTAAGGAAAAATTACTTCACAGAAAGGGTAGTGGATAAGTGGAATAGCCTCTCATCAGAGGTGGTAGAGGCTAAGACTGTAGGGCAATTTAAACATGCTTGGGACAGGCATATGAATATCCTTACAAAGAATTAAGGTTAAAAAAGGGTTGAGATTGCGTAAAAGATAAAATAAAAAAAGGGGCAGACTAGATGGGCCAAGTGGTTCTTATCTGCCGTCAAATTCTATGTTTCTATGTTTCTATGATAGCACAGTAGCCCAGTTCCTCTATCAGTCCCTCGGATCGCACAGTAGCCCGGTTCCTCTATCAGTCCCTCGGATTGCACAGTAGCCCAGTTCCTCTATCAGTCCCTCGGATCGCACAGTAGCCCGGTTCCTCTATCAGTCCCTCGGATAGCACAGTAGCCCGGTTCCTCTATCAGTCCCTCGGATCGCACAGTAGCCCGGTTCCTCTATCAGTCCCTCGGATCGCACAGTAGCCCGGTTTCTCTATCAGTCCCTCGGATCGCACAGTAGCCCGGTTCCTCTATCAGTCCCTCAGATCGCACAGTAGCCCGGTTCCTCTATCAGTCCCTCAGATCGCACAGAATCCCGGTTCCTCTATCAGTCCCTCGGATCGCACAGTAGCCCGGTTCCTCTATCAGTCCCTCGGATCGCACAGTAGCCTGGTTCCTCTATCAGTCCCTCGGATCGCACAGTAGCCCGGTTCCTCTATCAGTCCCTTGGATCGCACAGTAGCCCGGTTCCTCTATCAGTCCCTCGGATCACACAGTAGCCCGGTTCCTCTATCAGTCCCTCGGATCGCACAGTAGCCCGGTTCCTCTATCAGTCCCTCAGATCGCACAGTTGCCCGGTTCATCTATCAGTCCCTCGGATAGCACAGTAGCCCGGTTCCTCTATCAGTCCCTTAGATAGCACAGTAGCCCAGTTCCTCTATCAGTCCCTCGGATAGCACAGTAGCCCGGTTCCTCTATCAGTCCCTCGGATCGCACAGTAGCCCGGTTCCTCTATCAGTACCTCGGATCACACAGTATCCCGGTTCCTCTATCAGTCCCTCGGATCACACAGTAGCCCGGTTCCTCTATCAGTCCCTCGGATAGCACAGTAGCCCGGTTCCGATCTGCGGCGTAGATGTGTCGGCCATATGCCGATCTGCGGCGTAGATGTGTCGGACATAAATGATTAATGTGCTACTGTATTTGGAACAAGGTGCTAAACATTACTGCACTGCGACCAGATGAAGATCAGCAATGGTGACTGCGAGGGACCGGATAACTCTGTCTATAGAGTACGTGGGATCTATCCCTCCCTCCGCCACACCCTGTCTGACCGCTGTGTATACTGACAGCTGAGCACGGGAAATGTGCGGGTCACACGGGATGGGTCATACGCAGGTAAAGCGCCTTTTGAGGTTTTATTCTTCACTGTAAAATAAAAAAATAAAAAAAATAAAAACCTAATTAATGGGTTTCAAAAAACCTCTTCACTTCCTGATGGGAAAACGAGGAGAGTTTTCTTGTGGACGGAACAGCAGAAGAGGAGAGATTGCGATCAGCGTCATATCTGCCGCCTAAATACCTGCTCTCCGGTGTCCTTTCATCCACATGTTCCTCGCTGCGAGCTTGAAGTGTTTTTTATAAATGAGGTTCAGTCCGTCTCGTCTGCTGCCATCGTGATAACATCCCCTAGCGAGACGAAAATGAGGACATCTTAATTAACAAGGGGAGGTTCTAATTCCATTTGTATTCAGGGCTCTTCTGATTTAAATTAAAGTCAACACACAATGTAAAAATAAGAGTGCGGCTATTGAAGTGTGGGCCGGAGGAAGACGCCTGGCGGTGATAGAGTTGGCAGCGACTGTGGCGACTGGTGAATGGCGTAATGGAGGAGGCTGGGCTGTAGACTGGACACATAGAGGGTGTTATCTCCTGTGGTCAGTGTACAGTCTCTCTTATCATTATGTTTCTTCATTCAGACAGACCAGGCGTCCTAGCGCATTGTTCCTGGGCGGCCGCACTGACAGTGCCAGTTACTACATCCTGCCAGTCTGCGTCGTCGCCTATTGTTCTTCCTCAGCTCTGCAGCGTCTGTTTCATTATTCCCTGGTACTATTATTACTCCCGGTTCCACTGTCACATTCTGCAGGAATACCTGGCGAAGGCACCACCTCTGGAGGAGATTTCGTACAGGGATTCTGCCGCCTGACACCGGTTTATCTAACGCGCCTGTCACACGCCCTCTCAGGCGCCTGCGTTCAGGGTGATGGTGCCTGGCGCATCTACTGTATCAGCAGTCACATTGTTCCCTGACATCACCAACCTCAAACGACACTCGGAAGAACGCAGTTCTGTTTGCATACGGTCGGACAGAAATTCTCGGACAGATATTGGGTTCTAAACTAAAGGGCCCATTTATCATTGAATATTTGTGGCAAAATCCCCCAAAACATCAATTTTCTGGGGTTAACTGCAAATACTTGTAACCCCCAAATTTATCGCCAGGTACCAGAGCGGATATCTCCGATACTGTACGTGCTGCCACATCCCACATTGGTTTCTATAGGGGGTGCGATGCTGCCAGCTGTATACTGGAGAGTGACCACCGCAACTATGGGCTGCACATCGCAGGGTTCCCCCGGAACCTCCCCCAGCTATGGCCACTGGGGAAAGGGGAAGGTTGGGGGGGGGGCACTCTCACCGAGCAGAGATACCCTGGGGAAAGGGGAATGTTGGGGGGGCACTCTCACCGAGCAGAGATACCCTGGGGAAAGGGGAAGGTTGGGGGGCACTCTCACTGAGCAGAGATACACTGGGGAAAGGGGAAGGTTGGGGGGGGCATTCTCACCGAGCAGAGATACCCTGGGGGAAGGTTGGGGGGGGGGGCACTCTCACTGAGCAGAGATACCCTGGGGGAAGGGGAAGGTTGGGGAGGCACTCTCACCGAGCAGAGATACCCTGGGGAAAGGGGAAGGTTGGGGGGCACTCTCACCGAGCAGAGATACACTGGGGAAAGGGGAAGGTTGGGGGGGCATTCTCACCGAGCAGAGATACCCTGGGGGAAGGTTGGGGGGGGGGGCACTCTCACTGAGCAGAGATACCCTGGGGGAAGGGGAAGGTTGGGGAGGCACTCTCACCGAGCAGAGATACCCTGGGGGAAGGTTGGGGGGGGCACTCTCACTGAGCAGAGATACCCTGGGGGAAGGTTGGGGGGGGCACTCTCACTGAGCAAAGATACCCTGGGGAAAGGGGAAGGTTGGGGGGGGCACTCTCACCGAGCAGAGATACCCTGGGGAAAGGGGAAGGTTGGGAGGGCACCCTCACTGAGCAGAGATACCCTGGGGAAAGGGGAAGGTTGGGAGGGCACCCTCACTGAGCAGAGATACCCTGGGGAAAAGGGAAGGTTGGAAGGGTACGCTCACCGAGCAGAGAAACCATGGGGAAAGGGGAAGGTTGGGGGGGGGGGCACTCTCACCGAGCAGAGATACCCTGGGGGAAGGTTGGGGGGGGGGCACTCTCACTGAGCAGAGATACCCTGGGGAAAGGGGAAGGTTGGGGGGGGGCACTCTCACCGAGCAGAGATACCCTGGGGAAAGGGGAAGGTTGGGAGGGCACCCTCACTGAGCAGAGATACCCTGGGGAAAGGGGAAGGTTGGGAGGGCACCCTCAGTGAGCAGAGATACCCTGGGGAAAGGGGAAGGTTGGAAGGGTACGCTCACCGAGCAGAGAAACCCTGGGGAAAGGGGAAGGTTGGGGGGGGGGGCACTCTCACCGAGCAGAGATACTCTGGGGGAAGGTTTGTGGTGGGGGCACTCTCACTGAGCAGAGATACCCTGGGGAAAGGGGAAGGTTGGGAGGGCACACCCACTGAGCAGAGATACCCTGGGGAAAGGGGAAGGTTGGAAGGGTACTCTCACTGAGCAGAGATACCCTGGGGAAAGGGGAAGGTTGGGGGGGGGGGCACTCTCACCGAGCAGAGATACTCTGGGGGAAGGTTTGTGGTGGGGGCACTCTCACTGAGCAGAGATACCCTGGGGAAAGGGGAAGGTTGGGAGGGCACACCCACTGAGCAGAGATACCCTGGGGAAAGGGGAAGGTTGGAAGGGTACTCTCACTGAGCAGAGATACCCTGGGGAAAGGGGAAGGTTGCGGAGGCACTCTCACTGAACAGAGATACCCGGGGGAAAGGGGGAAGGATGAGGGGGGCACTCTCACTGAGCAGAGATAGCCTGGGGAAAGGGGAAGGTTGGGAGGGCACACCCACTGAGCAGAGATACCCTGGGGAAAGGGTAAGGTTGGGAGGGTACTCTCACTGAGCAGAGATACCCTGGGGAAAGGGGAAGGTTGGGAGGGCACCCTCACTGAGTAGAGGTACCCTGGAGAAAGGGGAAGGTTGGGGGGGCACGCTCACCGAGCAGAGATACCCTGGGGAAAGGGGAAGGTTGGGGGGGGGGGGCACTCTTACCGAACAGAGATACCCTGGGGAAAGGGGAAGGTTGGGAGGGTACTCTCACTGAGCAGAGATACCCTGAGGAAAGGGGAAGGTTGGGAGGGCACACCCACTGAGCAGAGATATCCTGGGGAAAGGGGAAGGTTGGGAGGGTACTCTCACTGAGCAGAGATACCCTGGGGAAAGGGGAAGGTTGGGGGGGTACTCTCACTGAGCAGAGATACCCTGGGAAAAGGGGAAGGTTGGGAGGGCACACTCACTGAGCAGAGATACCCTGGGGAAAGGGGAAGGTTGGGAGGGCACTCTCACTGAGAAGAGATACCCTGAGGAAAGGGGAAGGTTGGGAGGGCACTCTCACTGAGCAGAGATACCCTGGGGAAAGGGGAATGTTGGGGGGGATGGGGCACTTTCACTGAACTGAGATACCATGGGGAAAGGGGAAGGCTGGGAGGGCACTCTCACTGAGCAGAGATACCCGGGAGAAAGGGGAAGGTTGGGAGAGCACTCTCACTGAGCAGAGATACCCTGGGGAAAGGGGAAGGTTGGGAGGGCACACCCACTGAGCAGAGATACCCTGGGGAAAGGGGAAGGTTGGAAGGGTACTCTCACTGAGCAGAGATACCCTGGGGAAAGGGGAAGGTTGGGGGGGGTACTCTCACTGAACAGAGATACTCTGGGGGAAGGTTTGTGGTGGGGGCACTCTCACTGAGCAGAGATACCCTGAGGAAAGGGGAAGGTTGGGAGGTCACTCTCACTGAGCAGAGATACCCTGGGGAAAGGGGAAGGTTGGGGGTAATCTCACTGAGCAGAGATACCCTGGGGAAAGGGGAAGGTTGGGGGGGCACTCTCACTGAACAGAGATACCCAGGGGAAAGGGGAAGGATGGGGGGGCACTTTCACTGAGCAGAGATACACTGGGGAAAGGGGAAAGTTGGGAGGGCACACCCACTGAGCAGAGATACCCTGGGGAAAGGGGAAGGTTGGGAGGGTACTCTCACTGAGCAGAGATACCCTGGGGAAAGGGGAAGGTTGGGGGGGCACTCTCACTGAACAGAGATACCCTGGGGAAAGGGGAAGGATGGGGGGGCACACTCACTGAGCAGAGACACCCTGGGGAAAGGGGAAGGATGGGGGGGCACTCTCACTGAGCAGAGATACCCTGGGGAAAGGGGAAGGATGGGGGGGCACTCTCACTGAGCAGAGATACCCTGGGGAAAGGGGAAGGTTGGGGGGGCACTCTCACTGAGCAGAGATACCCTGGGGAAAGGGGAAGGTTGGGGGGGGGGTTCTCTCACTGAACAGAGATACCCTGAGGAAAGGGGAAGGTGGGGGGGGGGGCACACTCACTGAGCAGAGATACCCTGGGGAAAGGGGAAGGATGGGGGGGCACTCTCACTGAGCAGAGAAAGCCTGGGAAAGGGGAAGGTTGGGGGGGCACTCTCACTGAGCAGAGACACCTTGGGAATGGGGAAGGTTGGGAGGGTACTCTCACTGAATAGAGGTACCCTGGGGAAAGGGGAAGGTTGGGGGGGGCACTCTCACTGAACAGAGATACCCTGGGGAAAGGGGAAGGATGGGGGGGCACTCTCACTGAGCAGAGATACCCTGGGGAAAGGGGAAGGATGGGGGCGGGGCACTCTCACTGAGCAGAGATACCCTGGGGAAAGGGAAAGGATGGGGGGGTACTCTCACTGAGCAGAGATACCCTGGGGAAAGGGGAAGGTTGGGGGGGGTACTCTCACCGAACAGAGATACTCTGGGGGAAGGTTTGTGGTGGGGGCACTCTCACTGAGCAGAGATACCCTGAGGAAAGGGGAAGGTTGGGGGGGGGGCACACTCATTGAGCAGAGATACCCTGGGGAAAGGGGAAGGTTGGGAGGACACTCTCACTGGGCAGAGATACCCTGGGGAAAAGGGAAGGTTGGGAGGACACTCTCACTGGGCAGAGATACCCTGGGGAAAGGGGAAGGTTGGGAGGGTACTATCACTGAGCAGAGATACAATGGGGAAAGGGGAAGGTTGGGAGGGCACATCCACTGAGCAGAGATACCCTGGGGAAAGGGGAAGGTTGGGGGGGGGGGCACACTCATTGAGCAGAGATACCCTGGGGAAAGGGGAAGGTTGGGAGGACACTCTCACTGGGCAGAAATACCCTGGGGAAAGGGGAAGGATGGGGGGGCACTCTCACTGAGCAGAGATACCCTGGGGAAAGGGGAAGGTTGGGGCGGCACTCTCACTGAGCAGAGATACCCTGGGGAAAGGGGAAGGTTGGGGGGGCACTCTCACTGAGCAGAGATACCCTGGGGAAAGGGGAAGGTTGGGGGGGTACTCTCACTGAGCAGAGATACCCTGCGGAAAGGGGAAGGTGGGGGGGGGCACACTCACTGAGCAGAGATACCCTGGGGAAAGGGGAAGGATGGGGGGGGGCACTCTCACTGAGCAGAGACACCTTGGGAAAGGGGAAGGTTGGGAGGGCACTCTCACTGAGCAGAGATACCCTGGGGAAAGGGGAAGGTTGGGGGGGGTACTCTCACTGAGTAGAGATACCCTGGGGAAAGGGGAAGGTTGGGGGGGCACTCTCACTGAACAGAGATACCCTGGGGAAAGGGGAAGGATGGGGGGGCACTCTCACTGAGCAGAGATACCCTGAGGAAAGGGGAAGGATGGGGGCGGGGCACTCTCACTGAGCAGAGATACCCTGGGGAAAGGGGAAGGATGGGGGCGGGGCACTCTCACTGAGCAGAGATACCTGGGGAAAGTGGAAGGATGGGGGGGGGTACTCTCACTGAGCAGAGATACCCTGAGGAAAGGGGAAGGTTGGGAGGGCACTCTATCTGAGCAGAGATACCCTGGGGAAAGGGGAAGGTTGGGAGGGCACTCCCACTGAGCAGAGATACCCTGAGGAAAGGGAAAGGTTGGGGGGGGGGGGGGGCACAGTCACTGAGCAGAGATACCCTGGGAAAGAGGAAGGTTGGGAGGGCACTCTCACTGAGCACAGATACCCTGGGGAAAGGGGAAGGTCGGGAGAGCACTCTCACTGAGCAGAGATACCCTGGGGAAAGGGGAAGGTTGGGGGGGCACAGTCACTGAGCAGAGATACCCTGGGGAAAGGGGAAGGTTGGGAGGGCACACTCACTGAGCAGAGATACCCTGGGGAAAGGGGAAGGTTGGGAGGACACTCTCACTGAGCAGAGACACCCTGGGAAAGGAGAAGGATGGGAGGGCACACCCACTGAGCATAGATACCCTGGGGAAAGGGGAAGGTTGGGGGGGGGGCACACTCATTGAGCAGAGATACCCTGGGGAAAGGGGAAGGTTGGGGGGGCACTCTCACTGAGCAGAGATACCATGGGGAAAGGGGAAGGTTGGGAGGGCACTCTCACTGAGCAGAGATACCCTGGGGAAAGGGGAAGGTTGGGAGGACACTCTCACTGAGCAGAGACACCCTGGGAAAGGGGAAGGTTGGGAGGACACTCTCACTGAGCAGAGACACCCTGGGAAAGGGGAAGGTTGGGAGGGCACTCTCACCAAGCAGAGATACCCCGGGGAAAGGTTGGAGGGAGGGGCACTCTCACTGACCAGAGATACCCTGGGGAAAGGGGAAGGATGGGGGGGGCACTCTCACTGATCAGAGATACCCTGGGGAAAGGGGAAGGTTGGGGGGGGGGCACTCTCACTGAGCAGAGATACCCTGGGAAAGGGGAAGTTTGTGGGGGGGAGGGGAGTAGTGGAATGGGAACCACAAATCAAGACACTGGTAAGAATCAGTCATTGGGAGTGTGGCGTGCCCCCAACATGGTGCACAGTGGGTAAGTGAAGTGAGGGCATGCCTCCTTTACATGTGCATGACAAAAGTGATACACAAGGTCCCTAGTCTCACCTATGAAACATTGGGCGGTACGGTGTACTGTGACTGGTAACAGCACAACGACCCCACAGACTGTAGAAGGGAGATTTATTTTCTTTATATAGGAAGCTAAGCATCTAACACTTGAATATGACAGTAATGTATCTCAGCTGCCATCCTACAGATCATTATCTCATTTTCGAAATATCTCTGGAGAGTAAACAAGTATGTCTGCCTGCCCCACACAGAGACTCACAGCTCTCAGTATTTCTGTAAAGTTCATATCAGCTAAAATTGCTACTTGGACGCTAGTACGTAGCATTGTAGCTTGTACTACAGTCCACACCCTCTCCGTACACTCACCTGTGTGTAATAGCACCTGAGATCACAAGTCAGGGACTTACATGCAAACATGCCAGATCTGTTTTTGAGATCCGAGACCCAAACTTGGCGGGAAGACATGAGTCGGGACTTGGTTCTGTGATAGCCGGGCAGCGCCGGGTTCATCAGTGATTTTATAAGCATTGCACGCAAGGCCGTCTCCTCACATAAGCAAGCAGTTTATTCACAGTTCGGACAGGGTTATCACAACAATAACATTTAACTCCTTGTTCTCCTCTCCAGCACAGGATTCATATGGGTTACATCAGGTTAGATATCCTTCCATTTGCTTCACTGGCAATAACAGCATTTACAGTCATGTGGCAGCATTACAGTACAGTACATACCAGCGCAGTCTCTGGGAATCAGTAGTGCGGCGTCCGCAAACTGAGATTCATTTTAGTGTGCTCTCCCCCATTCGCTAGGGGCTCTATCAAAACGGGATCTCTCATGGACACGTTACTGGGGGCCTTCCGCCAAACGTGGTTTCCTACCACTCACCCAGGTAGTCCTCTCCCGAAGACTCACACCTCCCGTCTTGCTTCTTGGGTACCCCTGAAGGTGAGGATCCCCTTTATTTCTTCCACTGATTGCTCATGCTGTTGCTGCTCTCACACTGCAAATCTGGATATCTCTTGCTCTTTCTAGCAGCACCTACATGCTGTTCCATAATGCCAGGGACTGTGGAGTACCTTGCTTGTTCCACAGTCCCCAGACTGCGTTTCTCCTGGATACTAGCCTGTGCCCTCCATCCCAGTCCTCAGCTCACACTGAATTCTACCCTGTGCTTTGTTCCTTCTCCTCCAAAAAACCCCTACACTTCCTGTCGTAACCCCCTACATGTGGCAGGGTCTGTGAGAACTGGTTTGACTAGTTTTGGGGCCATAAACTCCCCCACTCACTGATAAGAATGAAATGGCTTTTGGAACTTTCCAATTTCTGTTAACATTCCAGTATGCCACAGTTCTACTTGGAAACTCTAAAGGCCCATATAGACGAGTCGATGCAGGAGAGATGTGTGCTGAGCGAACCGCTCAGCACACATCTCTCCCGCCGCTCAGCACAGCGCGATCTGTGCTGAGTGTGCGGGGGGAGACGGGGGGCCGCTCATTTCACCCAGCGGGTGAAGTGAGTGACCCGCTAGATTGGCCTGCATGCAGGCCAATCTAGCAGCAGCAATAGCGATGCGCGGGGCTGCGCATCGCTATCGCTGAGGGGGCTACACACGGAGCGATAATGCTCAAATTCTAAGCAATCTAGTCAGATTGCTTAGAATATCGCTCTGTGAGTATTCCCCTTAAGTTCGGGTGTGTTTGGTTTTAGGTCATCTCTACTCATTATATCATGGTCACTGCCTTGGTGGTAGTCACCGGACACTTAGCAACATTCTAGATGATTGATAGCAGCCTGTAGAAACAAGTAACACTGGTAATCACCAAGAGTCCTCTCATACCCTGCCCCAGTAATACACGCAGACCTCGTGCCTGTATGGGGTCACTGCTTTACATAGGAGAAAGTGCAGTGAGTGAAAGCATTGTGTACATTACACAGGACGCATGATCCGCTGCGCGGAACCTATCTCTGTAACAGCCGCAGAACCTTTACATTATTCATTGGAAAAATATACAGTAGGTTAAAAAAATCCATACACGGTAACTGGGTCCTTGTCCAGCATGGCCCTCATTCCGAGTTGATCGCACCAAGCAACTGTTTGCTACTCGTGCGATCAACCTGACGCTGCCTATGGGGGGGGGGGGTGTATTTTAGCATAGCGATCGCTTGTGCAGCCCTGCTATGCTAGATAAGACCAGCCCTGGACATACTTACCCTGTGCGGCGGATCCAGCGATGATGGGCTCGCCTTTGACATCAGACATCCGCCCTCCGTTCGCCTGGACGCACCTGTGTTTTTCTTACCACTCCTCGAAAATGGTCTCCAACAGTCAGTTGATGCCCCGGAACGCCTTCCTGCTGTCAATCTTCTTGCGATCCCCGCTGCGACCGCTTTTTCCGCTGTCAGCGTTGTTGCCCGGTGACGGCTGTGCGCAGTAGTGACCCGGTCGCAGCTGTGCAATTGAAAGCAAGCTGTGATCAGGTCAAAATGGACTCCCCATGTGCCATTCTCTGCACATCACTGTATATTGCTGCACCCGGCACTGTATACCTGCGCAGTGACATACAGGAGAGCCGCTCGCTGTCACTTATTCCTGATGTCTTCCTTAGTGGGAATGATCGCTCACTGATGGTTCCTAGCCACGGGGGGCTTACAGGGTGAATATGAAAGGGTCACTGATGGTTCCTAGCTGCGGGGGGCTTACAGGGTGAATATGAAAGGGTCACTGATGGTGCCTCCTTCCTGGAGGCTGTGGACAGACAGCAGCAATGACCCTTCTTACACAAGTTCCAGATTTATTTTACAGCCAATTATATTTCCAGTAGTGTGGAACGAGGGGTCTCCCAGGAGCTCACACTCACCTCATACAGTCACCGCGGAGGTTCCTATTGCAGTAACTGTGTGTTACCTTATAGCCTACCAAGGAACATGGATACTGAGGGCCACAGAAAGGTCAATGGCGGGCAATTCAGGCTTCATCTCATTACCTGTAAAGTATCCTAAGATGTCAAGTGATCAAATACCAACAACCTCATTAAATTCACAGATCAACCTGAGGGAAAGCAGACAGCCCTGGCGTGACAGGATAAATTAGCTATATCAGGCATGTCCAAACTGCGGCCCTCCAGCTGTTGTGAAACTACATATCCCAGCATGCCCTGACACAGTTTTGCTGTCAGAGAATGCTAAAGCTGTGTCAGGGCATGCTGGGATGTGTAGTTTCTCAACAGCTGGAGGGCCGCAGTTTGGACATGCCTGAGCTATATACTGTAGGAGTCATACACGAGGGATGGGCTGAGGGATTGGTAAGGGTCAGTCGGCCACCAGAAGGGTCCACGTAAAGAGGACAGTCACAAGAACGGACTGTATTAGTAACCGCAGTCTGATTAGGATAAATAATATAAAATATATGGTGATAAATGGGGGAGCGCACAGAGCTGGGTTCTGGTCTTACCATACAGGATATGAGATGAAGGGGGAATTTACCAAGCGGTGGCTGTGAAATCCCAGTGGTCTTGCTGCAATTTACCGGCAGACTCAAACCTGCTGCAAAACCTTAGAGAGTAGGATAGAACATCGAATGACCATCAATGGTTTTACCACTACAAATACGGGAAATGAGCTGGTGGTAACATGTGATATACCTCAAATAGCTTATACAGTACGAGCTGTCTGTCCAATCAGAAGGCACCCCGCACAATCATTGTGCGTGCAGTAAGACTGGTATGTCTCTTATGGGGGAAATACTATTTTATCAGTACACTAACGTGTGCCCGCGGCTTCGCTCGCGTGGACGTCTGTTACTGCTCAGCGGAACTAATGTTACAGAAACAGTAGTGCCATATAATATTGTGATGTATATTTTCTATTGTACACATTGATCACAAAATGTCTTTAGAAACAATATTTGCAGTTTTTCCTTCAGGGAGTAACACAAATGATGCTTGGGGCTACTAAGTGGTGAGCAAGCCACGTAACGCTGCCCACGGGAGAAGCAGCTGGTCCTGAGATCTACGCCTGCAGCCTGTGCGTTTCCCCTGCGACATGCTGATCGTCACAGCGAAGCAGACGCTGACAGGAAACTGCAGGAGCTTGGATGGAAAATGAAAATTGTTGGGGATAAGGGGCTCACGTGGCATAAATACAGTCTCACCTGCGCCACATCCCGCTATAATCTCCGCCTTTATGAGGATCCTCTGCAGAGCCGTCACTGTACGTCGCGTTCCGCAGCATAACTTGGGCGGAGTCAGGTCTGTTTGATTTGACCGATATATCTGAACGACCAGTTTTGTTCCTGCTCCAGTGTTTGGGAGAAGAGGAACGATTGTCACTTACTCCCATACATTACCAGATCTTCATTCCGACCAGCCAGATCTCTGTGTATATAGTGTTATTATATGTATAGATTAGTGTTTATACGGTGTAAGGTAATGGGCAGGATGTAATGGGCGAGTGCAGGATTCCGGCCAAACTCAATGTTTTTTCAAAGGGGCAATCACTCACAGGGCAAAACCATGGGGTATATTTACTAACATTCGTAATTTTCAGAAAAAGGTCAAAGTTCAATCACGAATGACATCGAAAGTGTAAAACTGCAACTTTTTGAATTTATTACGACTAATTTACTAAGCTGTCGTATTCGGATTTTTCATTTGTTCCGATGTCGATGTCATTCGTGTTTTTTTTACCTTTTTTACGGCAGTGATTAGCAAAACACTGCCGTCTTTTTCAAAATGAATCTCGGCCGGATCTGTGTGATCCGTGCTGGGGTTCATTTTTTTTTTTTTTAAATAAACACTGTAAAACGGAGAAAAAAAATGCGTGGGGTCCCCCCTCCTAAGCATAACCAGCCTCGGGCTCTTTGAGCCGACCCTGGTTGCAGAAATATGGGGAAAAAAATGACAGGGGTTCCCCCATATTTAAGCAACCAGCATCGGGCTCTGCGCCTGGTCCTGGTTCCAAAAATACGGGGGACAAAAAGAGTAGAGGTCCCCGGTATTTCTAAAACCAGCACCGGGCTCCACTAGCTGGACAGATAATGCCACAGCCGGGGGTCACTTTTATATAGTGCCCTGCGGCCGTGGCATCAAAAATCCAACTAGTCACCCCTGGCCGGGGTACCCTGGGGGAGTGGGGACCCCTTCAATCAAGGGGTCCCCCCCCCAGCCACCCAAGGGCCAGGGGTGAAGCCCGAGGCTGTCCCCCCCATCCAATTGGCTGCGGATGGGGGGCTGATAGCCTTTTGTGAAAATGAAAAGATATTGTTTTTAGTAGCAGTACTACAAGGCCCAGCAAGCCTCCCCCGCATGCTGGTACTTGGAGAACCACAAGTACCAGCATGCGGCGGAAAAACGGGCCCGCTGGTACCTGTAGTACTACTACTAAAAAAATACCCAAAAAAAGACAAGACACACACACCTTGAAAGTAAAGATTTATTACATACATCCACACAAACATACAAACATACTTACCTATGGCCCCACGCAGGTCGGTCCTCTTCTCCAGTAGAATCCAAGGGGTACCTGTTGAATAAATTATACTCACCAGCTCCAGGGTCCCAGGGTCCTCGTAGCATCCATTTGTAATCCACGTACTTGAATAAAATAAAAAAACGGACACCCGAGCCACGCACTGAAAGGGGACCCATGTTTGCACATGGGTCCCCTTTCCCCGACTGCCAGAAACCCACTCTGACTGATGTCTAAGTGGGTTTCTTCAGCCAATCAGGGAGCGCCACGTTGTAGCACCCTCCTGATCGGCTGTGTGCTCCTGTACTGACTGACAGGCGGCACACGGCAGTGTTACAATGTAGCGCCTATGCGCTCCATTGTAACCAATGGTGGGAACTTTCTGCCCTGCGGTGAGGTCACTTTCGGTCAACCGCAGGGCAGAAAGTTCCCACCATTGGTTACAATGGAGCGCATAGGCGCTACATTGTAACACTGCCGCGTGCTGCCTGTCAGTCAGTACAGGAGCACACAGCCGATCAGGAGGGTGCTACAACGTGGCGCTCCCTGATTGGCTGAAGAAACCCACTTAGACAGAAGTCAGAGTGGGTTTCTGGCAGTCGGGGAAAGGGGACCCATGCGCAAACATGGGTCCCCTTTCAGTGCGTGGCTCGGGTGTCCGCTTTTTTATTTTATTCAAGTACGTGGATTACAAATGGATGCTACGAGGAGCCTGGGACCCTGGAGCTGGTGAGTATAATTTATTCAACAGGTACCCCATGGATTCTACTGGACAAGAGGACCGACCCTCGTGTGAACATAAGGTAAGTATGTATGTATGTTTGTGTGGATGTATGTAATAAATCTTTACTTTCAAGGTGTGTGTGTCTTGTCTTTTTTTGGGTATTTTTTTAGTAGTAGTACTACAGGTACCAGCGGGCCCGTTTTTCCGCCGCATGCTGGTACTTGTGGTTCTCCAAGTACCAGCATGCGGGGGAGGCTTGCTGGGCCTTGTAGTACTGCTACTAAAAACAATATATTTTAATTTTCACAAAAGGCTATCAGCCCCCCATCCGCAGCCAATTGGATGGGGGGGACAGCCTCGGGCTTCACCCCTGGCCCTTGGGTGGCTGGGGGACCCCTTGATTGAAGGGGTCCCCACTCCCCCAGGGTACCCCGGCCAGGGGTGACTAGTTGGATATTTGATGCCACGGCCGCAGGGCACTATATAAAAGTGACCCCCGGCTGTGGCATTATCTGTCCAGCTAGTGGAGCCCGGTGCTGGTTTTAAAAATACGGGGGACCCCTACTCTTTTTGTCCTCCGTATTTTTGGAACCAGGACCAGGCGCAGAGCCCGATGCTGGTAGCTTAAATATGGGGGAACCCCTGTCAATTTTTCCCCCATATTTCTGCAACCAGGATCGGCTCAAAGAGCCCGAGGCTGGTTATGCTTAGGAGGGGGGACCCCACGCAATTTTTTTTAAGAAAATAACCACTTTCCCACCCCTTCCCACTGATATACATGCACGGATCTCATGGATCCCTGCATGCCTATACAATCACGGATTAAAAAAGCAGGTCTGTTTTTTTTTAGCACTTTTTTACGAGTTGTAATTTTTCACGGCAGTGTTTTATTTTTTTTTGCTTTGCACTTCTTAGTAAATGACCGAGATTCATACTTAAACAGCCGCGTTTTGACCGATGGTGTATTCATTCGTAATTATTTTCATGGACTACCCAAAAAATACGAATGCCCTCATCACTGCCGTGATTTGAGTTTAGTAAATTACCGAGATGACACTTTGAAGAAAAAACGGCATCTCGGTCAAAATCAGGACCTTAGTAAATATACCCCCATGTCTGAAGTGATTGCCCCTTTATAAAAAGACATATATAGTGGCAGATGCTCAATTAGCTTAGTGATATCGGTCAGGTGCTTGAAAGGGAGGGGTATTTCTAAGCAGGAAAAAATGCATTTTGTTTCCCTCAGCACCCTGAATGATAACAGTAACCAGATATAAATCCCACATAATGGCCCTCATTCCGAGTTGTTCGCTCGCTAGCTGCTTTTAGCAGCATTGCACACGCTAAGCCGCCGCCTACTGGGAGTGAATCTTAGCTTAGCAGAATTGCGAACGAAAGATTCTCAAAATTGCGAATAGAAATTTCTAAGCAGTTTCTGAGTAGCTCGACACTTACTCTGCCACTGCGATCAGTTTAGTCAGTTTAGTTCCTGGTTTGACGTCACAAACACACCCAGCATTCGCCCAGACACTCCCCCGTTTCTCCAGACACTCCCGCGACTTTTCCCAGAAACGGCAGCGTTTTTTCACACACACCCATAAAACGGACAGTTTCCGCCCAGAAACACCCACTTCCTGTCAATCACACTCCGATCACCAGAACAAAGAAAATTCCTCGTAATGCCGTGAGTAAAATACCTAACTGTTGAGTAAAATAACTAAGCGCATGCGCTCTGCGAACATTGCGCATGCGCCGTAAGCGACTAATCGCAAAATAGAGAAAATCGTCAACGAGCGAACAACTCGGAATGAGGGCCAATATTAGAATTCAGAGATCTCGGTTACATATATTTGCGCAAATGTATGAATAAGCCCCAAAGCCGCATCAAGGCGTCTCTGTATATTTGGGGTCCCTAGCGCTATATCTAGGTGCAGGGTGTGGCACCCCAAAACACCAGCATAAGCCAGAAAGCCCAGCGTAGCATACCAGTGAAAAAACTATAGTGTTAATAAATTAGTGTTAGGAAGCCGAAGCTATGAAGAAGGTGACGCTCATCACTACATGAAATGTAATAACATAGAGAAATAGTGTTAAAGAAATTAGTGTGTGAAAAGTGTTAATAGAATGTAGAGGTATGCCACACTAAAGCCATCCAGCTCAGCCAGTCCAGAGGCACCACACCTCACACCTCCATTACCCCAATCTGGGTCTAAGATTAACCAGCAAGGAGCCACATGATAATGGCTCCTTACTACAATATGTCTAAGCTAAGAGCTACCTACCTTGGAGCAACCCCATAATGCTCCTGTGGCATGTCAGGGCCTGCACCTCCTCCTAATGCAGGAACCTCTCTGCCTCTCACAACAGACATATATATTAGTAGATGCTCAATTAGCTTAGTGATATCATTCAGATGCTTGAAAGGGGATCCGGTCTGAAGATCGACAGTATCTAGGTCGACAATGTTTAGGTCGACCACTATAGGTCGACAGTCACTAGGTCGACATGGATGGAAGGTCGACAGGGTTTCTAGGTCGACATGTGCTAGGTCGACAGGTCTAAAGGTCGACATGAGTTTTTCTAATTTTTTTCGTTTTTTGAATTTTTTCATACTTAACGATCCACGTGGACTACGATTGGAACGGTAATCTGTGCCGAGCGAAGCGGTAGCGGAGCGAAGGCACCATGCCCGAAGCATGGCGAGCGAAGCGAGCCATGCGAGGGGACGCGGTGCACTAATTTGGGATCCCGGTCACTGTACGAAGAAAACGACACCAAAAAAAAAATCCTCATGTCGATGTTTAGACCTGTCGACCTAGCACATGTCGACCTAGAAACCCTGTCGACCTTCCATCCATGTCGACCTAGTGACTGTCGACCTATAGTGGTCGACCTAAACATTGTCGACCTAGATACTGTCGATTTGATGAACCACACCCGCTTGAAAGGGAGAGGTATTTCTGAGCAAGAAAGAAAAAAAAAAAAAAAGAGACATCGTTTCCCCCAGCACACTGAAAGATAACAGTAACTAGATGTAAATCCCACATAATATTAGAATTCAGAGATCTCGGTTACATATTGGCCCTCATTCCGAGTTGTTCGCTCGTTCTTTTTCATCGCATCGCAGTGAAAATCCGCTTAGTACGCATGCGCAATGTTCGCACTGCGACTGCGCCAAGTAACTTTACTATGAAGAAAGTATTTTTACTCACGGCTTTTTCTTCGCTCCGGCGATCGTAATGTGATTGACAGGAAATGGGTGTTACTGGGCGGAAACACGGCGTTTCAGGGGCGTGTGGCTGAAAACGCTACCGTTTCCGGAAAAAACGCAGGAGTGGCCGGGGAAACGGTGGGAGTGCCTGGGCGAACGCTGGGTGTGTTTGTGACGTCAACCAGGAACGACAAGCACTGAACTGATCGCACAGGCAGAGTAAGTCTGGAGCTACTCTGAAACTGCTAAGTAGTTAGTAATCGCAATATTGCGAATACATCGGTCGCAATTTTAAGAAGCTAAGATTCACTCCCAGTAGGCGGCGGCTTAGCGTGTGTAACTCTGCTAAATTCGCCTTGCGACCGATCAACTCGGAATGAGGGCCATAGCTCTTAGCTTAGACATATTGTAGTAAGGAGCTATTATCATGTGGCTCCTTGCTGGTTAATCATAGACCCAGATTGGGGTAATGGAGGTGTGAGGTGTGGTGCCTCTGGACTGGCTTAGCTAGATGGCTTTAGTGTGGCATACCTTTACATTCTATTAACACTTTTCACACACTAATTTCTTTAACACTATTTCTCTATGTCAATTACATTTCATGTTTGTATCACCTTCTCTATAGCTTCGGCTTCCTAACACTAATTTATTACCACTATAGTTTTTTCACTGGTATGCTGCCCTGGGCTTTCTGGCTTATGCTGGTGTTTTGGGGGGCCACGCCCTGCACCTAGATATAGCGCTAGGAACCCCAAATGTCCCGTCCACTCCAGTCCCTGCCCCCTTCCTCCTGTGCTCCCCGCCCGTCCACTCTGTTCCCTGCCCCCTTCCTCCTGCGCTCCCCGTCCCGTCCACTCTGGTCCCTGCCCCCTTCCTCCTGTGCTCCCCGTCCCGTCCACTCCGTTCCCTGCCCCCTTCCTCCTGCGCTCCCCGTCCCGTCCACTCTGATCCCTGCACCCTTCCTCCTGCGCTCCCCGTCCCGTCCACTCCGTTCCCTGCCCCCTTCCTCCTGCGCACCATGTCCACTCCGTTCCCTGCCCCCTTCCTCCTGTGCTCCCCGTCCACTCCGTTACCTGCCCCCTTCCTCCTGTGCTCCCCGTCCACTCCGTTCCCTGCTCCCATCCTCCTGTGCTCCCCGTCCACTCCGTTCCCTGCCCCCTTCCTCCTGTGCTCCCCGTCCCGTCCACTCTGTTCCCTGCCCCCTTCCTCCTGCGCTCCCCGTCCCGTCCACTCTGGTCCCTGCCCCCTTCCTCCTGTGCTCCCCGTCCCGTCCACTCCGTTCCCTGCCCCCTTCCTCCTGCGCTCCCCGTCCCGTCCACTCTGATCCCTGCCCCCTTCCTCCTGCGCTCCCCGTCCCGTCCACTCCGTTCCCTGCCCCCTTCCTCCTGCGCACCCTGTCCACTCCGTTCCCTGCCCCCTTCCTCCTGTGCTCCCCGTCCACTCCGTTACCTGCCCCCTTCCTCCTGTGCTCCCCGTCCACTCCGTTCCCTACTCCCTTTCTCCTGTGCTCTCCGTCCACTCCGTTCCCTGCTCCCTTCCTCCTGTGCTCCCCGTCCACTGCATTCCCTGCTCCCTTCCTCCTGTGCTCTCCGTCCACTCCGTTCCCTGCCCCCTTCCTCCTGTGCTCCCCATCCACTCCGTTCCCTGCCCCCTTCCTCCTGTGCTCCCCGTCCACTCCGTTCCCTGCCCCCTTCCTCCTGTGCTCCCCATCCCGTCCACTTTGTTCCCTGCCCTCTTCCTCCTGTGCTCCCTGTCCACTTTGTTCCCTGCCCCCTTCCTCCTGTGCTCCCCGTCCACTCCGTTCCCTGCTCCCTTTCTCCTGTGCTCCCCGTCCCGTCCACTCCGTTCCCTGCCCCCTTCCTCCTGGGCTCCCCGTCCACTCCGTTCCCTGCCACCTTCCTCCTGTGCTCCCCATCCCGTCCACTGCATTCCCTGCTCCCTTCCTCCTGTGCTCCTCGTCCACTCCGTTCCCTGCCCCCTTCCTCCTGTGCTCCCCATCCCGTCCACTCCGTTCCCTGCCCCCTTCCTCCTGTGCTCCCCATCCCGTCCACTCCGTTCCCTGCCCCCTTCCTCCTGTGCTCCCCATCCCGTCCACTCCGTTCCCGGCCCCCTTCCTCCTGTGCTCCCCGTCCACTCTGTTCCCTGCCCCCTTCCTCCTGTGCTCCCCGTCCACTCCGTTCCCTGCTCCCTTTCTCCTGTCTCCCCGTCCCGTCCACTCCGTTCCCTGCCCCCTTCCTCCTGTGCTCCCCGTCCACTCCGTTCCCTGCCCCCTTCCTCCTGTGCTCCCCATCCCGTCCACTCCGTTCCCTGCCCCTTTCCTCCTGTGCTCCCCGTCCACTCCGTTCCCTGCTCCTTTCCTCCTGTGCTCCCCATCCACTCCGTTCCCTGCCCCCTTCCTCCTGTGCTCCCCGTCCGGTCCACTTCGTTCCCTGCCCTCTTCCTCCTGTGTTCCCCATCCCGTCCACTTTGTTCCCTGCCCCCTTCCTCCTGTGCTCCCCGTCCACTCCGTTCCCTACCCCCTTCCTCTTGTGCTCTCCGTCCACTCCGTTCCCTGCCCCCTTCCTCCTGTGCTCCCCGTCCACTCCGTTCCCTGCCCCCTTCCTCCTGTGCTCCCCATCCACTCCGTTCCCTGCCCCCTTCCTCCTTTGCTCCCCGTCCACTCCGTTCCCTGCTACCTTCCTCCTGTGCTCCCCGTCCCGTCCACTGCATTCCCTGCTCCCTTCCTCCTGTGCTCCCCGTCCCGTCCACTCCGTTGCCTGCCCCCTTCCTCCTGTGCTCCCTGTCCACTCCGTTCCCTGCCCCCTTCCTCCTGTGCTCCCCGTCCACTACATTCCCTGCTCCCTTCCTCTTGTGCTCCCCGTCCACTCCGTTCCCTGCCCCCTTCCTCCTGTGCTCCCCGTCCCGTCCACTCTGTTCCCTGCCCCTTCCTCTTGTGCTCCCTGTCCTCTCCATTCCCTGCCCTCTTCCTCCTGTGCTCCCCGTCCACTCGGTTCCCTGCCCCCTTCCTCCTGTGCTCCCCGTCCACTCGGTTCCCTGCCCCCTTCCTCCTGTGCTCACCGTCCACTCCGTTCCCTGCCCCCTTCCTCCTGTGCTCACCGTCCACTCCGTTCCCTGCCCCCTTCCTCCTGTGCTCCCCGTCCACTACGTTCCCTGCCCCGTTCCTCCTGTGCTCCCTGTCCACTCCGTTCCCTGCTCCCTTTCTCCTGTGCTCCCCGTCCACTCCGTTCCCTGCCCTCTTCCTCCTGTGCTCCCCGTCCACTCCGTTCCCTGCTCCCTTTCTCCTGTGCTCCCCGTCCACTCCGTTCCCTGCCCCCTTCCTCCTGTGCTCCCCGTCCACTCCGTTCCCTGCCCTCTTCCTCCTGTGCTCCCCGTCCACTCCGTTCCCTGCCCCCTTCCTCCTGTGCTCCCCGTCCACTCCGTTCCCTGCCCTCTTCCTCCTGTGCTCCCCGTCCACTCCATTCCCTGCTCCCTTTCTCCTGTGCTCCCCGTCCACTCCGTTCCCTGCTCCCTTTCTCCTGTGCTCCCCGTCCCGTCCACTCCGTTCCCTGCCCCCTTCCTCTTGTGCTCCCCGTCCACTCGGTTCCCTGCCCCCTTCCTCCTGTGCTCCCCGTCCACTCGGTTCCCTGCCCCCTTCCTCCTGTGCTCACCGTCCACTCCGTTCCCTGCCCCCTTCCTCCTGTGCTCCCCGTCCACTACGTTCCCTGCCCCGTTCCTCCTGTGCTCCCTGTCCACTCCGTTCCCTGCTCCCTTTCTCCTGTACTCCCCGTCCACTCCGTTCCCTGCCCTCTTCCTCCTATGCTCCCCGTCCACTCCGTTCCCTGCTCCCTTTCTCCTGTGCTCCCCGTCCACTCCGTTCCCTGCCCAATTCCTCCTGTGCTCCCCGTCCACTCCGTTCCCTGCCCTCTTCCTTCTGTGCTCCCCGTCCACTCCGTTCCCTGCCCCCTTCCCCCAGTGCTCCCCGTCCACTCCGTTCCCTGCTCCCTTTCTCCTGTGCTCCCCGTCCCGTCCACTCCGTTCCCTGCCCCCTTCCTCCTGTGCTCCCCGTCTACTCCGTTCCCTGCCCCCTTCCTCCTGTGCTCCCCATCCACTCCGTTCCCTGCCCCCTTCCTCCTGTGCTCCCCGTCCACTCCGTTCCCTGCCCCCTTCCTCCTGTGCTCACCGTCCACTCCGTTCCCTGCCCCCTTCCTCCTGTGCTCCCCGTCCACTACGTTCCCTGCCCCGTTCCTCCTGTGCTCCCTGTCCACTCCGTTCCCTGCTCCCTTTCTCCTGTGCTCCCCGTCCACTCCGTTCCCTGCCCTCTTCCTCCTGTGCTCCCCGTCCACTCCGTTCCCTGCCCCCTTCCCCCAGTGCTCCCCATCCACTCCGTTCCCTGCTCCCTTTCTCCTGTGCTCCCCGTCCACTCCGTTCCCTGCCCCCTTACTCCTGTGCTCCCCATCCACTCCGTTCCCTGACCCCTTCCTCCTGTGCTCCCCATCCACTCCGTTCCCTGCCCCCTTCCTCCTGTGCTCCCCATCCCGTCCACTCCGTTCCCTGCCCCCTTCCTCCTGTGCTCCCCATCCACTACGTTCCCTGCCCCCTTCCTCCTGTGCTCCCCGTCCACTCCGTTCCCTGCCCTCTTTCTCCTGTGCTCCCCGTCCACTCCGTTCCCTGCCCCCTTCCTCCTGTGCTCTCCATCCACTCCGTTCCCTGCCCCCTTCCTCCTGTGCTCCCCGTCCACTCCGTTCCCTGCCCCCTTCCTCCTGTGCTCCCCATCCACTCCGTTCCCTGCTCCCTTTCTCCTGTGCTCCCCGTCCACTCCGTTCCCTGCCCCCTTCTCTCCTGTGCTCCCTGTCTACTCCGTTCCCTGCCCCCTTCCTGTTGTGCTCCCCATCCACTCCGTTCCCTGCCCCCTTCTCTCCTGTGCTCCCTGTCTACTCCGTTCCCTGCCCCCTTCCTGTTGTGCTCCCCTTCCACTCCGTTCCCTGCCCTGTTCCTCCTGTGCTCCCCATCCACTCCGTTCCCTGCCCTCTTCCTCCTGTGCTCCCCGTCCACTCCGTTCCGTGCCCCCTTCCTCCTGTGCTCCCCTTCCACTCCGTTCCCTGCCCCCTTCCTCCTGTGCTCCCCGTCCACTCCGTTCCCTGCCCCCTTCCTCCTGTGCTCCCCTTCCACTCCGTTCCCTGCCCCCTTCCTCCTGTGCTCCCCGTCCACTCCGTTCCCTGCCCCCTTCCTCCTGTGCTCCCCGTCCACTCCGTTCCCTGCCCCCTTCCTCCTGTGCTCCCCCTCCCGTCCACTCCATTCCACTACTTCTATGCTCTGCTCCCCTGCTCTCCTCCACTCTTTCTGTGTGTGTCCCCTTCCATCACTCTGTGCCTCCCCCCCATGTGTGTGTGTTTTTCTGTGGGGGCCTAGGTATGTGTGTTTTTTTTATCCTGTGTGTGCCTATGTGTGTGTTTTCTTCCTGTGGGTGACTAAGCTTTTATCCTGTGGGCCAGAGCCGGATTAAGGCTCCGGGGGACCCGGGGTACTTAAGACACGGGGTCCCCTAAGGACTTTATATATATATATATATAAATATATACATACATGGAATATTGCATTCAATTCAAATAACCGGACACAAGAGTCTCCTTCACGATCAACGTTTCGGTATTATTAACCTTCGTCAGGATCCTGGCAAAGGTTAATAATACCGAAATGTTGGTTGTGAACATACAAACATATATATGCAGACATATACACACACCGACATCTTGACCTCCACCCATATACCACCTCGACCACAGAGAGAGAGAGAGAGGGGGGAGGGGGGAGAGAGGGGGGAGAGAAAGAGAGAGAGGGGAGGAGAAGAAGAGAGAGAGAGAGGGGGGGGGGGAGAGAAAGACAGAAGGAGGGGGGGGGGGTCTTCAGTATGCCGGCGGTCGGGCTGCCGGCGACCAGCATACCGGCGCCGGGAGCCCGACAGCCGGCATACCGACACTTATTCTCCCTCGTGGGGGTCCACGACCCCCCTGGAGTGAGAATAAAATAGTGTGGCGCGCCACCGTGCCCGTAGCGTGGCGAGCGCAGCGAGCCCGCAAGGGGCTCATTTGCGCTCGCCACACTGTCGGTAAGCCGGCGGCCGGCCTCCCGGCGCCTGTATGCTGGTCGCCGGGAGGCCGGCCGCCGGCAGATCGTAGTGAACCCGCCAGGCAAAGCCCATCACCCCCCCCCCCCCAGAAGCAGAGACCCCCACATTCCGCACCTGAGCACATATACCGGTCTCTCCGCTCCAGCACCTTCCAGCTGACATCCGCTAGACCCTGCACCGAGCGGAGAGGCCGGTATATGTGCTCAGGTGCGGTATGTGGGGGGTCTCCTCTGCTGGGGGAGGGGGGGGTGATGGGCTTTGCCTGGTAGGCGGCTCAGCTCATGGGGGAGTGCTGGTCTCTGCTGCTGGGGAGGTGCTGGGCATAGCTCACAACCTCCTGGGGCCCCAACATGAGTGTGAGGGGCATATGTTGCCTATAGTGTTCAATGCTGTTGTCCTGTCACTGCCTATCCCCTGGATCCACTGTATGTCCCCAGCCTGGGAGTTATGGAGTGCACTGTGCAGGGTGGGCCTCATACACCTGCCCAAGT
Source organism: Pseudophryne corroboree (assembly GCF_028390025.1). Taxonomy (NCBI): domain Eukaryota; kingdom Metazoa; phylum Chordata; class Amphibia; order Anura; family Myobatrachidae; genus Pseudophryne; species Pseudophryne corroboree. Next base: position 1,027,512 of record NC_086453.1, read on the forward strand.
TCTGACGGGCACTGTAGTGTAAGCCAAGCTGGAGCGGCCACCATACAGTAAACTAACCTGGGGCGGGCATATTGTTGGGTGGGCACAATAAACTGTGCCAAACTGTAGGGTAACACTAAATGGGGTGGACACCCCAGCCTCGGCGCCCAGCACGTACCTGGTGACATTGCACAGGGCGACCTGGAGCAGGGACACGGTGAGCAGCAGCGCCGACAGCAGCCGCACCGTTATGTTCCTCATACGGCAGCACTTCCGGGTGTGTGACGTCACTCTACGCTCCTCCTGCTCCTTGCGGATGTACTGTACTGTACATGGCAGGGATAGAAGAACAGGCTACAGCATAGTGCGGAGCGGGGCGCAATGAGAAAGAGGACTTAATTTATAGGCAGTACGGGAGAGGTGAGCGGGGTGGGGGGGTTACCACGTGCCGCTTCATTAAGTATGTATCTTCTGCCTACCTGTATCACAGTGCCGCGACAGGCTGGCGGCAGGTGCGATCAATTACAGGGACACGGGGGGCCCTAAGAACTGGGGGGCCCGGGGTAACATATCCCCTGGGCCCCCCCTTTAATCCGGCTCTGCTGTGGGCGCCTATGTGTGAGTGTTTTTTTCCTGTGAGGGCCTAACCTTTTATCCTGTGAGGGCCTATGGGTGTGTGATCTATTCCCGTGAGGGCCTAAGCTTTTATCCTGTGTGTGCATATGTGTGTGTGTGTTTTTTCCTATCACTGCAAAGGTTAGGTAATACCTAAGTCTGCTTAAATATAAGAAGGTACAGTTTGTGGAAATTGAAAGCTACACATCAATTATCAATCCCATTAGATTATTTTCTACAGACACTTCTAAACCAATAACAGTATAACCAATACAGAATACAAACGTGCCTACAAGTGTATGTGTGTACCCAGTGTATGGTGCAAACATAATGATGTGTAGAACCCCAATTTATCTCCTATTTTTATTTTCGCTCACATGATCATTAGAGTCAGAGTATATGTAATAAAAAGAGAATACAACATAGCTGTGACATTAAACACTGTAAGCACAGTACGGGCAACACTGTGAGCCAACACTTTTAGGAAAGGTCCTTTACTTAGTATAGTATAAAAACACAATATGTGAGCAGTTCTGTCCAAGGAGGAAATCTATGTACCAACGCGTTTCGTCTTATCTAACTATATACAAATGCTCATAGATATACAGCGCTGGAATACCAAGGCAGTCATACAGAATATTCCTCTGGGTCATTCATTCAGAATATACACAGCAACTTACCCCATGTGGCGGATACGTCAGCCAACCCCAATCCCCAGGAATTGTCGCCGTGTCTAGTAAATTCACTGGAAAACAAAGAAACAACATTGTCAGGCTACAAAGATAACGGATCATGATACACATAACAGTACTATTAATTGTACAGTAATCAGGAAACTGCGCTACAAAGATACAAATAATAACAATACTACTAATTGTACAGTAATCAGGAAACTGTGCTACAAAGATACAAATAATAACAATCCTACTAATTGTACAGTAATCAGGAAACTGCGCTACAAAGATACAAATAATAACAATACTACTAATTGTACAGTAATCAGGAAACTGCGCTACAAAGATACAAATAATAACAATACTGCTAATTGTACAGTAATCAGGAAACTGCACTAAAAAGATACAAATAATAACAATACTACTAATTGTACAGTAATCAGGAAACTGTGCTACAAAGATACAAATAATAACAATACTACTAATTGTACAGTAATCAGGAAACTGCGCTACAAAGATACAAATAATAACAATACTACTAATTGTACAGTAATCAGGAAACTGCGCTACAAAGATACAAATAATAACAATACTACTAATTGTACAGTAATCAGGAAACTGCGCTACAAAGATACAAATAATAACAATACTACTAATTGTACAGTAATCAGGAAACTGCGCTACAAAGATACAAATAATAACAATACTACTAATTGTACAGTAATCAGGAAACTGCGCTACAAAGATACAAATAATAACAATACTACTAATTGTACAGTAATCAGGAAACTGCACGCTACAAAGATACACATAATAACAATCCTACTAATTGTACAGTAATCAGGAAACTGCGCTACAAAGATACAAATAATAACAATACTTCTAATTGTACAGTAATCAGGAAACTGTGCTACAAAGATACAAATAATAACAATACTACTAATTGTACAGTAATCAGGAAACTGTGCTACAAAGATACAAATAATAACAATACTACTAATTGTACAGTAATCAGGAAACTGCGCTACAAAGATACAAATAATAACAATACTACTAATTGTACAGTAATCAGGAAACTGCTACAATTATACAAATAATAACAATACTACTAATTGTATAGTAATCTGGAAACTGCACTACAAAGATACAAATAATAACAATACTACTAATTGTACAGTAATCAGGAAACTGTGCTACAAAGATACAAATAATAACAATACTACTAATTGTACAGTAATCAGGAAACTGCGCTACAAAGATACAAATAATAACTATACTACTAATTGTACAGTAATCAGGAAACTGTGCTACAAAGATACAAATAATAACAATACTACTAATTGTACAGTAATCTGGAAACTGCGCTACAAAGATACAAATAATAACAATACTACTAATTGTACAGTAATCAGGAAACTGTGCTACAAAGATACAAATAATAACAATACTACTAATTGTACAGTAATCAGGAAACTGTGCTACAATGATACAAATAATAACAATACTACTAATTGTACAGTAATCAGGAAACTGTGCTACAAAGATACAAATAATAACAATACTACTAATTGTACAGTAATCCGGAAACTGCGCTACAAAGATACAAATAATAACAATACTACTAATTGTACAGTAATCAGGAAACTGCTACAAAGATACAAATAATAACAATACTACTAGTTGTACAGTAATCAGGAAACCACGATACAAAGATACAAATAATAACAATACCACTAATTGTACAGTAATCAGGAAACCGCGATACAAATAATAACAATACTACTAATTGTACAGTAATCTGGAAACCGCGATACAAAGATACAAATAATAACAATACTACTAATTGTACAGTAATCAGGAAACTGCGCTACAAAGATACAAATAATAACAATACTACTAATTGTACAGTAATCAGGAAACTGCTACAGTTATACAAATAATAACAATACTACTAATTGTACAGTAATCCGGAAACTGTGCTACAAAGACACAAATAATAACAATCCTACTAATTGTACAGTAATCAGGAAACTGCGCTACAAAGATACAAATAATAACAATACTACTAATTGTACAGTAATCAGGAAACTGCTACAATTATACAAATAATAACAATACTACTAATTGTACAGTAATCAAGAAACTGTGCTACAAAGATACAAATAATAACAATACTACTAATTGTACAGTAATCGGGAAACTGCGCTACAAAGATACAAATAATAACAATACTACTAATTGTACAGTAATCAGGAAACTGTGCTACAATTATACAAATAATAACAATACTACTAATTGTACAGTAATCAGGAAACTGCGCTACAAAGATACAAATAATAACAATACTACTAATTGTACAGTAATCAGGAAACTGCGCTACAAAGATACAAATAATAACAATACTACTAATTGTACAGTAATCAGGAAACTGTGCTACAAATATACAAATAATAACTATCCTACTAATTGTACAGTAATCAGGAAACTGCGCTACAAAGATACAAATACTAACAATCCTACTAATTGTACAGTAATCAGGAAACTGTGCTACAAATATACAAATAATAACAATCCTACTAATTGTACAGTAATCAGAAAACTGCACGCTACAAAGATACAAATAATAACAATACTACTAATTGTACAGTAATCAGGAAACTGCGCTACAAAGATACAAATAATAACAATACTACTAATTGTACAGTAATCAGGAAACTGCGCTACAAAGATACAAATAATAACAATACTACTAATTGTACAGTAATCTGGAAACCGCGATACAAAGATACAAATAATAACAATACTACTAATTGTACAGTAATCAGGAAACTGCGCTACAAAGATACAAATAATAACAATACTACTAGTTGTACAGTAATCAGGAAACTGCGCTACAAAGATACAAATAATAACAATACTACTAATTGTACAGTAATCAGGAAACTGTGCTACAAATATACAAATAATAACAATACTACTAATTGTACAGTAATCAGGAAACCATGATACAAAGATACAAATAATAATAATACTAATTGTACAGTAATCGGGAAACTCAGCTACAAAGATACAATTAATAACAGTACTACTAATTGTACAGTAATCAGGAAACTGCGCTACAAAGATACAAATAATAACAATACTACTAATAGTACAGTAATCAGGAAACTGCACGCTACAAAGATACAAATAATAACAATACTACTAATTGTACAGTAATCTGGAAACCGCGATACAAAGATACAAATAATAACAATACTACTAATTGTACAGTAATCAGGAAACCATGATACAAAGATACAAATAATAATAATACTAATTGTACAGTAATCGGGAAACTCAGCTACAAAGATACAATTAATAACAGTACTACTAATTGTACAGTAATCAGGAAACTGCGCTACAAAGATACAAATAATAACAATACTACTAATTGTACAGTAATCAGGAAACTGCGCTACAAAGATCCAAATAATAACAATACTACTAATTGTACAGTAATCAGGAAAATGCACTACAAAGATACAAATAATAACAATACTACTAATTGTACAGTAATCAGGAAACTGTGCTACAATTATACAAATAATAACAATACTACTAATTGTACAGTAATCTGGAAACTGCGCTACAATGATACAAATAATAACAATACTACTAATTGTACAGTAATCAGGAAACTGCGCTACAAAGATACAAATAATAACAATCCTACTAATTGTACAGTAATCAGGAAACTGCACGCTACAAAGATACAAATAATAACAATCCTACTAATTGTACAGTAATCAGGAAACTGTGCTACAAATATACAAATAATAACAATCCTACTAATTGTACAGTAATCAGGAAACTGCGCTACAAAGATACAAATAATAACAATAATACTAATTGTACAGTAATCAGGAAACTGCACGCTACAAAAATACAAATAATAACAATACTACTAATTGTACAATAATCTGGAAACCGCGATACAAAGATACAAATAATAAAAATACTACTAATTGTACAGTAATCAGGAAACCATGATACAAAGATACAAATAATAATATTAATAATAATAATAATAATAATAATTGTACAGTAATCGGGAAACTCCGCTACAAAGATACAATTAATAACAATACTACTAATTGTACAGTAATCAGGAAACTGCGCTACAAAGATACAAATAATAACAATACTACTAATTGTACAGTAATCAGGAAACTGTGCTACAAAGATCCAAATAATAACAATACTACTAATTGTATAGTAATCTGGAAACTGCACTACAAAGATACAAATAATAACAATACTACTAATTGTACAGTAATCAGGAAACTGCGCTACAAAGATACAAATAACAACAATACTACTAATTGTACAGTAATCAGGAAACTGTGCTACAATTATACAAATAATAACAATACTACTAATTGTACAGTAATCTGGAAACTGCGCTACAAAGATACAAATAATAACAATACTACTAATTGTACAGTAATCAGGAAACTGCGCTACAAAGATACAAATAATAACAATCCTACTAATTGTACAGTAATCAGGAAACTGCACGCTACAAAGATACAAATAATAACAATCCTACTAATTGTACAGTAATCAGGAAACTGTGCTACAAATAAACAAATAATAACAATAATACTAATTGTACAGTAATCAGGAAACTGCACGCTACAAAGATACAAATAATAACAATACTACTAATTGTACAGTAATCTGGAAACTGCGCTACAAAGATACAAATAATAACAATAATACTAATTGTACAGTAATCAAGAAACTGCACGCTACAAAGATACAAATAATAACAATACTACTAATTGTACAGTAATCTGGAAACCGCGATACAAAGATACAAATAATAACAATACTACTAATTGTACAGTAATCAGTTAACCATGATACAAAGATACAAATAATAATAATAATAATAATAATAATAATTGTACAGTAATCGGGAAACTCCGCTACAAAGATACAATTAATAACAATACTACTAATTGTACAGTAATCAGGAAACTGCGCTACAAAGATACAAATAATAACAATACTACTAATTGTACAGTAATCAGGAAACTGCGCTACAAAGATCCAAATAATAACAATACTACTAATTGTATAGTAATCTGGAAACTGCACTACAAAGATACAAATAATAACAATACTACTAATTGTACAGTATCCAGGAAACTGCGCTACAAAGATACAAATAATAACAATACTACTAATTGTACAGTAATCAGGAAACTGTGCTACAAAGACACAAATAATAACAATCCTACTAATTGTACAGTAATCAGGAAACTGCGCTACAAAGATACAAATAATAACAATACTACTAATTGTACAGTAATCAGGAAACTGCTACAATTATACAAATAATAACAATACTACTAATTGTACAGTAATCAGGAAACTGCTACAAAGATACAAATAATAACAATACTACTAATTGTACAGTAATCTGGAAACTGCGCTACAAAGATACAAATAATAACAATACTACTAACTGTACAGTAATCAGGAAACTGCTATAATTACACAAATAATAACAATACTACTAATTGTACAGTAATCAGGAAACTGCGCTACAAAGATACAAATAATAACAATACTACTAATTGTACAGTAATCAGGAAACTGCGCTACAAAGATACAAATAATAACAATACTACTAATTGTACAGTAATCAGGAAACTGTGCTACAAATATACATATAAAAACAATCCTACTAATTGTACAGTAATCAGGAAACTGCGCTACAAAGATACAAATAATAACAATACTACTAATTGTACAGTAATCAGGAAACTGCACGCTACAAAGATACAAATAATAACAATACTACTAATTGTACAGTAATCTGGAAACCGCGATACAAAGATACAAATAATATTAATACTACTAATTGTACAGTAATCAGGAAACTGTGCTACAAAGATACAAATAATAACAATACTACTAATTGTACAGTAATCAGGAAACTGTGCTACAAATATACAAATAATAACAATCCTACTAATTGTACAGTAATCAGGAAACTGCGCTACAAAGATACAAATAATAACAATACTACTAATTGTACAGTAATCAGGAAACTGTGCTACAAATATACATATAAAAACAATCCTACTAATTGTACAGTAATCAGGAAACTGCGCTACAAAGATACAAATAATAACAATACTACTAATTGTACAGTAATCAGGAAACTGCACGCTACAAAGATACAAATAATAACAATACTACTAATTGTACAGTAATCTGGAAACCGCGATACAAAGATACAAATAATATTAATACTACTAATTGTACAGTAATCAGGAAACTGTGCTACAAAGATACAAATAATAACAATACTACTAATTGTACAGTAATCAGGAAACTGTGCTACAAATATACAAATAATAACAATCCTACTAATTGTACAGTAATCAGGAAACTGCGCTACAAAGATACAAATAATAACAATACTACTAATTGTACAGTAATCAGGAAACCATGATACAAAGATACAAATAATAATAATAATAATACTAATTGTACAGTAATCGGGAAACTCCGCTACAAAGATACAATTAATAACAATACTACTAATTGTACAGTAATCAGGAAACTGCGCTACAAAGATACAAATAATAACAATACTACTAATTGTACAGTAATCAGGAAACTGCGCTACAAAGATACAAATAATAACAATACTACTAATTGTACAGTAATCAGGAAACTGTGCTACAAAGATACAAATAATAACAATACCACTAATTGTACAGTAATCAGGAAACTGCACGCTACAAAGATACAAATAATAACAATACTACTAATTGTACAGTAATCTGGAAACCGCGATACAAAGATACAAATAATAACAATACTACTAATTGTACAGTAATCTGGAAACCGCGATACAAAGATACAAATAATAACAATACTACTAATTGTACAGTAATCAGGAAACCATGATACAAAGATACAAATAATAATAATAATAATAATAATAATTGTACAGTAATCGGGAAACTCCGCTACAAAGATACAATTAATAACAATACTAATTGTACAGTAATCAGGAAACTGCGCTACAAAGATACAAATAATAACAATACTACTAATTGTACAGTAATCAGGAAACCGCGATACAAAGAAACAAATAATAACAATACTACTAATTGTACAGTAATCAGGAAACTGCTACAATTATACAAATAATAACAATACTACTAATTGTACAGTAATCCGGAAACTGCGCTACAAAGATACAAATAATAACAATACTACTAATTGTACAGTAATCAGGAAACTGCTACAATTATAAAAATAATAACAATACTACTAATTGTACAGTAATCCGGAAACTGTGCTACAAAGATACAAATAATAACAATACTACTAATTGTACAGTAATCAGGAAACTGTGCTACAAAGATACAAATAATAACAATACTACTAATTGTACAGTAATCAGGAAACTGTGCTACAAAGATACAAATAATAACAATACTACTAATTGTACAGTAATCAGGAAACTGCGCTACAAAGATACAAATAATAACAATACTACTAATTGTACAGTAATCAGGAAACTGTGCTACAATGATACAAATAATAATAACAATACTACTAATTGTACAGTAATCAGGAAACTGCACTACAAATATACAAATAATAACAATACTACTAATTGTACAGTAATCAGGAAACTGCGCTACAAAGATACAAATAATAACAATACTACTAATTGTACAGTAATCGGGAAACTGCGCTACAAAGATACAAATAATAACAATACTACTAATTGTACAGTAATCAGGAAACTGTGCTACAAAGATACAAATAATAACAATACTACTAATTGTACAGTAATCAGGAAACTGCGCTACAAAGATACAAATAATAACAATACTACTAATTGTACAGTAATCCGGAAACTGCGCTACAAAGATACAAATAATAACAATACTACTAATTGTACAGTAATCAGGAAACTGTGCTACAAAGACACAAATAATAACAATACTACTAATTGTACAGTAATCAGGAAACTGCGCTACAAAGATACAAATAATAACAATACTACTAATTGTACAGTAATCAGGAAACTGTGCTACAATGATACAAATAACAACAATACTACTAATTGTACAGTAATCAGGAAACTGTGCTACAAAGATACAAATAATAATAACAATACTACTAATTGTATAGTAATCCGGAAACTGCGCTACAAAGATACAAATAATAACAATACTACTAATTGTACAGTAATCAGGAAACTGCTACAATTATACAAATAATAACAATACTACTAGTTGTACAGTAATCAGGAAACCACGATACAAAGATACAAATAATAACAATACTACTAATTGTACAGTAATCTGGAGACTGCGCTACAAAGATACAAATAATAACAATACTACTAATTGTGCTGTAATCAGGAAACCGCGATACAAAGATACAAATAATAACAATACTACTAATTGTGCTGTAATCAGGAAACCGCGATACAAAGATACAAATAATAACAATACTACTAATTGTACAGTAATCGGGAAACCGCGCTACAAAGATACAAATAATACAATACTACTAATTGTACAGTAATCTGGAATCTGCGCTACAAAGATACAAATAATAACAATACTACTAATTGTACAGTAATCAGGAAACTGTGCTACAAAGATACAAATAATAACAATACTACTAATTGTACAGTAATCAGGAAACTGTGCTACAAAGATACAAATAATAACAATACTACTAATTGTACAGTAATCAGGAAACTGTGCTACAATGATACAAATAATAACAATACTACTAATTGTACAGTAATCCGGAAACTGTGCTACAAAGATACAAATAATAACAATACTACTAATTGTACAGTAATCAGGAAACTGTGCTACAAAGATACAAATAATAACAATACTACTAATTGTACAGTAATCAGGAAACTGTGCTACAATGATACAAATAATAACAATACTACTAATTGTACAGTAATCAGGAAACTGCGCTACAAAGATACAAATAATAACAATACTACTAATTGTACAGTAATCAGGAAACAGCGCTACAAAGATACACATAATAACAATCCCACTAATTGTACAGTAATCAGGAAACTGCGCTACAAAGATACAAATAATAACAACACTACTAATTGTACAGTAATCAGGAAACTGTGCTACAAAGATCCAAATAATAACAATACTACTAATTGTACAGTAATCAGGAAACTGCGCTACAAAGATACAAATAATAACAATACTACTAATTGTACAGTAATCTGGAGACTGCTCTACAAAGATACAAATAATAACAATACTACTAATTGTACAGTAATCTGGAAACTGCGCTACAAAGATACAAATAATAACAATACTACTAATTGTACAGTAATCAGGAAACAGCGCTACAAAGATACACATAATAACAATCCCACTAATTGTACAGTAATCAGGAAACTGCGCTACAAAGATACAAATAATAACAACACTACTAATTGTACAGTAATCAGGAAACTGTGCTACAAAGATCCAAATAATAACAATACTACTAATTGTACAGTAATCAGGAAACTGCGCTACAAAGATACAAATAATAACAATACTACTAATTGTACAGTAATCTGGAAACCGCGATACAAAGTTACAAATAATAACAATCCTACTAATTGTACAGTAATCAGGAAACTGCGCTACAAAGATCCAAATAATAACAATACTACTAATTGTACAGTAATCTGGAAACCGCGATACAAAGATACAAATAATAACAACACTACTAATTGTACAGTAATCAGGAAACCATGATACAAAGATACAAGTAATAACAATACTACTAATTGTACAGTAATCAGGAAACTGCGCTACAAAGATACAAATAACAATAATACTAATTGTACAGTAATCAGGAAACTGCACGCTACAAAGATACAAATAATAACAATACTACTAATTGTACAGTAATCAGGAAACTGTGCTACAAAGATACAAATAATAACAATACTACTAATTGTACAGTAATCAGGAAACCGTGATACAAAGATACAAATAATAACAATAATACTAATTGTGCTGTAATCATGAAACTGCGCTACAAAGATAAAAATAATAACAATACTACTAATCGTACAGTAATCCGGAAACTGCGCTACAAAGATCCAAATAATAACAATACTACTAATTGTACAGTAATCTGGAAACCGCGATACAAAGATACAAATAATAACAATACTACTAATTGTACAGTAATCAGGAAACCATGATACAAAGATACAAGTAATAACAATACTACTAATTGTACAGTAATCTGGAAACCATGATACAAAAAGATGCAAATAATAACAATACTACTAATTGTACAGTAATCTGGAAACCGCGATACAAAGATACAAATAATAACAATACTACTAATTGTACAGTAATCAGGAAACTGTGCTACAAAGATACAAATAATAACAATACTACTAATTGTACAGTAATCGGGAAACTCCGCTACAAAGAAACAATTAATAACAATACTACTAATTGTACAGTAATCAGGAAACTGCGCTACAAAGATACAAATAATAACAATACTACTAATTGTACAGTAATCAGGAAACTGCGCTACAAAGATACAAATAATAACAATACTACTAATTGTACAGTAATCAGGAAACTGCACTACAAAGATACAAATAATAACAATCCTACTAATTGTACAGTAATCAGGAAACTGCGCTACAAAGATACAAATAATAACAATACTACTAATTGTACAGTAATCAGGAAACTGCTACAATTATACAAATAATAACAATACTACTAATTGTACAGTAATCAGGAAACTGTGCTACAAAGATACAAATAATAACAATACTACTAATTGTACAGTAATCCGGAAACTGCGCTACAAAGATACAAATAATAACAATACTACTAATTGTACAGTAATCTGGAAACTGTGCTACAAAGATACAAATAATAACAATACTACTAATTGTACAGTAATCCGGTAACTGCGCTACAAAGATACAAATAATAACAATACTACTAATTGTACAGTAATCAGGAAACTGTGCTACAAATATACAAATAATAACAATCCTACTAATTGTACAGTAATCAGGAAACTGCTACAATTATACAAATAACAATACTACTAATTGTACAGTAATCCGGAAACTGTGCTACAAAGACACAAATAATAACAATACTACTAATTGTGCTGTAATCGTGAAACTGCGCTACAATGATACAAATAATAGCAATACTACTAGTTGTACAGTAATCAGGAAACCGCGATACAAAGATACAAATAATAACAATACTACTAATTGTACAGTAATCCGGAAACTGCGCTACAAAGATACAAATAATAACAATACTACTAATTGTACAGTAATCAGGAAACTGCGCTACAAAGATACAATTAATAACAATACTACTAATTGTACAGTAATCAGGAAACTGCTACAATTATACAAATAATAACAATACTACTAATTGTACAGTAATCCGGAAACTGTGCTACAAAGATACAAATAATAACAATACTACTAATTGTACAGTAATCAGGAAACTGCGCTACAAAGATACAAATAATAACAATACTACTAATTGTACAGTAATCAGGAAACAGCACTACAAAGATACAAATAATAACAATCCTACTAATTGTACAGTAATCAGGAAACTGCGCTACAAAGATACAAATAATAACAATACTACTAATTGTACAGTAATCAGGAAACTGCTACAATTATACAAATAATAACAATACTACTAATTGTACAGTAATCCGGAAACTGCGCTACAAAGATACAAATAATAACAATACTACTAATTGTACAGTAATCCGGAAACTGCGCTACAAAGATACAAATAATAACAATACTACTAATTGTACAGTAATCCGGAAACTGCGCTACAAAGATACAAATAATAACAATACTACTAATTGTACAGTAATCAGGAAACTGTGCTACAAAGATACAAATAATAACAATACTACTAATTGTACAGTAATCAGGAAACTGCTACAATTATACAAATAATAACAATACTACTAATAGTACAGTAATCCGGAAACTGTGCTACAAAGACACAAATAATAACAATACTACTAATTGTGCTGTAATCGTGAAACTGCGCTACAATGATACAAATAATAACAATACTACTAGTTGTACAGTAATCAGGAAACCGCGATACAAAGATACAAATAATAACAATACTACTAATTGTACAGTAATCCGGAAACTGCGCTACAAAGATACAAATAATAACAATACTACTAATTGTACAGTAATCAGGAAACTGCGCTACAAAGATACAAATAACAATACTACTAATTGTACAGTAATCAGGAAACCATGATACAAAGATACAAGTATTAACAATACTACTAATTGTACAGTAATCTGGAAACCATGATACAAAAAGATACAAATAATAACAATACTACTAATTGTGCTGTAATCGTGAAACTGCGCTACAAAGATACAAATAATAACAATACTACTAATTGTACAGTAATCAAGAAACTGTGCTACAAAGATACAAATAATAACAATACTACTAATTGTACAGTAATCAGGAAACTGCGCTACAAAGATACAAATAATAACAATACTACTAATTGTACAGTAATCAGGAAACTGTGCTACAAAGATACAAATACTAACAATACTACTAATTGTACAGTAATCAGGAAACTGCTACAATTATACAAATAATAACAATACTACTAATTGTACAGTAATCCGGAAACTGTGCTACAAAGATACAAATAATAACAATACTACTAATTGTACAGTAATCAGGAAACTGTGCTACAAAGATACAAATAATAACAATACTACTAATTGTACAGTAATCAGGAAACCATGATACAAAGATACAAATAATAACAATACTACTAATTGTGCTGTAATCGTGAAACTGCGCTACAAAGATACAAATAACAATACTACTAATTGTACAGTAATCAGGAAACTGCGCTACAAAGATCCAAATAATAACAATACTACTAATTGTACACTAATCTGGAAACCGCGATACAAAGATACATATAATAACAATACTACTAATTGTACAGTAATCAGGAAACCATGATACAAAGATACAAGTAATAACAATACTACTAATTGTACAGTAATCTGGAAACCATGATACAAAAAGATACAAATAATAACAATACTACTAATTGTACAGTAATCTGGAAACCGCGATACAAAGATACAAATAATAACAATACTACTAATTGTACAGTAATCAGGAAACTGCGCTACAAAGATACAAATAATAACAATACTACTAATTGTACAGTAATCGGGAAACTCCGCTACAAAGAAACAATTAATAACAATACTACTAATTGTACAGTAATCAGGAAACTGCGCTACAAAGATACAAATAATAACAATACTACTAATTGTACAGTAATCAGGAAACTGCACGCTACAAAGATACAAATAATAACAATACTACTAATTGTACAGTAATCAGGAAACTGCACTACAAAGATACAAATAACAATCCTACTAATTGTACAGTAATCAGGAAACTGCGCTACAAAGATACAAATAATAACAATACTACTAATTGTACAGTAATCAGGAAACTGCTACAATTATACAAATAATAACAATACTACTAATTGTACAGTAATCCGGAAACTGCGCTACAAAGATAGAAATAATAACAATACTACTAATTGTACAGTAATCCGGAAACTGCGCTACAAAGATACAAATAATAACAATACTACTAATTGTACAGTAATCAGGAAACTGCTACAATTATACAAATAATAACAATACTACTAATTGTACAGTAATCCGGAAACTGCGCTACAAAGATACAAATAATAACAATACTACTAATTGTACAGTAATCAGGAAACTGTGCTACAAAGATACAAATAATAACAATACTACTAATTGTACAGTAATCAGGAAACCGTGATACAAAGATACAAATAATAACAATAATACTAATTGTGCTGTAATCATGAAACTGCGCTACAAAGATAAAAATAATAACAATACTACTAATCGTACAGTAATCCGGAAACTGCGCTACAAAGATCCAAATAATAACAATACTACTAATTGTACAGTAATCTGGAAACCGCGATACAAAGATACAAATAATAATAATACTACTAATTGTACAGTAATCAGGAAACCATGATACAAAGATACAAGTAATAACAATACTACTAATTGTACAGTAATCTGGAAACCATGATACAAAAAGATGCAAATAATAACAATACTACTAATTGTACAGTAATCTGGAAACCGCGATACAAAGATACAAATAATAACAATACTACTAATTGTACAGTAATCAGGAAACTGTGCTACAAAGATACAAATAATAACAATACTACTAATTGTACAGTAATCGGGAAACTCCGCTACAAAGAAACAATTAATAACAATACTACTAATTGTACAGTAATCAGGAAACTGCGCTACAAAGATACAAATAATAACAATACTACTAATTGTACAGTAATCAGGAAACTGCGCTACAAAGATACAAATAATAACAATACTACTAATTGTACAGTAATCAGGAAACTGCACTACAAAGATACAAATAATAACAATCCTACTAATTGTACAGTAATCAGGAAACTGCGCTACAAAGATACAAATAATAACAATACTACTAATTGTACAGTAATCAGGAAACTGCTACAATTATACAAATAATAACAATACTACTAATTGTACAGTAATCAGGAAACTGTGCTACAAAGATACAAATAATAACAATACTACTAATTGTGCTGTAATCGTGAAACTGCGCTACAATGATACAAATAATAGCAATACTACTAGTTGTACAGTAATCAGGAAACCGCGATACAAAGATACAAATAATAACAATACTACTAATTGTACAGTAATCCGGAAACTGCGCTACAAAGATACAAATAATAACAATACTACTAATTGTACAGTAATCAGGAAACTGCGCTACAAAGATACAATTAATAACAATACTACTAATTGTACAGTAATCAGGAAACTGCTACAATTATACAAATAATAACAATACTACTAATTGTACAGTAATCCGGAAACTGTGCTACAAAGATACAAATAATAACAATACTACTAATTGTACAGTAATCAGGAAACTGCGCTACAAAGATACAAATAATAACAATACTACTAATTGTACAGTAATCAGGAAACAGCACTACAAAGATACAAATAATAACAATCCTACTAATTGTACAGTAATCAGGAAACTGCGCTACAAAGATACAAATAATAACAATACTACTAATTGTACAGTAATCAGGAAACTGCTACAATTATACAAATAATAACAATATTACTAATTGTACAGTAATCCGGAAACTGCGCTACAAAGATACAAATAATAACAATACTACTAATTGTACAGTAATCCGGAAACTGCGCTACAAAGATACAAATAATAACAATACTACTAATTGTACAGTAATCAGGAAACTGCTACAATTATACAAATAATAACAATACTACTAATTGTACAGTAATCCGGAAACTGCGCTACAAAGATACAAATAATAACAATACTACTAATTGTACAGTAATCAGGAAACTGTGCTACAAAGATACAAATAATAACAATACTACTAATTGTACAGTAATCAGGAAACTGCTACAATTATACAAATAATAACAATACTACTAATAGTACAGTAATCCGGAAACTGTGCTACAAAGACACAAATAATAACAATACTACTAATTGTGCTGTAATCGTGAAACTGCGCTACAATGATACAAATAATAACAATACTACTAGTTGTACAGTAATCAGGAAACCGCGATACAAAGATACAAATAATAACAATACTACTAATTGTACAGTAATCCGGAAACTGCGCTACAAAGATACAAATAATAACAATACTACTAATTGTACAGTAATCAGGAAACTGCGCTACAAAGATACAAATAATAACAATACTACTAATTGTACAGTAATCAGGAAACCATGATACAAAGATACAAGTATTAACAATACTACTAATTGTACAGTAATCTGGAAACCATGATACAAAAAGATACAAATAATAACAATACTACTAATTGTGCTGTAATCGTGAAACTGCGCTACAAAGATACAAATAATAACAATACTACTAATTGTACAGTAATCAAGAAACTGTGCTACAAAGATACAAATAATAACAATACTACTAATTGTACAGTAATCAGGAAACTGCGCTACAAAGATACAAATAATAACAATACTACTAATTGTACAGTAATCAGGAAACTGTGCTACAAAGATACAAATACTAACAATACTACTAATTGTACAGTAATCAGGAAACTGCTACAATTATACAAATAATAACAATACTACTAATTGTACAGTAATCCGGAAACTGTGCTACAAAGATACAAATAATAACAATACTACTAATTGTACAGTAATCAGGAAACTGTGCTACAAAGATACAAATAATAACAATACTACTAATTGTACAGTAATCAGGAAACCATGATACAAAGATACAAATAATAACAATACTACTAATTGTGCTGTAATCGTGAAACTGCGCTACAAAGATACAAATAATAACAATACTACTAATTGTACAGTAATCAGGAAACTGCGCTACAAAGATCCAAATAATAACAATACTACTAATTGTACACTAATCTGGAAACCGCGATACAAAGATACATATAATAACAATACTACTAATTGTACAGTAATCAGGAAACCATGATACAAAGATACAAGTAATAACAATACTACTAATTGTACAGTAATCTGGAAACCATGATACAAAAAGATACAAATAATAACAATACTACTAATTGTACAGTAATCTGGAAACCGCGATACAAAGATACAAATAATAACAATACTACTAATTGTACAGTAATCAGGAAACTGCGCTACAAAGATACAAATAATAACAATACTACTAATTGTACAGTAATCGGGAAACTCCGCTACAAAGAAACAATTAATAACAATACTACTAATTGTACAGTAATCAGGAAACTGCGCTACAAAGATACAAATAATAACAATACTACTAATTGTACAGTAATCAGGAAACTGCACGCTACAAAGATACAAATAATAACAATACTACTAATTGTACAGTAATCAGGAAACTGCACTACAAAGATACAAATAATAACAATCCTACTAATTGTACAGTAATCAGGAAACTGCGCTACAAAGATACAAATAATAACAATACTACTAATTGTACAGTAATCAGGAAACTGCTACAATTATACAAATAATAACAATACTACTAATTGTACAGTAATCCGGAAACTGCGCTACAAAGATAGAAATAATAACAATACTACTAATTGTACAGTAATCCGGAAACTGCGCTACAAAGATACAAATAATAACAATACTACTAATTGTACAGTAATCAGGAAACTGCTACAATTATACAAATAATAACAATACTACTAATTGTACAGTAATCCGGAAACTGCGCTACAAAGATACAAATAATAACAATACTACTAATTGTACAGTAATCAGGAAACTGTGCTACAAAGATACAAATAATAACAATACTACTAATTGTACAGTAATCAGGAAACCGTGATACAAAGATACAAATAATAACAATAATACTAATTGTGCTGTAATCATGAAACTGCGCTACAAAGATAAAAATAATAACAATACTACTAATCGTACAGTAATCCGGAAACTGCGCTACAAAGATCCAAATAATAACAATACTACTAATTGTACAGTAATCTGGAAACCGCGATACAAAGATACAAATAATAACAATACTACTAATTGTACAGTAATCAGGAAACCATGATACAAAGATACAAGTAATAACAATACTACTAATTGTACAGTAATCTGGAAACCATGATACAAAAAGATGCAAATAATAACAATACTACTAATTGTACAGTAATCAGGAAACTGCGCTACAAAGATACAAATAATAACAATACTACTAATTGTACAGTAATCAGGAAACTGCACTACAAAGATACAAATAATAACAATCCTACTAATTGTACAGTAATCAGGAAACTGCGCTACAAAGATACAAATAATAACAATACTACTAATTGTACAGTAATCAGGAAACTGCTACAATTATACAAATAATAACAATACTACTAATTGTACAGTAATCAGGAAACTGTGCTACAAAGATACAAATAATAACAATACTACTAATTGTACAGTAATCCGGAAACTGCGCTACAAAGATACAAATAATAACAATACTACTAATTGTACAGTAATCTGGAAACTGTGCTACAAAGATACAAATAATAACAATACTACTAATTGTACAGTAATCCGGTAACTGCGCTACAAAGATACAAATAATAACAATACTACTAATTGTACAGTAATCAGGAAACTGTGCTACAAATATACAAATAATAACAATCCTACTAATTGTACAGTAATCAGGAAACTGCTACAATTATACAAATAATAACAATACTACTAATTGTACAGTAATCCGGAAACTGTGCTACAAAGACACAAATAATAACAATACTACTAATTGTGCTGTAATCGTGAAACTGCGCTACAATGATACAAATAATAGCAATACTACTAGTTGTACAGTAATCAGGAAACCGCGATACAAAGATACAAATAATAACAATACTACTAATTGTACAGTAATCCGGAAACTGCGCTACAAAGATACAAATAATAACAATACTACTAATTGTACAGTAATCAGGAAACTGCGCTACAAAGATACAATTAATAACAATACTACTAATTGTACAGTAATCAGGAAACTGCTACAATTATACAAATAATAACAATACTACTAATTGTACAGTAATCCGGAAACTGTGCTACAAAGATACAAATAATAACAATACTACTAATTGTACAGTAATCAGGAAACTGCGCTACAAAGATACAAATAATAACAATACTACTAATTGTACAGTAATCAGGAAACAGCACTACAAAGATACAAATAATAACAATCCTACTAATTGTACAGTAATCAGGAAACTGCGCTACAAAGATACAAATAATAACAATACTACTAATTGTACAGTAATCAGGAAACTGCTACAATTATACAAATAATAACAATACTACTAATTGTACAGTAATCCGGAAACTGCGCTACAAAGATACAAATAATAACAATACTACTAATTGTACAGTAATCCGGAAACTGCGCTACAAAGATACAAATAATAACAATACTACTAATTGTACAGTAATCAGGAAACTGCTACAATTATACAAATAATAACAATACTACTAATTGTACAGTAATCCGGAAACTGCGCTACAAAGATACAAATAATAACAATACTACTAATTGTACAGTAATCAGGAAACTGTGCTACAAAGATACAAATAATAACAATACTACTAATTGTACAGTAATCAGGAAACTGCTACAATTATACAAATAATAACAATACTACTAATAGTACAGTAATCCGGAAACTGTGCTACAAAGACACAAATAATAACAATACTACTAATTGTGCTGTAATCGTGAAACTGCGCTACAATGATACAAATAATAACAATACTACTAGTTGTACAGTAATCAGGAAACCGCGATACAAAGATACAAATAATAACAATACTACTAATTGTACAGTAATCCGGAAACTGCGCTACAAAGATACAAATAATAACAATACTACTAATTGTACAGTAATCAGGAAACTGCGCTACAAAGATACAAATAATAACAATACTACTAATTGTACAGTAATCAGGAAACCATGATACAAAGATACAAGTATTAACAATACTACTAATTGTACAGTAATCTGGAAACCATGATACAAAAAGATACAAATAATAACAATACTACTAATTGTGCTGTAATCGTGAAACTGCGCTACAAAGATACAAATAATAACAATACTACTAATTGTACAGTAATCAAGAAACTGTGCTACAAA
The DNA here is from genome assembly GCF_028390025.1 of Pseudophryne corroboree. Lineage (NCBI taxonomy): Eukaryota > Metazoa > Chordata > Amphibia > Anura > Myobatrachidae > Pseudophryne > Pseudophryne corroboree. Next base: position 1,048,719 of record NC_086453.1, read on the forward strand.
GATACAAATAATAACAATACTACTAATTGTACAGTAATCAGGAAACTGCGCTACAAAGATACAAATAATAACAATACTACTAATTGTACAGTAATCAGGAAACTGTGCTACAAAGATACAAATACTAACAATACTACTAATTGTACAGTAATCAGGAAACTGCTATAATTATACAAATAATAACAATACTACTAATTGTACAGTAATCCGGAAACTGTGCTACAAAGATACAAATAATAACAATACTACTAATTGTACAGTAATCAGGAAACTGTGCTACAAAGATACAAATAATAACAATACTACTAATTGTACAGTAATCAGGAAACCATGATACAAAGATACAAATAATAACAATACTACTAATTGTGCTGTAATCGTGAAACTGCGCTACAAAGATACAAATAATAACAATACTACTAATTGTACAGTAATCAGGAAACTGCGCTACAAAGATCCAAATAATAACAATACTACTAATTGTACACTAATCTGGAAACCGCGATACAAAGATACATATAATAACAATACTACTAATTGTACAGTAATCAGGAAACCATGATACAAAGATACAAGTAATAACAATACTACTAATTGTACAGTAATCTGGAAACCATGATACAAAAAGATACAAATAATAACAATACTACTAATTGTACAGTAATCTGGAAACCGCGATACAAAGATACAAATAATAACAATACTACTAATTGTACAGTAATCAGGAAACTGCGCTACAAAGATACAAATAATAACAATACTACTAATTGTACAGTAATCGGGAAACTCCGCTACAAAGAAACAATTAATAACAATACTACTAATTGTACAGTAATCAGGAAACTGCGCTACAAAGATACAAATAATAACAATACTACTAATTGTACAGTAATCAGGAAACTGCACGCTACAAAGATACAAATAATAACAATACTACTAATTGTACAGTAATCAGGAAACTGCACTACAAAGATACAAATAATAACAATCCTACTAATTGTACAGTAATCAGGAAACTGCGCTACAAAGATACAAATAATAACAATACTACTAATTGTACAGTAATCAGGAAACTGCTACAATTATACAAATAATAACAATACTACTAATTGTACAGTAATCCGGAAACTGCGCTACAAAGATAGAAATAATAACAATACTACTAATTGTACAGTAATCCGGAAACTGCGCTACAAAGATACAAATAATAACAATACTACTAATTGTACAGTAATCAGGAAACTGCTACAATTATACAAATAATAACAATACTACTAATTGTACAGTAATCCGGAAACTGCGCTACAAAGATACAAATAATAACAATACTACTAATTGTACAGTAATCAGGAAACTGCTACAATTATACAAATAATAACAATACTACTAATTGTACAGTAATCCGGAAACTGCGCTACAAAGATACAAATAATAACAATACTACTAATTGTACAGTAATCAGGAAACTGTGCTACAAAGCTACAAATAATAACAATACTACTAATTGTACAGTAATCAGGAAACTGCTACAATTATACAAATAATAACAATACTACTAATTGTACAGTAATCAGGAAACTGCGCTACAAAGATACAAATAATAACAATACTACTAATTGTACAGTAATCTGGAAACTGTGCTACAAAGATACAAATAATAACAATACTACTAATTGTACAGTAATCCGGAAACTGCGCTACAAAGATACAAATAATAACAATACTACTAATTGTACAGTAATCAGGAAACTGTGCTACAAAGATACAAATAATAACAATCCTACTAATTGTACAGTAATCAGGAAACTGCTACAATTATACAAATAATAACAATACTACTAATTGTACAGTAATCCGGAAACTGTGCTACAAAGACGCAAATAATAACAATACTACTAATTGTGCTGTAATCGTGAAACTGCGCTACAATGATACAAATAATAACAATACTACTAGTTGTACAGTAATCAGGAAACCGCGATACAAAGATACAAATAATAACAATACTACAAATTGTACAGTAATCCGGAAACTGCGCTACAAAGATACAAATAATAACAATACTACTAATTGTACAGTAATCTGGAAACTGCGCTACAAAGATACAAATAATAACAATACTACTAATTGTACAGTAATCAGGAAACTGCTACAATTATACAATTAATAACAATACTACTAATTGTACAGTAATCCGGAAAATGTGCTACAAAGACACAAATAATAACAATACTACTAATTGTGCTGTAATCGTGAAACTGCGCTACAAAGATACAAATAATAACAATACTACTAATTGTACAGTAATCAGGAAACTGCTACAAAGATACAAATAATAACAATACTACTAATTGTACAGTAATCAGGAAACTGCGCTACAAAGATACAAATAATAACAATACTACTAATTGTACAGTAATCAGGAAACCATGATACAAAGATACAAATAATAACAATACTACTAATTGTGCTGTAATCGTGAAACTGCGCTACAAAGATACATATAATAACAATACTACTAATTGTACAGTAATCAGGAAACTGTGCTACAAAGATACAAATAATAACAATACTACTAATTGTACAGTAATCTGGAAACTGCGCTACAAAGATACAAATAATAACAATCCTACTAATTGTACAGTAATCAGGAAACTGCGCTACAAAGATACAAATAATAACAATACTACTAATTGTACAGTATTCAGGAAACTGCGCTACAAAGATACACATAATAACAATACTACTAATTGTACAGTAATCTGGAAACTGCGCTACAAAGATACAAATAATAACAATCCTACTAATTGTACAGTAATCAGGAAACTGCGCTACAAAGATACAAATAATAACAATACTACTAATTGTACAGTATTCAGGAAACTGCGCTACAAAGATACACATAATAACAATACTACTAATTGTACAGTAATCAGGAAACTGTGCTTCAAAGATACAAATAATAACAATACTACTAATTGTACAGTAATCTGGAAACTGTGCTACAAAGATACAAATAATAACAATACTACTAATTGTACTGTAATCTGGAAACTGTGCTACAAAGATACAAATAATAACAATACTACTAATTGTACAGAAATCAGGAAACTGTTACATTCGGTCAACCGCTGACTGCAAAGTTCCCACCATTGGATACAATGGAGCGCATAGGCGCTACATTGTATCTGTGCCGTGTGCTGCCTGACAGACACTACAGGAGCACACAGCCAATCAGGAGAGTGCCACGACGTGGCGCTCCCTGATTGGCTGAAGGGCCCCTATTTGACACGAGTAAGGGGGGGTCCTGGCAGTCGGGGAAAGGGGTCCCATGTGTAAATATGGGGCCCCTTTCAGTGCGTGGTCGGGTTTCCGTTTTTTTGTTTTGCCAAGTACGTGGATTATACAAAGGTCACATTCTACACTGGATTCTGTGAGTATAATTTTTTTAACAGGTACTCCAAGGATTCTTCATGGAGAAGAGGACCGAGCCTCGTGTGAACATAGGTAAGTATGTATGTTTGGAGGTGTGCATGTATGTACTAAAATTATACTTTCACGGTGTGTGTGTCCTGTTTTTTTGGGGGTATTTTTTTAGTAGTAGTACTACAGGTACTAGCGGGCCCGGTTTTCCACCACATGCTGGTACTTGTGGTTCTCCAAGTACCAGCTTGCGGGGGAGGCTTGCTGGGACTTGTAGTACTGCTACTAAATACAATATTCACATTTTGTAAACAAGGCTATCAGCCCCCCCATCCGCCGCCCTTGGATGGGGTGGACAGCCTCGGGCTTCACCCCTGGCCCTTGGGTGGCTGGAGGGGGGGACCCCTTGATTTAAGAGGTTCCCACTCCTCCAGGGTACCCCGGCCAGGGGTGACTAGTTGGGTATGTAATGCCAGGGCCGCAGGGACCACTATAAAAGTGACCCCCGGCTGTGGCATTATGTACCTGGCTAGTGGAGCCCGGTACTGGTTTTAAAAATACGGGGGACCCCTACGCTTTTTGTCCCCCGTATTTTTGGAACGAGGACCTGGCGCAGAGCCCGGTGCTGGTTGTTGAAATATGGAGGAACCCCTGTCATTTTTTCCCCATATTTTGTCAACCAGGACCAGCTCAAAGAGCCCGAGGATGGTTGTGCTTAGGAGGGGGGACCCCACGCAATTTTTTTTCCTGTTTTTACACTAAACACACCCTTTCCCATAGATAACCATGCACAGATCTCACTGATCCGTGCATGGTTATCCAAACTCGACTGGAAAAAGCAAAACTATTTTTTTGCTGCTTTTTTTAACGATTCGGAAACAAATAGACCCGCACTTGAGCCCTAAGAGACTAACACCCAAATACGAATGAATAGTGAATTCCCGTATTCTATGAAATAACAGCCGCGTTTGACCGATGGTCTATTCATTCATATTTCTGAACGTTGTCAATCAAACCATTACGAATAGTCCAAACACTGCCGAGATTTGTGCTTAGTGAATTCCCGGATTGGGACTTAGAAAAAAAAACACAAATCGGCCAAACTCGGATTTTTAGTAAATACTGGCCCATGACCACACATCACTGTAGTATGACCTCCCCCGCCTGCCATGACCACACATTACTGGAGTATGCCCCCCACGTACCATGACCACACATCACTGGAGAATGCCCCCCCGCCTACCATGACCACACATCACTGTAGTATGACCTCCCCTGCCTACCATGACCACACATCACTGGAGCATGACCCCCCCCCCCCACCTGCCATGACCACACATCACTGGAGTATGACCTCGCCCACCTGCCATGACCACACATCACTGGAGTATGACATACACCGCCTACCATGACCACCCATCACTGGAGTATGAGCTCTCCTGCCTGCCATGACCACACATCACTGGAGTATGACCTCCCCCGCCTGCCATGACCACACATCACTGGAGTATTACCTCCCCCGCCTGCCATAACCACACATCACTGGAGAATGCCCCCCCACCTGTCATGACCACACATCACTGGAGTATGACCACCCCCACCTGCCATGATCACACATCACTGGAGTAAGACCCCCACCCCCCGCCTACCATGACCACACATCACTGGAGTATGACAACCCCTGCCTGCCATGACCACACATCAATGGAATATGCCCCCCCCCGCCTGCCATGACCACACATAACTGGAGTATGACCTCCCCATCCTACCATGACCACACATCACTGGAGTATGACCCCCCCCCCGCCTGCCATGACCACACATCACTGGAGTATGACCTCCCCCGACTGCCATGACCACACATCACTGTAGTATGACCTCCCCTGCCTGCCATGATCACGCATCACTGGAGTATAGCCCACCACCTACCATGACCACACATCACTGGAGTATGACCTCCCCCCGCCTGCCATGACCACACATCACTGGAGTATGACCTCCCCCCCGACTGCCAGGACCACACATCACTGGAGTATGACCTCCCCGCTTGCCATGACCACACATCACTGGAGTATGGCCCACCACCTGGCATGGCCAGAGATCACTGGCGTATTACCTCGCCCACCTGAGAAGACCACACATCACTGTAGTATGACCTCCCCTGCCTACCATGACCACACATCACTGGTGCATGACCCCCCCACATGCCATGACCACACATCACGGGAGTATGACCTCGCCCGTCTGCCATGACCACACATCACTGGAGTATGACATACACCGCCTACCATGGCCACCCATCACTGGAGTAGGAGCTCTCCTGCCTGACATGACCACACATCACTGGATTATGACCTCCCCCACCTACCATGACCACACATCACTGGAGTATGACCTCCCCCGCCTGCCATAACCACAAATCAATGGAGTATGACCTCCCCCGCCTACCATGATCACACATCACAGAAGAATTATTATTATTATTTATTAGCAGTTTCTTATATAGCGCAGCATATTCCGTTGCGCTTTACAATTAGAACAATTATAGAACAAAACTGGGCAAAGACAGACACACAGAGGTAGGAAGGCCCTGCTCGCAAGCTTACAATCTATAGGGAAATAGGCATTGATACACAAGGATAGATGCTACCTGTCACATAATGGTTCCCCATGTTTGCTAGGTTCTTAATGGTTTGTATAGGATATGATCACCCAGCAATGTTGGAAGACAAAATGTGAGTTTATGTGGACTGTACAGAGGGGATGAAACTTGATAGGGAAGCTGTGAAGGTTATGTGTGTGGATCTGAAATTTGGTAGGCTTGCCTGAAGAGATGAGTTTTCAGAGAACGTTTAAAGGTTTGGAGACTAGAGGAGAGTCTTATTGTGCGTGGGAGTGCATTCCACAGAGTGGGTGAAGCCCGGGTAAAGTCCTGTAATTTTGAGTGGGAACAGGTAATACATGTGGATGAGAGACGCAGATCTTGTGCAGAGCGGAGAGGTCGGGTAGGGAGATATTTTGAGATGAGTGAAGAGATGTATGTTGGTGCAGTTTGGTTAATAGCCTTGTATGTAAGTAAAAGTATTTTATATTTGACACGGTAGAATACCGGTAACCAATGGAGGGACTGACAGAGCGGATCAGCAGACGAAGAACGTCTGGCGAGGAAGATTAGCCTCGCAGCTGCATTTAAAATGGATTGAAGTGGTGATAGCCTATGTTTGGGAAGACCAGTAAGGAGACTATTACAATAATCAATGCGGGAGATGATGAGTGCATGGATTAGAGTTTTTGCAGTGTCTTGTGTAAGATAAGGGCGTATTTTGGATATGTTTTTAAGGTGCATGTAACATGATTTAGAGACAGATTGAATGTGTGGAACAAAGGACAGTTCAGAGTCGAGGGTGACACCTAGGCAACGAGCTTGTGGGGTGGGGTGGATAGTTGCATTGTCAACAGTTATAGAGATATCAGGTTGGTAACTACTCTTTGCTGGTGGGAAAATAATTAATTCAGTTTTGGAAATGTTGAGTTTGAGATGGCGAGATGACATCCAAGATGAAATGGCAGACAGGCATCCAGTGACACGAGCCAATACTGGTGGTGACAAATCTGGGGAGGATAGGTAGATTTGAGTATCATCAGCATACAAATGATACTGAAATCCAAAGGAGCTGATTAGTTTACCAAGAGAGGAGGTATAGATTGAGAAAAGCAGAGGACCTAAGACTGAGCCTTGCGGTACTCCAACTGATAGAGGTAGAGAAGAGGAGGTAGAATCAGAGAAGTGAACACTGAAAGAGCGATTAGATAGGTAGGATGAGAACCAAGAAAGGGCTGTGTCCTGAAGACCTAGGGATTGTAGTGTTTGTATGAGAAGAGAGTGGTCAACAGTGTCAAAAGCAGCAGAGAGATCTAGAAGAATGAGTAGTGTGTAATGGCCTTTTGATCTAGCAGTGACCAGATCATTCACTACTTTGGTCAGTGCTGTCTCTGTGGAGTGTTGGGCACGAAAGCCTGATTGAAGTGGATCCAATAAGTTGTGCGAGTTAAGAAAGTGTGTGAGGCGAGTGTAGGCAAGCCTCTCAAGTAGTTTGGAGGGACTGGGTAGCTGAGAAATGGGACGGTAGTTAGAAAGTGTGTTTGGGTCAGAGTTGTGTTTTTTTAGAATGGGAGTAATGACTGCATGTTTAAACAGAGAGGGAAAGATGCCAGTAGAGAGAGAGAGATTACAGATTTTAGTTAAGGTTGGGATAAGCACAGGAGACAAAGTTTTACTGACCTGTGAGGGTATAGGATCAAGAGGAGAGGTAGTGGAGTAGGAGGATGAAAAGAGTGATGATACTTCATCTTCACTTGTGGGATCAAATGAAGAGAAAGTGCCAGAGGGTTCAGGTAGGGAATTGAGCAGGTCACTGGCTGAGTTAGAGCATACCATTTCATCTCGGATTTTATCAATCTTATCCTTGAAGTAGGAAGCAAGTTCTTCTGCACTGATAGTAGCTAGTGGGGGAGGTGAGGGAGGGTAAAGAAGTGATTTAAACGTATTAAAAAGTCGCTTGGGGTTGTTGGCATGATAAGAGATGAGAGATTGGAAATATGTTTGTTTGGCAGTGTCCAGGGCCTGACGATAGGAGTGGTAGGTAGTCTTATATGTGAGAAAGTCACTTGGATTCTGAGATTTCCGCCACTGACGTTCTACCTTACGTGACAGTTTTTGTAGGTGTCTTGTTGATTTAGAGTGCCATGGTTGGCATCTAAGCCTACGTGGAGTGTGATGGGTAGCTGGAGCCACTTCATCAAGGGCACTCTCTAGGGTCTGGTGCAGGTGTGATACAGCAGTGTCAGGTGTGGTGAATGTAGAGATTGGTGAGAGACGTTGTTGCAGGGAAGTGGAAAGTTGTTGAAAATGTATACTGTTAGTATTTCTGCGGGTTAGAGGAGGCTTGCTTGGTTTTAATGTCCTAGAATTTAAAGTAATAGAAGAGATTGTGAAGGTGATCAAGTTGTGGTCAGATAGAGGGAAAGGAGTGTTAGTGAATTCAGAAACTGAGCAGAGCCTGATGAACACAAGATCAAGGCAGTGGCCCTCCTGGTGAGTAGAGGAGTCGGACCATTGGGTGAGGCCAAGAGAGGAGGTTAGAGAGAGGAGTTTCGAGGCATGAACAGATTGTGGACTGTCAAGAGCTATATTGAAATCACCCATAATGATGGTGGAGATGTCAGAGGATAAGAAGTGTGGGAGCCAGGCAGAGAAATCTTCTAGAAATTGTTGTTTAGGTTGCCCAGGAGGGCGATAGATAGCTGCAACACGCAGAGAGAAGGGGGTGAAAATCCTGATAGAGTGAACTTCAAATGAGGTGAATGCGAGTGATGGAACCTGAGGTAAAACAGTGTATGTGAAAAACTGTGACAGTAAGATTCCGACCCCACCACCTTTACTATTAGGCCTAGATGTGTGTGAGAAGTGGAAACCACCGTGTGACAGTGCTGCAGGGGAGGCTGTGTCAGATTGTGTGAGCCATGTTTCTGTTATAGCCAGCAGATTAAAGTTGTGAGATATGAAGAGGTCATGGATGGATGTTAATTTGTTACAAACAGAGCGTGCATTCAATAAGGCACATTTTAGTGACTTGGAGGGGGATGGGAGACACGTGATATTTATGAGGTTAGATGGATTTCTATGTTTTGAGACAGCAGAGTGTGAGGGGGAAAGGTGGTTGGGGCCTGGATTTGGTGATATGTCACCAGCTAATAAAAGCAGAAGAGTGAGATACATTTTGGTGGATGTTTGCGAGTGTTTGTACTGGTGGCCAGTTGCGGTTGTCAAAGTACTTGCAGAGAGGAAAGTATAAATCTCATGAGTATTTAGAAGAGGTGAGTGGAGAATAGAAGCTGTAATGTGTACAGAGGGGTGAGTTTCTGGGTGTGTGCAGAATGTGTTAAATTTGGTGAGAATTCCATGAATTGAAATTAGACACAGTAGTTTGATGAACATGCTGTGGTTGTTTGTATTTTATGGGTTAAGTGGAGTTAGAGTAAGTTGTTTTTGAAAATTACCTTTTCTTGAAGTTTTTCAACTGTTTTTTTAACTGTTCGGATAACACACTTATTAATTCCACACTTAATAAATTCCAGCAAGCTACCCCCAGCAAGCTGACCCCTTAACTGACTCTAAGGAAATACTGTCTCTAATTAGGAACAGGTCTACCTCTGAACATTTGGCCACCTGATTGAAATGCAAATTGATCATAGAACAAATTGCACAGGGAGGGTCAGCAGACTTAAACTACTCTAGCTATTCACAATAAATTCAAGCACATACATAGAAAATTACAAGAAACACATAACATACATTCAAATATAAGTTGTGGTTTGCACATAGCATGTGTGTCAGTCTGAGCCTGGTAGCAATGTAGCAATGAATTCACATACATTCAAATATAAGTTGTGGTTTGCACATAGCATGTGTGTCAGTCTGAGCCTGGTAGCAATGTAGCAATGAATTCACATACATTCAAATATAAGTTGTGGTTTGCACATAGCATGTGTGTCAGTCTGAGCCTGGTAGCAATGTAGCAATGAATTCACATACCTGAGAGATGAGAAGAAAAAAAGGTGATTAGTCCAGTCCCAAGAAGAAGAACTGTTTTTTTAACTGTTCGGATAACACACTTATTAATTCCACACTTAATAAATTCCAGCAAGCTACCCCCAGCAAGCTGACCCCTTAACTGACTCTAAGGAAATACTGTCTCTAATTAGGAACAGGTCTACCTCTGAACATTTGGCCACCTGATTGAAATGCAAATTGATCATAGAACAAATTGCACAGGGAGGGTCAGCAGACTTAAACTACTCTAGCTATTCACAATAAATTCAAGCACATACATAGAAAATTACAAGAAACACATAACATACATTCAAATATAAGTTGTGGTTTGCACATAGCATGTGTGTCAGTCTGAGCCTGGTAGCAATGTAGCAATGAATTCACATACATTCAAATATAAGTTGTGGTTTGCACATAGCATGTGTGTCAGTCTGAGCCTGGTAGCAATGTAGCAATGAATTCACATACATTCAAATATAAGTTGTGGTTTGCACATAGCATGTGTGTCAGTCTGAGCCTGGTAGCAATGTAGCAATGAATTCACATACATTCAAATATAAGTTGTGGTTTGCACATAGCATGTGTGTCAGTCTGAGCCTGGTAGCAATGTAGCAATGAATTCACATACATTCAAATATAAGTTGTGGTTTGCACATAGCATGTGTGTCAGTCTGAGCCTGGTAGCAATGTAGCAATGAATTCACATACCTGAGAGATGAGAAGAAAAAAAGGTGATTAGTCCAGTCCCAAGAAGAAGAACTGTTTTTTTAACTGTTCGGATAACACACTTATTAATTCCACACTTAATAAATTCCAGCAAGCTACCCCCAGCAAGCTGACCCCTTAACTGACTCTAAGGAAATACTGTCTCTAATTAGGAACAGGTCTACCTCTGAACATTTGGCCACCTGATTGAAATGCAAATTGATCATAGAACAAATTGCACAGGGAGGGTCAGCAGACTTAAACTACTCTAGCTATTCACAATAAATTCAAGCACATACATAGAAAATTACAAGAAACACATAACATACATTCAAATATAAGTTGTGGTTTGCACATAGCATGTGTGTCAGTCTGAGCCTGGTAGCAATGTAGCAATGAATTCACATACATTCAAATATAAGTTGTGGTTTGCACATAGCATGTGTGTCAGTCTGAGCCTGGTAGCAATGTAGCAATGAATTCACATACATTCAAATATAAGTTGTGGTTTGCACATAGCATGTGTGTCAGTCTGAGCCTGGTAGCAATGTAGCAATGAATTCACATACCTGAGAGATGAGAAGAAAAAAAGGTGATTAGTCCAGTCCCAAGAAGAAGAACTGTTTTTTTAACTGTTCGGATAACACACTTATTAATTCCACACTTAATAAATTCCAGCAAGCTACCCCCAGCAAGCTGACCCCTTAACTGACTCTAAGGAAATACTGTCTCTAATTAGGAACAGGTCTACCTCTGAACATTTGGCCACCTGATTGAAATGCAAATTGATCATAGAACAAATTGCACAGGGAGGGTCAGCAGACTTAAACTACTCTAGCTATTCACAATAAATTCAAGCACATACATAGAAAATTACAAGAAACACATAACATACATTCAAATATAAGTTGTGGTTTGCACATAGCATGTGTGTCAGTCTGAGCCTGGTAGCAATGTAGCAATGAATTCACATACATTCAAATATAAGTTGTGGTTTGCACATAGCATGTGTGTCAGTCTGAGCCTGGTAGCAATGTAGCAATGAATTCACATACATTCAAATATAAGTTGTGGTTTGCACATAGCATGTGTGTCAGTCTGAGCCTGGTAGCAATGTAGCAATGAATTCACATACCTGAGAGATGAGAAGAAAAAAAGGTGATTAGTCCAGTCCCAAGAAGAAGAACTGTTTTTTTAACTGTTCGGATAACACACTTATTAATTCCACACTTAATAAATTCCAGCAAGCTACCCCCAGCAAGCTGACCCCTTAACTGACTCTAAGGAAATACTGTCTCTAATTAGGAACAGGTCTACCTCTGAACATTTGGCCACCTGATTGAAATGCAAATTGATCATAGAACAAATTGCACAGGGAGGGTCAGCAGACTTAAACTACTCTAGCTATTCACAATAAATTCAAGCACATACATAGAAAATTACAAGAAACACATAACATACATTCAAATATAAGTTGTGGTTTGCACATAGCATGTGTGTCAGTCTGAGCCTGGTAGCAATGTAGCAATGAATTCACATACATTCAAATATAAGTTGTGGTTTGCACATAGCATGTGTGTCAGTCTGAGCCTGGTAGCAATGTAGCAATGAATTCACATACATTCAAATATAAGTTGTGGTTTGCACATAGCATGTGTGTCAGTCTGAGCCTGGTAGCAATGTAGCAATGAATTCACATACCTGAGAGATGAGAAGAAAAAAAGGTGATTAGTCCAGTCCCAAGAAGAAGAACTGTTTTTTTAACTGTTCGGATAACACACTTATTAATTCCACACTTAATAAATTCCAGCAAGCTACCCCCAGCAAGCTGACCCCTTAACTGACTCTAAGAATGCCCCCCCACCTGCCATGATCCCACATCACTGGTGTAAGACCCGCAACCCCGGTTACCATGACCACACATCACTGGAGTATGACCTCCCCTGCCTGCCATGACCACACATCACTGGAGTATGAGCTCTCCCATCTGCCATGACCACACATCACTGGAGAATGACCTCCCTTCCGACTGCCAGGACCACACATCACTGGAGTATGACCTCCCCCGCTTGCCAAGACCACACATCACTGGAGTATGACCTCCCCCACCTGCCATGATCACACATCACTGGAGTATGGCCCACCACCAACTGCCATGGCCAGAGATCACTGGAGTATGACCTCGCCCACCTGAGAAGACCACACATCACTGTAGTATGACCTCCCCTGCCTAATATGACCACACATCACTGGAGCATGACCCCCCCGACTACCATGACCACCCATCACTGGAGTATGACCTCCCCTGCCTGCCATGACCACACATTACTGGAGTATGACCTCCCCCCGACTGCCAGGACCACACATCACTGGAGTATGACCTCCCCCGCCTGCCATGACCACACATCACTGGAGTATGACCTCCCCTGCCTGCCATGATCACACATCACTGGAGTATGGCCCACCACCTAATATGACCACACATCACTGGAGTATGACCTCCCCCCCGCCTGCCATGACCACACATCACTGGATTATGACCTCCCCAGCCTACCATGACCACACATCACTGGAGTATGACCTCCCCCACCTGCCATGACCACACATCACTGGAGTATGACCTCCCCCGCCTGCCATGATCACACATCACTGGAGTATGGCCCACCACCTAACATGACCACACATCACTGGAGTATGACCTCTCCCCCGCCTGCCATGACCACATATCACTGGAGTATGACCTCCCCCCCGACTGCCAGGACCACACATCGCTGGAGTATGACCTGCCCTGCTTGCCATGACCACACATCACTGGAGTATGACCTCCCCCGCCTGCCATGACCACACGTCACTTTAGTATGACCTCCCCTGCCTGCCATGATCACACATCACTGTAGTATGGCACACCACCTGCCATGGTCAGAGATCACTGGAGTATGACACCCCCCCTGCCTACCATGGCCAGAGATCACTGGAGTATACCCCCCCCCCGCCCTGGCAGTCTACCATGACCACACATCACTGGAGCATGACCCCCCACTGCCTACCATGACCACACATCACTGGAGCATGACCCCCCTGCCTACCATGACCACAAATCACTGGATTATAAGCTCTCCCACCTGCCTACCATGACCACACATCACTGGAGAATGCCCACCCCCCGCCTAACATGACTACACATCACTGGAGTATGACCTTCCCCACCTGCCATGATCACACATCACTGGAGTCAGACCCCCACCCCCGCCTACCATGACCACACATCACTGGAGTATGAGCTCTCCCACCTGCAATGACCACACATCACTGGAGTATGATATCCCCTGCATGCCATGACAACACATCACTGGAGTAAGACCTCCCCCCCGCTTGCCATGATCACACATCACTGGAGTATGGCCCACCACCTAATATGACCACACATCACTGGAGTATGACCTCCCCCCCGCCTGCCATGACCACACATCACTGGATTATGACCTCCCCAGCCTACCATGACCCCACATCACTGGAGTATGACCTCCTCCCCACCTGCCATGACCACACATCACTGGAGTATGACCTCCCCCGCCTGCCATGACCACACATCACTGGATTATGACCTCCCCCGCCTGCCATGACCACACATCACTGGAGAATGACCTCCCCCGCCTGCCATGATCACACATCACTGGAGTATGGCCCACCACCTACCATGACCACACATCACTGGAGTAAAACCTGCCCCCCGCCTGCCATAACCACACATAACTGGAGTATGACCTCACCCGCCTGCCATGACCACACATCACTGGAGTATGACCTCCCCCGACTGCCATGACCACACATCACTGTAGTATGACCTCCCCTGCCTGCCATGATCACGCATCACTGGAGTATAGCCCACCACCTACCATGACCACACATCACTGGAGTATGACCTCCCCCCGCCTGCCATGACCACACATCACTGGAGTATGACCTCCCCCCCGACTGCCAGGACCACACATCACTGGAGTATGACCTCCCCGCTTGCCATGACCACACATCACTGGAGTATGGCCCACCACCTGGCATGGCCAGAGATCACTGGAGTATTACCTCGCCCACCTGAGAAGACCACACATCACTGTAGTATGACCTCCCCTGCCTACCATGACCACACATCACTGGTGCATGACCCCCCCACATGCCATGACCACACATCACGGGAGTATGACCTCGCCCGTCTGCCATGACCACACATCACTGGAGTATGACATACACCGCCTACCATGGCCACCCATCACTGGAGTATGAGCTCTCCTGCCTGACATGACCACACATCACTGGATTATGACCTCCCCCACCTACCATGACCACACATCACTGGAGTATGACCTCCCCCGCCTGCCATAACCACAAATCAATGGAGTATGACCTCCCCCGCCTACCATGATCACACATCACAGAAGAATGCCCCCCCACCTGCCATGATCCCACATCACTGGAGTAAGACCTGCAACCCCGGTTACCATGACCACACATCACTGGAGTATGACCTCCCCTGCCTGCCATGACCACACATCACTGGAGTATGAGCTCTCCCATCTGCCATGACCACACATCACTGGAGAATGACCTCCCTTCCGACTGCCAGGACCACACATCACTGGAGTATGACCTCCCCCGCTTGCCAAGACCACACATCACTGGAGTATGACCTCCCCCACCTGCCATGATCACACATCACTGGAGTATGGCCCACCACCTGCCATGGCCAGAGATCACTGGAGTATGACCTTGCCCACCTGAGAAGACCACACATCACTGTAGTATGACCTCCCCTGCCTAATATGACCACACATCACTGGAGCATGACCCCCCCGACTACCATGACCACCCATCACTGGAGTATGACCTCCCCTGCCTGCCATGACCACACATTACTGGAGTATGACCTCCCCCCGACTGCCAGGACCACACATCACTGGAGTATGACCTCCCCCGCCTGCCATGACCACACATCACTGGAGTATGACCTCCCCTGCCTGCCATGATCACACATCACTGGAGTATGGCCCACCACCTAATATGACCACACATCACTGGAGTATGACCTCCCCCCAGCCTGCCATGACCACACATCACTGGATTATGACCTCCCCAGCCTACCATGACCACACATCACTGGAGTATGACCTCCCCCACCTGCCATGACCACACATCACTGGAGTATGACCTCCCCCGCCTGCCATGATCACACATCACTGGAGTATGGCCCACCACCTAACATGACCACACATCACTGGAGTATGACCTCTCCCCCGCCTGCCATGACCACATATCACTGGAGTATGACCTCCCCCCGACTGCCAGGACCACACATCGCTGGAGTATGACCTCCCCTGCCTGCCATGACCACACATCACTGGAGTATGAGCTCACCCGCCTGCCATGACCACACATCACTGGAATATGACCCCCCCACCTGCCATGACCACACATCACTGGAGTATGAGCTCTCCTGCCTGACATGACCACACATCTATGGAGTATGACCTCGCCCGCCTGCCATGACCACACATCACTGGAGTATGACCCCCCCACCTGCCATGACCACACATCACTGGAGTATGAGCTCTCCTGCCTGACATGACCACACATCTATGGAGTATGACCTCGCCCGCCTGCCATGACCACACATCACTGGAGTATGACCCCCCCACCTGCCATGACCACACATCACTGGAGTATGAGCTCTCCTGCCTGACATGACCACACATCTATGGAGTATGACCTCCCCCGCCTGCCATGACCACACATCACTGGAGTATGACCACCCCCGCCTGCCATGACCACACTTCTCTGGAGTATGACCTCTCCTACCTGCCATGACCACACATCACAGGTGTCAGTGTGTGTAATGTGTAAAGGGTTAATATGCAGGTGTCGGTGTGTGTAGCATGTGAAGGTTTAATATACAGGTGTGTGTGTGACGTGTGAAGGGTTAATATACAGCTGTCGTGTGTGTTACGTGTGAAGGGTTAATATGCAGGTGTCAGTGTGTGTAGCATGTGAAGGGTTAATATGAAGGTGTCAGTGTGTGTAACGTGTGAATGGATTATATACACGTGTCACTGTGTGTAACGTGTGAAGGGTTAATATACAGCTGTCAGTGTGTGTAGCATGTGAAGGGTTAGTGTGCTTGTGTCAGTGTGTGTAATATGTAAGGAGTTAATATGCATGTGTCAGTGTGTATAACATGTGAAGGGTTAATATGCTGGTGTCAATGTATGTAACGTGTGAAGGGTTAATATACAAGTTTCAGTGTGTGTAGCGTGTGAAGGGTTAATATGCAGGTGACAGTGTGTGTAACGTGTGAAGGGTTAATATGCAGGTGTCAGTGTGTGTAACGTGTGAAGGGTTAATATGCAGGTGTCAGTGTGTAACGTGTGAAGGGTTAATATGCTGGTGTCAATGTATGTAACGTGTGAAGGGTTAATATACAAGTTTCAGTGTGTGTAGCGTGTGAAGGGTTAATATGCAGGTGACAGTGTGTGTAACGTATGAAGGGTTAATATGCAGGTGTCAGTGTGTAACGTGTGAAGGGTTAATATGCAGGTGTCAGTGTGTGTAACGAGTAAAGGGTTAATATTCAGGTGTCAGTGTGTGTAACGTGTAATGGTTTAATTTGCAGGTGTCAATGTATGTAACGTGTGAAGGGTTAATATACAAGTTTTAGTGTGTGTAACGTGTGAATGGTTAATATGCAGGTGTCAATGTATGTAACGTGTGAAGGGTTAATATGCAGGTTTCAATGTATGTAACGTGTGAAGGGTTTATATGCAGGTGTCAATGTATGTAACGTGTGAAGGGTTAATATGCAGGTGTCAGTGTGTGTAACGTGTGAATGGTTAATATGCAGGTGTCAGTGTGTGTAACATGTTAAGGGTTAATATGCAGGTGTCAATGTATGTAACATGTGAAGGGTTAATATACAAGTTTTAGAGTGGGTATAGTGTGAAGGGTTAATATGCAGGTGTCACTGTGTGTAACGTGTTAAGGGTTAATATGCACTTGTCAATGTATGTAACGTGTAAAGGGTTGATATACAAGTTTCATTGTGGGTAACAAGTAAAGGGTTAATATACAGGTGTCAGTGTGTGTAACGTGTAAAGGGTTAATATTCAGGTGTCAGTGTATGTAACATGTGAAGGGTTAATATACAAGTTTCAGTGTGTGTAACGTGTGAAAGATTAATATGCAGGTGTCAATGTATGTAACGTCTGAAGGGTTAATATGCAGGTGTCAGTGTGTGTAACGAGTGAAGGGTTAAAATGCAGCAGGTGTCTGTGTATGTAACGTGTGAAGGGTTAATATACAGGTGTCAGTGTATGTAACGTGTGAAGGGTTAATATGCAGGTGTCAATGTATGTAACGTCTGAAGGGTTAATATGCAGGTGTCAGTGTGTGTAACGAGTGAAGGGTTAAAATGCAGCAGGTGTCTGTGTATGTAACGTGTGAAGGGTTAATATACAGGTGTCAGTGTATGTAACGTGTGAAGGGTTAATATGCAGGTGTCAGTGTGTGTAACGAGTAAAGGGTTAATATACAGGTGTCAGTGTGTGTAACTTGTGAAGGGTTATTATGCAGGTGTCAGTGTGTGTAACGAGTGAATGGTTAATATGCAGGTGTCAATGTATGTAACGTGTGAAGGGTTAATATGCAGGTTTCAGATTGTGTAATGTGTCAAGGATTAATATGCAGGTGTCATTGTGTGTAATGAGTGAAGGGTTAAAATGCACGTGTCAGTGTATGTAACGTGTGAAGGATTAATTTACAGGTGTCAGTGTATGTAACGTGTGAAGGGTTTATTTACAGCTGTCGGTGTGTGTAACGTGTGAATGGTTAATATGCAGGTGTCAGTGTGTGTAACGAGTAAAGGGTTAATATACAGGTGTCAGTGTGTGTAACGTGTGAAGGTTTAATATGCAGGTGTCAGTGTATGTTACGTGTGAAGGGTTAATATACAAGTTTCAGTGTGTGTAACGTGTTAATGGTTAATATGGAGGTGTCAGTGTGTGTAAGGTGTGAAGGGTTAATATACAGGTGTCAATGTATGTAACGTGTGAAGGGTTAATATACAAGTTTGTGTGTAACATGTGAAGGGTTAATTGCAGGTGTCAGTGTGTTCATCGTGTGAATGATTAACACACAGTTGTCAGTGTGTGTAATATGTGAAGGGTTAATATACAGGTGTCAGTGTGTGTAACGTGTAAAAGCTTAATTTGCAGGTGTCAGTGTGTGTAATGTGTGAAGGGTTAATTTGCAGGTGTCAGTTTGTGTAACATGTAAAGGGTTAATATACGGCTATCAGTGTAACGTGAAGTTGTAATATAATACAGGTGTCAGTGTGTGTAACGTGTGAAAGAGTTATTACACAGGTGTCAGTGTGTGTAACGTGTGAAGGGTGAATATGTAAGGTGTCAGTGTGTGTAACGTGTGAAGGGATAATTTTCAGGTGTCAGTGTGTGTAACGTGTGAAGGGTTAATATACTGCTGTCAGTGTGTGTAACGTGTGAAGGGTTAATATATACGTTTAAGTGTAACATGTGAAGCATTAATATGCAGGTGTCGCTGTGTGGAATGTGTGAAGGGTGAATATACAGGTGTCAGTGTGTGTAACGTGTGAAGGGTTAATATGCAGATGTCAGTGTGTGTAACGTGTGAAGGGTTAATATGTAGTTGTGAGTGTGTATAGTGTGTGAAGGGTTAATTTCAAGGTGTCAGTGTGTGTGTGTAACGTGTGAAGGGATAATTTGCAGGTGTCAGTGTGTGTAACGTGTGAAGGGTTAATATGCAAGTTCCTGTGTGTTAACGTGTGAAGGGTTAATATACAGCTGTCAGTGTGTGTAACGTTTAAACGGTTAATATACGGCTATCAGTGTAACGTGAAGTTGTAATATACAGATGTCAGTGTGTGTAACATGTGAAGGGTTAATATACAGGTGTCAGTGTGTGTAACGTGTGAAGGGTTAATATGCAGGTGTCAGTGTGTGTAACGTGTTAAAGGTTAATATGCAGATGCCAGTGTGTGTAACGTGTGACGGTTAATATGCAGGTGACAGTGTGTAACGTGTGCAGGGATAATATACAGGTGTCATAATGTGTCATAACAGGTGTGTAATGTGAAAGAGTTAATATACCGGTGTCAGTGTATGTAATGTGTGATGGGTTAATATGTAGCTGACAGTGTAACGTGTGCTGGATTAATATGCAGGAGTCAGTGTGTGTTACGTGTGAAGGGTTAATATGCAGGTGTCAGTGTGTGTAACGTGTGAAGGGTTAATATACAGCTGTCAGTGTAACTTGGGAAAGGTTAATATACTGTACAGGTGTCATTGTGTGTAATGTGAAAGAGTTCATATACAGGTTTCAGTGTGTGTAACGTGAAGGTTTAATATACTATTTTAACTGTAACATGTGAAGTGTTAATATGCAGGTGTCACTGTGTGGAATGTGTGAAGGGTGAATATGCAGGTTGTCACTGTGTGTAACGTGTGAAGGGTGAATATACAGGTGTCAGTGTGTGTAACGTGTGAAGGGTTAATATGCAGATGTCAGTGTGTGTAACGTGTGAAGGGTTAATATGTAGTTGTGAGTGTGTATAGTGTGTGAAGGGTTAAATTGCAGGTGTCAGTGTGTGTGTGTGTAACGTGTGAAGGGTTAATTTGCAGGTGTCAGTTTGTGTAACATGTGAAACTTTAACATATAGGTGTCAATGTGTGTAATGTGTGAAGGGTTAATTTGCAGGTGTCAGTGTGTAACGTGTGAAGGGTTAATATGCAGGTGCCTGTGTGTAATGTGTGAAGGGTTAATATGCAGGTGTCAGTGTGTGTACCATGTGAAGGGTTACTTTACAGCTGTCAGTGTAACAATTGAAGGGTTAATATACAGGTGTCATTAAGTGTAATGTGAAAGAGTTAATATACCGGTGTCAGTGTGTGTAACTTGTGAAGGGTTAATATGCAGGTGTCAGTGTGTGTAACGAGTAAAGGGTTAATATACAGGTGTTAGTGTGTGTAACGTGTGAAGGTTTAATATGCAGGTGTCAGTGTATGTAACGTGTGAAGGATTAATTTACAGGTGTCAGTGTATGTACGTGTGAAGGGTTAATATACAGGTGTCATTGAGTGTAATGTGAAAGAGTTAATATACCGGTGTCAGTGTGTGTAGCTTGTGAAGGGTTAATATGCAGGTGTCAGTGTGTGTAACTAGTAAAGGGTTAATATACAGGTGTCAGTGTGTGTAACGTGTGAAGGGTTAATATTCAGGTGTCAGTGTATGTAACATGTGAAGGGTTAATATACAAGTTTCAGTGTGTGTAATGTGTGAAAGATTAATATGCAGGTGTCAATGTATGTAACGTGTGAAGGGTTAATATGCAGGTGTCAGTGTGTGTAACGAGTGAAGGGTTAAAATGCAGCAGGTGTCTGTGTATGTAACGTGTGAAGGGTTAATATACAGGTGTCAGTGTGTGTAACGTGTGAAGGGTTAATATGCAGGTGTCAGTGTGTGTAACTTGTGAAGGGTTATTATGCAGGTGTCAGTGTGTGTAACGAGTAAAGGGTTAATATACAGGTGTCAGTGTGTGTAACTTGTGAAAGGTTATTATGCAGGTGTCAGTGTGTGTAACGAGTGAATGGTTAATATGCAGGTGTCAATATATGTAACATGTGAAGGGTTAATATGCAGGTTTCAGATTGTGTAATGTGTCAAGGATTAATATGCAGGTGTCATTGTGTGTAATGAGTGAAGGGTTAAAATGCAGGTGTCAGTGTATGTAACGTGTGAAGGATTAATTTACAGGTGTCAGTGTATGTAACGTGTGAAGGGTTAATATACAGCTGTCGGTGTGTGTAACGTGTGAATGGTTAATATGCAGGTGTCAGTGTGTGTAACGAGTAAAGGGTTAATATACAGGTGTCAGTGTGTGTAACGTGTGAAGGTTTAATATGCAGGTGTCAGTGTATGTAACGTGTGAAGGGTTAATATACAGGTGTCATTAAGTGTAATGTGAAAGAGTTAATATACCGGTGTCAGTGTGTGTAACTTGTGAAGGGTTAATTTGCAGGTGTCAGTGTGTGTAACGTGTGAAGGGTTAATATGCAGGTGTCAGTGTGTGTAACGTGTGAAGGGTGAATATACAGGTGTCAGTGTTTGTAACGTGTGAAGGTTATATGCAGGTGTCAGTGTGTATAACATGTGAAGGGTTAATATACAGCTGTCAGTGTGTGTTTTCTATTTGAAGGGTTAATTTACAGCTGTCAGTGTGACATGTGAAGGGTTAATATACAGGTGTCATTGTGTTTTATGTGAAAGAGTTAATATACCGGTGTCAGTGTGTGTAACGTGTGAAGGATTAATATGCAGGTGTCAGAATGTAACATGTAAATGGTTAATATACAGGTGTCAGTGTGTGTAACGTATGAAGGGTTAATGTACTGGTGTCAGTGTGTGTAACATGTGAAGGGTTAATATACAGGTGTCAGTGTGTGTAACATGTGAAAGGTTAATATACAGCTGTCAGTGAAACATGTGAAATTTTAATATACTGTTCATGTGTCATTGTGTGTTATGTGAAAGAGTTAATATACAGGTTTCAGTGTGTGTAACGTGTGAAGGTTTAATATACAAGTTTCAGTGTAACATGTGAAGGGTTATTATGCAGATGTCACTGTGTGTAACGTATGAAGGGTTAATATGCAGGTGTCAATGTGTGTAATGTGTGAAGCGTTAATTTGCAGATGTCTGTGTGTTATGTGTGAAGGGTTAATATACAGGTGTCAGTGTGTGTAACGTGAATTGTTAATATGCAAGTTACAGTGTGTGTAACGTGTGAAGGGTTAATATGCAGTTGTCAGTGTGTGTATCGTTTAAACGGTTAATATACGTCTATCAGTGTAACGTGAACTTGTAATATACAGGTGTCAGTGTGTGTAACGTGTGAAAGAGTTAATTCACAGGTGTCAGTGTGTGTACCATGTGAAGGGTTCATTTACAGATGTCAGTGTAACATGTGAAGGGTTAATATACAGGTGTCATTGTGTGTAATGTGAAAGAGTTAATATTCCGATGTCAGTGTGTGTAACTTGTGAAAGGTTAATATACAGGTGTCAGTGTGTGTAACGTGTGAAGGATTAATATGCAGGTATCAGTGTGTGTACCGTGTAAAGGGTTAATATGCAGGTGTCAGTGTGTGTAATCTGTGAAGGGTTAATACACAAGTTTCAGTGTGTGTAACGTGTGAAGGGTTAATATACAGGTGTCAGTGTGTGTAACATGTGAAAGGTTAATAGACTGTACAGGTGTCATTGTGTGTAATGTGAAAAAGTTAATATACAGGTTTCAGTTTTTGTAACGTGTGAAGGTTTAATATACAAGTTTCAGTGTAACTTATGAAGGGTTAATATGCAGGTGTCAGTGTGTGTAATGTGTGAAGGGTTAAAATACAGGTGACAGTGTGTGTAACGTGTGAAGGGTTAATATTTAGGTGTCAGTGTGTGTAATGTGTGAATTGTTAATATACAGGTGTCAGTGTAATGTGTGAACGGTTAATATACAGGTGTCAGTGTGTGTAACAAGCGAAGGGTTGATAGAAAGGTGTCAGTGTGTGTAACATGTGAAGGGTTAATATACAGGTGTCAGTGTGTGTAACGTGTGAAGGGTTAATATACAGGTGTTAGTGTGTGTAACGTGTGAAGTGTTAATATACAGGTTTCAGTGTGTAAAGGGTTAATCTACAGGTTTGAGTATGTAATGTTAATTGCTTAATACACTGTATATGCTGTACATTTGGATAAGTAAGGTGTTAATGTCTATATACAGGTTTGGATATGTAACATGCACAGGGTTAATGTATAGATTTGGATTTGTACTGTGTGAAAGGTTGAAATATAGGTTTCAATGTGTATAGTGTTACTGTACAGGCTTAGGTATGCAATGTGTAAATGGCTAATGGTAAGATTTTGGATATATAATGTATAAAGGGTTGATCCACAGCTTGTGATATGTAATGTGGAAAGGGTTAATATTCAGGTAATGTGTAAAGAGATAATAAACATGTTTGGCTGTGTATTATAAATAGTGGTAATACAGTATATAGGCTTGGAAGATTTGTAATGTATGATGTAGGTTTAGCCACTGTATGCAATGTGTGAACGGCTAATGCAATATACAGGACTGGGTATGTGACATGTAGAGTTAATATACAGGTTTAGATAGGAAATGTATAAGGGTTAATATTCAGATCTGGATTTGTAATTCGTAGAAGGTTAATATACAGGTTTTGGAAAGTATATAATTGTTTGGAAATATAATGTGTAAAGGGTTAAAATAGAAGTTCGGATAGGCAATATATAAAAAAAACCTGAATGTTCGGATTTGGAGTTCGAATATGAAAAGGGATAATATAATGGTTTGGGGATGTATGTAATGAGTAAAGGGGTCATATAATGGTTTGGGGGTGTACTGTAACGTGTAAAGGGATCTTATTATGGTTTTGGGGATGTACTGTAATGTGTAAAGGGATAATATAATGGTTTGAAAATATACTGTAATGTGTAAAGGTATCATATAATCGTTTGGGGTGTACTGTAATGTGTAAAGGGATAATCAGAGCCGGCCATAGGCATAGGCAAACTAGGCAATTGCCTAGGGCATTTGATATTCCTAGGGGCATCAGAAGCTTCTGCTGATTAAAATGATATGCAGCATGCATATATTGTGTCTGTAGCATTTCATATGCAGATACAGCCACAGTCTCACACAGTATATAGGCATGCTGCATATCATTTTAATCAGCAGAAAGTGCTTGTGCATCCTAGCCACATAGCAATGCATTTTCATTAAAGAAAAGGTGCCCGATGTTAGCATTGAAGCAAGATTTATGAGGACACATCTGTATCCAAGCAGAGGCAGAGGTCACAGTGTTAGTAGCAGTCTAAGTGCTGTGTGCATGTGAGTGGGTTGGTTGTGCAGTAGTGTTCGGAATATGTGTGAGGAGCATTATGTGTGTCATGTAAAAATGCATTAATAATAATGTGCAACATACGTGTAAGGGGCACAATGTGTGTCATTATGTGTATAAGGGCATTAATAATGTGCAGCATATGTGTAACAAGGTACTACTGTATGTGTGTCATTATGTGTAAAGGGGCACTAATAATGTGCAGCAGATGTGTAGGTGGCACTGTGTGTGTCATTATGTGTATAAGGGCATTAATAATGTGCGGCATATGTGTAAGGGACATTATGTGTAAAAGGGCATTTATAAAGGTTGTCATAATGTGTAAGGCGCGTTACTGTGTGGAATTATGTGTATAAATGCATTACTGATGTGTGGCATTATGTGTATAAGGTGATCTACTATGTGGCGTTGCGTATAGAAAGGGCACTACTGTGTCATCTAATGTGAATAAAGAGCAATAAGGTGTGGTGTAATGTGAATAAGGAGCAATTCAGTGTGATGTAATGTGAATAAGGAGCTCTTCTGTGAGGAGTAACGTTTATAAGGTAAAGTGATACTACTGTGGGATGTAATATGAATTATGGACACTATCACATGATTAAATGTGAATAAAGTTGCAGTACTGTGTGGCGTAATTGGAATTGGGGTTACTATTGTGTGGCCATGCCCCTTGCCAGCAAAAACACACCCCTTTTTTGGCTGTGCGCCAAATGTGCAAGCTATTCCTATTTAAAGTATATTGGGTACAAACACCAAAATAAGGACTGTAATGGGTGAGGGGTGATGGTGCTGGGAAAGAGGTGCAAGGTCAGAGGCGGAACCAGCAGTGGTGCTAGGGGGCACCAGCCAAAATCTTGCCTAGGGCATCATATTGGTTAGGGCCGGCTCTGGGGATAATATAATGGTTTGGGGATGTACTGTAATGTAATGTTGCTTGGATAGGCAATATGTAAAGGGTTAATATACATGTTTGTGTCTGTAATGTGTAAAGGTTAATATACAGTTTTAGATATGTAATGTGTAAGGCAGGGGCGGCCAGACTTTTGGAGACGGCGATCTACTTTGAAAGCCAAAAAGCTTTTGTGATCTACCTAGGAGGAATAATAGCGCGCGCCAAAGGCGCGCGTGCAAAAAAAGGTGCGTGGTATAACAAAAAAGTGGGCGTGGTATAACAAAAAGTGGGCGTGGTATAACAAAAAAAGGGACGTAGCCTTGCTGCACAGAGTGTAATGACTGTCTCGCACAAAATAACACATTGGACCCCACAGGTAAAAACCTCAAACACATATGCCCCCACAATGCCATATACACATATGCCCCCACAGTGCCATGTGCCCACAGTGCCAGATATGCACCCACAGTGCCAGATACAGATATGCCCCCACAGTGCCATGTGCCCACACTGCTAGATATGCCCCCTACAGTGCCAGATACACATGCCCCCACAGTGCCATGTGCCCACACTGCTAGATATGCCCCCACAGTGCCAGATTACAGATATGCCCCCACAGTGCCATGTGCCCACAGTGTCAGATATGCCCCCACAGTGCCAGATTACAGATATACCCCCACAGTGCCATGTGGCCGCAGTTCCAGATATGCCCCCAGTGCCAGATGTGCCCCCACAGTGCCAGATATGCCCCACAGTGCCAGATACAGATATGCCCCCACAGTGCCATGTGCCCACACTGCTAGAAATGCCCCCACAGTGCCAGATTACAGATATGCCCCCACAGTGCCATGTGCCCGCAGTGCCAGATATGCCCCCATAGTGCCAGATATGCCCCCACAGTGCCAGATTACAGATATACCCCCACAGTGCCATATGGCCGCAGTTCCAGATATGCCCCCAGTGCCAAATATGCCCCCACAGTGCCAGATTACAGATATGCCTCCCCAGTGCCATGTGCCCGCAGTGCCAGATATGCCCCCATAGTGCCAGATATGCCCCCACAGTGGCAGATATGCCCCCTCAGTGCCAGATTACAGATATACCCCCACAGTGCCATATGGGCGCAGTTCCAGATATGTCCCCAGTGCCAGATATGCCCCCACAGTGCCAGATACAGATATGCCCCCACAGTGCCATGTGCCCACACTGCTAGATATGCCCCCACAGTGCCAGATTACAGATATGCCCCCACAGTGCCATGTGCCCGCAGTGCCAGATATGCCCCCATAGTGCCAGATATTCCCCCACAGTGCCAGATTACAGATATACCCCCACAGTGCCATATGGCTGCAGTTTCAGATATGCCCCCAGTGCCAGATATGCCCCCACAGTGCCAGATATGCCCCCACAGTGCCAGATTACAGATATGCCCCCACAGTGCCATGTGCCCGCAGTGCCAGATATGCCCCCACAGTGCCAGATATGACCCCACAGTGCCACATATGCCCCACATTGCCACATATGCCGCCACTGTGCCATGTGCCCGCAGTGCCAGATATGCCCCCACATTGCCAGATATGCCCCCATAGTGCTCACCGTGCTGTGTGGAGAGCGCAGCGCTGGCTTCTCCTGCCTGCCGTTCTGCCCCTCAGTCTGGTCTCCGGCGGTGACGGCAGTGTGTATGGCTCAAATCAGGCACCGGTTCGCCAGCTCTGATTGGCTAACGAATCGGCGCCTGATTTGAGCTCTACACTCCGCCGTCACTGCCGGAGACCAGACTGAGGGGCAGTACGGCAGGCAGGAGAGGCGCAGCTTCGGGCGGATGGGCAGCGGATCACGATCGACTGGTCGCATTTCCGCGTTCGACCAGTCGATCGCGATCGACTGTTTGGCCACCCCTGGTGTAAGGGATAATATACAGGTTTAGATATGTAATATGTAAAGGGTTAATATACAGGTTTAGATATGTAATATGTAAAGGGTTAATATACAGGTTTAGATATGTAATGTGTAAGTGATAATATACAGGTTTAGATATATAATGTGTAAGGGATAATATACAGGTTAAGATATGTAATGTGTATGGGATAATATACAGGTTTAGATATGTAATGTGTAAGTGATAATATACAGGTTTAGATATGTAATATGTAAAGGGTTAATATACAGGTTTAGATATGTAATGTGTAAGTGATAATATACAGGTTTAGATATGTTGTGTAAAGGTTAATATACAGGTTTAGATATGTAATGTGTAAGTGATGATATACAGGTTTAGATATGTAATGTGTAAGGGATAATATACAGGTTTAGATATGTAATGTGTAAGGGATAATATACAGGTTTAGATATGTTATGTGTAAGGGATAATATACAGGTTTAGATATGTAATGTGTAAGGGATAATATACAGGTTTAGATATGTAATGTGTAAGGGATAATATACAGGTTTAGATATGTAATGTGTAAGGGATAATATACAGGTTTAGATATGTAATGTGTATGGGATAATATACAGGTTTAGATATGTAATGTGTATGGGATAATATACAGGTTTAGATATGTAATGTGTATGGGATAATATACAGGTTTAGATATGTAATGTGTAAGGGATAATATACAGGTTTAGATATGTAATGTGTAAGGGATAATATACAGGTTTAGATATGTCATATGTAAGGGATAATATACAGGTTTAGATATGTAATGTGTATGGGATAATATACAGGTTTAGATATGTAATGTGTATGGGATAATATACAGGTGTAGATATGTAATGTGTAAGGGATAATATACAGGTTTAGATATGTAATGTGTAAGGGATAATATACAGGTTTAGATATGTAATGTGTAAGGGATAATATACAGGTTTAGATATGTAATGTGTAAGGAATAATATACAGGTTTAGATATGTAATGTGTATGGGATAATATACAGGTGTAGATATGTAATGTGTAAGGGATAATATACAGGTTTAGATATGTAATGTGTAAGGGATAATATACAGGTTTAGATATGTAATGTGTAAGGGATAATATACAGGTTTAGATATGTAATGTGTATGGGATAATATACAGGTGTAGATATGTAATGTGTAAGGGATAATATACAGGTTTAGATATGTAATGTGTATGGGATAATATACAGGTGTAGATATGTAATGTGTAAGGGATAATATACAGGTTTAGATATGTAATGTGTAAGTGATAATATACAGGTTTAGATATGTAATGTGTAAGGCATAATATACAGGTTTAGATATGTAATGTGTAAGGGATAATATATAGGTTTAGATATGTAATGTGTAATGGATAATATACAGGTTTAGATATGTAATGTGTAAGGGTTAATATACAGGTTTAGATATGTAATATGTAAGGGATAATATACAGGTTTAGATATGTAATGTGTAAGGGATAATATACAGGTTTAGATATGTAATGTGTAAGGGATAATATACAGGTTTAGATATGTAATATGTGTAAGGGATAATATACAGGTTTAGATATGCAATGTGTAGGTGATAATATACAGGTGTAGATATGTAATATGTGTAAGGGATAATATACAGGTTTAGATATGTAATGTGTAAGGGATAATATACAGGTTTAGATATGTAATATGTAAGGGATTATATACAGGTTTAGATATGTAATTTGTAAAGGATAATATACAGGTTTAGATATGTAATGTGTAAGGGTTAATATACAGGTTTAGATATGTAATGTGTAAGGGATAATATACAGGTTTAGATATGTAATGTGTAAGGGATAATATACAGGTTTAGATATGTAATGTGTAAGGGTTAATATACAGGTTTAGATATGTAATGTGTAAGGGATAATATACAGGTTTAGATATTTAATGTGTAAGGGATAATATACAGGTTTAGATATGTAATGTGTAAGGGATAATATACAGGTTTAGATATTTAATGTGTAAGGGATAATATACAGGTTTAGATATGTAATGTGTAAGTGATAATATACAGGTTTAGATATTTTATGTGTAAGGGTTAATATACAGGTTTAGATATGTAATGTGTAAGTGATAATATACAGGTTTAGATATGTAATGTGTAAGGGATAATATACAGGTTTAGATATGTAATGTGTAAGAGATAATATGCAGCTTTAGATATGTAATGTGTAAGGGATAATATACAGGTGTAGATGTGTAATATGTGTAACGGATAATATACAGGTTTAGATATGTAATGTGTAAGGGAAAATATACAGGTTTAGTTATGTAATGTGTAAGGGATAATATACAGGTTTAGATACGTAATGTGTAAGGGTTAATATACAGGTTTAGATATGTAATGTGTAAGGGATAATATACAGGTTTAGATATGTAATATGTAAGGGATAATATACAGGTTTAGATATGTAATGTGTAAGGGATAATATACAGGTTTAGATATGTAATGTGTAAGGGATAATATACAGGTTTAGATATTTAATGTGTAAGGGTTAATATACAGGTTTAGATATGTAATGTGTAAAGGATAATATACAGGTTTAGATATGTAATGTGTAAGGGTTAATATACAGGACTTTATCCGGGCTTCACCCACTCTGTGGAATGCCCTCCCACGCACAGTAAGACTCTCCTCTAGTCTCCAAACCTTTAAACGTTCACTGAAAACTCATCTCTTCAGATAAGCCTATCAAATTCCAGACCCACACACATAACCTTCAGTGCTTCCCGATCTAATTACATCCTCTGTAGAGTATTCATAACATCACATATCTTGTCTTTCTTTACTCTCACACCCTCCTGACACTTGGATAACTTTGCGGGGTATCATCATACAACCCATTAAGAACCTAGCAATCTGGTGGACCATTATGCAATAGATAGATCTATCCTTGTGTATCTATGCCTATTTCCCTATAGATTGTAAGCTTGCGAGCAGGGCCTTCCTACCTCTATGTCTGTCTGTTTTTACCCAGTTTTGTTCTATTACTGTTGTTCTAATTGTAAAGCGCAATGGCATATGATGCGCTATATAAGAAACTGTTTAATAAATAAATATGTAATGTGTAAAGGTTAATATACAGGTTTAGATATGTAAAATGTAAGGGATAATATACAGGTTTAGATATGTAATATGTAAAGGGTTAATATATAGGTGTAGATATGTAATGTGTAAGGGATAATATACAGGTTCAGATATGTAATATGTATAGGCTTAATATACAGGTTTAGATATGTAACATGTAAGGGATAATATACAGGTTTAGTTATGTAATGTGTAAGGGTTAATATACAGGTTTAGATATGTAATGCGCAAGGGTTAATATACAGGTTTAGATATGTAATGTGTAAGGGTTAATATACAGGTTTAGATATGTAATGTGTAAGGGTTAATATACAGGTGTAGATATGTAATGTGTAAGGGATAATATACAGGTTTAGATATGTAATGTGTAAGGGATAATATACAGGTTTAGATATGTAATATGTAAGGGATAATGTACACGTTTAGCTATGTAATATGTAAGGGATAATATACAGGTGTAGATATGTAATATGTAAGGGATAATATACAGGTTTAGATATGTAATATGTACAGGGTTAATATACAGGTATAGATATGTAACATGTAAAGGGTTAATATACAGGTTTAGATATGTAATGTGTAAGGGATAATATACAGGTTTAGATATGTTATATGTAAAGGGTTAATATACAGGTTTAGATATGTAATATGTAAAGGGATAATACACAGGTTTAGAAATGTAATATGTAAGGGATAATATACAGGTTTAGATGTGTAATATGTAAAGGTTAATATACAGGTGTAGATATGTAATGTGTAAGGGATAATATACAGGTTTAGACGTGTAATATGTACAGGGTTAATATACAGGTTTACATATGTAATATGTAAAGGGTTAATATACAGGTTTAGATATGTAATATGTAAGGGATAATATAAAGGTTTAGATATATACTGTGTAATGGATAATATACACGTTTAGATATGTAATATCTAAGGGATAATATACAGGTTTAGATATGTAATATGTAAGGTATAATACACAGGTGTAGATATGTAATATGTAAAGGGTTAATATACAGGTTTAGATATGTAATATGTAAGGGATAATATACAGGTTTAGATATGTAATGTGTAAGGGATAATATACAGGTTTAGATATGTAATATCTAAGGGATAATATACAGGTTTAGATATGTAATGTGTAAGGTATAATACACAGGTGTAGATATGTAAAATATAAAGGGTTAATATACAGGTTTAGATATGTAATATGTAAGGGATAATATACAGGTTTAGATATGTAATATGTAAGGGATAATATACAGGTTTAGATATGTAATGTGTAAGGTATAATATACAGGTGTAGATATGTAATATGTAAGGGATAATGTACAGGTTTAGATATGTACTGTGTAATGGATAATATACACGTTAAGATATGTAATATGTAAGGGATAATATACAGGTTTAGATATGTAATATGTAAAGGGTTAATATACAGGTTTAGATATGTAATATGTAAAGGGTTAATAAACAGGTTTAGATATGTAATATGTAAAGGGTTAATATACAGGTTTAGATATATAATATGTAAGGGATAATATACAGGTTTAGATATGTAATGTGTAAGGGATAATATACAGGTTTAGATATGTAATATGTAAAGGGTTAATATACAGGTTTAGATATGTAATATGTAACGGGTTAATATACAGGTTTAGATATGTCATGTGTAAGGCATAATATACAGGTTTAGATGTGTAATATGCAAAGAGATAATATACAGGTTTAGATATGTCATGTGTAAGGGATAATATACAGGTTTAGATATGTAATGTGCCAGGGATAATATACAGTTTTAGAAGTGTAATATGTAAAGGGTTGATATACAGGTTTAGATATGTAATGTGTAAGGGATAATATACAGGTTTAGATATGTAATATGTAAAGGGATAATATACAGGTTTAGATATGTAATATGTAAAGGGATAATATACAGGTTTAGAAATGTAATATGTAAGGGATAATATACAGGTTTAGATGTGTAATATGTAAAGGTTAATATACAGGTGTAGATATGTAATGTGTAAGGGATAATATATAGGTTTAGACGTGTAATATGTACAGGGTTAATATACAGGTTTACATATGTAATATGTAAAGGGTTAATATACAGGTTTAGATATGTAATATGTAAGGGATAATATAAAGGTTTAGATATGTACTGTGTAATGGATAATATACACGTTTAGATATGTAATATCTAAGGGATAATATACAGGTTTAGATATGTAATGTGTAAGGTATAATACACAGGTGTAGATATGTAATATGTAAAGGGTTAATATACAGGTTTAGATATGTAATATGTAAGGGATAATATACAGGTTTAGATATGTAATGTGTAAGGGATAATATACAGGTTTAGATATGTAATATCTAAGGGATAATATACAGGTTTAGATATGTAATGTGTAAGGTATAATACACAGGTGTAGATATGTAAAATGTAAAGGGTTAATATACAGGTTTAGATATGTAATATGTAAGGGATAATATACAGGTTTAGATATGTAATATGTAAGGGATAATATACAGGTTTAGATATGTAATGTGTAAGGTATAATATACAGGTGTAGATATGTAATATGTAAGGGATAATGTACAGGTTTAGATATGTACTGTGTAATGGATAATATACACGTTAAGATATGTACTATGTAAGGGATAATATACAGGTTTAGATATGTAATATGTAAAGGGTTAATATACAGGTTTAGATATGTAATATGTAAAGGGTTAATAAACAGGTTTAGATATGTAATATGTAAAGGGTTAATATACAGGTTTAGATATGTAATATGTAAGGGATAATATACAGGTTTAGATATGTAATATGTAAAGGGATAATATACAGGTTTAGATATGTCATGTGTAAGGCATAATATACAGGTTTAGATGTGTAATATGTAAAGGGATAATATACAGGTTTAGATATGTCATGTGTAAGGGATAATATACAGGTTTAGATATGTAATGTGCCAGGGATAATATACAGTTTTAGAATTGTAATATGTAAAGGGTTGATATACAGGTTTAGATATGTAATATGTAAAGGGATAATATACAGGTTTAGATATGTAATGTGTAAGTGATAATATACAAGTTTAGATATGTAATATGTAAAGGGTTAATATACAGGTTTAGATATGTAATATGTAAAGGAATAATATACAGGTGTAGATATGTAATATGTAAAGGGTTAATCTACAGGTTTAGATATGTAATGTGTAAGGGATAATATACAGGTTTAGATATGTAATGTGTAAGTGATAATATACAAGTTTAGATATGTAATATGTAAAGGGTTAATATACAGGTTTAGATATGTAATATGTAAAGGAATAATATACAGGTGTAGATATGTAATATGTAAAGGGTTAATCTACAGGTTTAGATATGTAATGTGTAAGGGATAATATACAGGTTTAGATATGTAATGTGTAAGGGATAATATACAGGTTTAGATATGTAATATGTAAAGGGTTAATATACAGGTTTAGATATGTAATGTGTAAGGGATAATATACAGGTTTAGATATGTAATATGTAAAGGGATAATATACAGGTTTAGATATGTCATGTGTAAGTGATAATATACAAGTTTAGATATGTAATATGTAAAGGGTTAATATACAGGTTTAGATATGTAATATGTAAAGGAATAATATACAGGTGTAGATATGTAATATGTAAAGGGTTAATCTACAGGTTTAGATATGTAATGTGTAAGGGATAATATACAGGTTTAGATATGTAATGTGTAAGTGATAATATACAAGTTTAGATATGTAATATGTAAAGGGTTAATATACAGGTTTAGATATGTAATATGTAAAGGAATAATATACAGGTGTAGATATGTAATATGTAAAGGGTTAATCTACAGGTTTAGATATGTAATGTGTAAGGGATAATATACAGGTTTAGATATGTAATGTGTAAGGGATAATATACAGGTTTAGATATGTAATATGTAAAGGGTTAATATACAGGTTTAGATATGTAATGTGTAAGGGATAATATACAGGTTTAGATATGTAATATGTAAAGGGATAATATACAGGTTTAGATATGTCATGTGTAAGGCATAATATACAGGTTTAGATGTGTAATATGTAAAGGGATAATATACAGGTTTAGATATGTCATGTGTAAGGGATAATATACAGGTTTAGATATGTAATGTGCCAGGGATAATATACAGTTTTAGAAGTGTAATATGTAAAGGGTTGATATACAGGTTTAGATATGTAATATGTAAAGGGATAATATACAGGTTTAGATATGTAATGTGTAAGTGATAATATACAAGTTTAGATATGTAATATGTAAAGGGTTAATATACAGGTTTAGATATGTAATATGTAAAGGAATAATATACAGGTGTAGATATGTAATATGTAAAGGGTTAATCTACAGGTTTAGATATGTAATGTGTAAGGGATAATATACAGGTTTAGATATGTAATGTGTAAGGGATAATATACAGGTTTAGATATGTAATATGTAAAGGGTTAATATACAGGTTTAGATATGTAATGTGTAAGGGATAATATACAGGTTTAGATATGTAATATGTAAAGGGTTAATATACAGGTTTAGATATGAAATATGTAAAGAGTTAATAAACAGGTTTTGATATGTAATGTGTAAGGGATAATATACAGGTTTAGATATGTAATATGTAAAGGGATAATATACAGGTTTAGATATGTAATATGTAAGGGATAATATACAGGTTTAGATATGTAATATGTAAAGGGATAATATACATGTTTAGATATGTAATATGTAAAGGGATAATATACAGGTGTAGATATGTAATATGTAAAGGGTTAATATACAGGTTTAGATGTGTAATATGTAAAGGGTTAATATACAGGTTTAGATATGTAATGTGTAAGGGATAATATACAGGTTTAGATATGTAATATGTAAAGGGTTAATATACAGGTTTAGATATGTAATGTGTAAGGGATAATATACAGGTTTAGATATGTAATATGTAAAGGGATAATATACAGGTTTAGATATGTAATATGTAAGGGATAATATACAGGTTTAGATATGTAATAAGTAAAGGGATAATATACAGGTTTAGATATGTAATATGTAAAGGGATAATATACAGGTGTAAATATGTAATGTGCAAGGGATAATATACGGTTTTAGATGAGTAATATTTAAAGGGTGTTATGATTCCAGTACTCCTGACCGGAGGAGATCTAATGACAATGGCCAGAGTACTGGAAGGGGAATGCTGGTTACGGGAGCTAGAAAGACTAGTTGCCCCTGGCGCCCTAACTCTATTGTCTCACCCGTGCTATCGAAAATCCCTTGCGAGACTATGGTTTCTTGAGCCCCTGGCAGCCACGTTTGAAAGGCGGATTATGTCTGCCCAACTCCGGTGCCCCCCGGTCTTAGTGAGAGACAAAGGGAAATCCGAGGCAGGATGATGACAAGAGGACCTCTGACTGACAACAGGCCAGGGGCAACAAGCTAACTAACCAAACCAGAAGTATGCGCGGAAAAACCGCCAGATAAAAGGACAACCAAAATCCACTAGTCCGTTACTCCTACCCAGCACCGCTGGATACCAGAGTGGATCTGTGGGAGCGGAATCCTCCGCAAAAGCTCAGAAACACAAATAATAAATAATAAGTAATAAAGCGGCCAAGCCGCAACACACGGCTACGCCGTGACTAACGAACACCACTGGATGTTTAAAGGTGCTCAGTCTGGACTCCAGGAACAGATGACGACTTCCGAGTACAGGACAACTGAGGACAGGAACGACCGGGTACAGCAGGACTGGAAACACTCTCAGCAAACAGATACAGCATGCAGGAAGCTATTACCGGCGTCTGTGAGAAGCCCTGGAAGTGTACTTAACAGGGAGTCCTCCAATCAGCTGTTCAGAGGCTGATTGGATTAAATGCCGTGCAGCTGCCTTGCTGCACGGCCAGGAAACAGGTGCCCTATTAATTTAAATGGACCCAGCAACGGGGAACGCGGTCCGCCAGTGGCGTCCCCGTTGCTAGGGTCCGTGCGTCTCCGTGCGCCCGGCGTCTAGCGTTGCCAGGGAGCCGGCGGCTGTACGCGCACGGCGTCCCTGGTTGCTAGGCGCCGGGCCGCACCGACGAGCGGACCCCGGCGCCTAACAGTACCCCCCCCTTGAGAAGGGGTCAAGGAACCCCTAAAGCCAGGTTTCCGAGGAAATTCCCAAAAAAATGCCCTCTTGAGCCTCGGGGCATGGAGATCCTTATCCAGGACCCAAGACCTTTCCTCTGGACCATAGCCCTTCCAGTGCACCAGAAAATAAAGCCGACCCCGGGACAATTTGGAATCGAGAACCTTCTCCACCAAGAACTCCTGATGTCCCTGTACATCTACTGGTGATTTCCCCTGAGAGATCTTCCGAGGAAATCTACTGGAAGAAACGTATGGTTTCAACAGGGAGCAATGGAACGTATTTCCGATTCGGAGAGCTCTTGGTAAACGTAACCGGAAAGCAACTGGATTGATTTTTTTAATAATATGAAATGGTCCAATAAATTTGGGGCCCAATCTAGCTGAGGTTTGTCGAAGTCTAATGTTATGAGTCGACAACCATACCCTGTCTCCCACCTTAAAAGTGCAAGGACGCCGGAGCCTGTCAGAAAACTTTTTCTCTCGAAATGCCGCTTTTCTGAGAGCAAGGTGCACTTTTTTCCAAATGACTCTGAGATGAGAGGTTAAGGTTAGCGAGGAAACAGAGGAATGTTGAAAAAAAGAATTAGCTCTGGGGTGAAAGCCAAAAACTGAAAAGAATGGAGACACATTAGTGGAGGAATGACAAGAATTGTTGTAAGCAAACTCCGCCAAAGGAAGAAACTCGGACCAATCATTCTGGAGTTTGGCTGAGTACAAACGCAAATACTGTTTTAATGATTGATTAACTCGCTCGGTCTGCCCGTTGGATTGGGGATGATAGCCGGATGTTAAAGACAATTTCATCTTTAATGAGGCACAAAAAGACTTCCAGAATTGTGCAATGAATTGTGGACCCCGATCAGAAAATATCAGTGGGCAACCCATGAAGTCTGAAAACATGGCGGAGAAACAAAACAACCAATCCCTGGGCAGATGGCAGTCGGGGAAGAGCAATGAAATGGGCCATCTTGCTAAAACGGTCCACTACCACCCATATGACTCGGAATCCGGCTGACAGAGGGAGATCTACCACAAAATCCATGGAAATATGAGACCATGGCCTGAGAGGAACATTTAAGGGCATAAGTTGCCCGATAGGCAAGGAACGGGGAACCTTATGCTGTGCACAGACCTGACAAGAAAAAACAAACTCCTTAATGTCTTTAGAAAGACCAGGCCACCATACTGAGCGGGAGACTAATTCCAAAGTCTTAGAGATCCCCGGATGCCCGGCAACTTTGCTATCATGAAACTCAGTCAAAACAGTAGCTCTCAAAAACTCAGGGACGTAAAGACGACCAGCAGGAGTATTTCCAGGAGCTTGATGTTGAAGCTGCTTTAACTGGGTAAACAAATCTTGTGTGAGGCCTGCCCAAATGACTGAAGACGGAAGTATGGGAGTAACAGGACTGTTATTATGAACTGGAAGAAAACTGCGTGACAGGGCATCCGCCTTGGTATTCTTGGAACCTGGCCTAAAAGTGATAATAAACTTGAAACGAGTAAAAAATAAAGCCCAACGAGCCTGCCGGGCATTCAGCCGCTTAGCTGATTCGATGTACTGAAGATTTTTGTGGTCAGTCAATACTGAAATGGTATGTGTTGCTCCCTCAAGCCAATGCCTCCACTCCTCGAAAGCCCATTTAATAGCCAGTAACTCCCGGTTACCAACATCGTAGTTGGATTCAGCAGATGAGAATTTCCTGGACATAAAGGCACAAGGATGTAGTTCCAGAGAGTCCGGATCCTTCTGAGATAGGATAGCCCCCACTCCAACCTCCGAGGCATCAACCTCAACAATGAAGGGCAATTCTGGGTTGGGATGTCTGAGGACTGGAGCTGAGACAAAAGCTTGTTTCAAGGCCTGAAAGGATAACTCAGCTTCACGTGACCAGTTGGTAGGATCCGCTCCCTTCTTAGTCAGTGCCACAATGGGAGCAACCAGGTCGGAAAAAGAATGAATAAATCTTCTATAATAATTCGCAAACCCTAAAAAGCGCTAAATTGCTTTTAAGTTGGTGGGTTGCGCCCAACTAAGGATGGCTTGGAGCTTCTTAGGTTCCATACAGAATCCCTGAGGGGAAATAATGTACCCTAAAAAGGATACCTCCGTGACATGAAACTCACACTTCTCCAGCTTGGCATATAGGTGATTTTCACGTAATTTTTGAAGAACCTGACGCACCTGGGTAACATGTTGTTCAATTGAGTCAGAATAGATCAGGATGTCGTCTAAGTAAACGACCACGAATCTTCCTAGAAAATCATGGTGCACATCGTTAATGAGATCCTGGAAAACTGCCGGAGCGTTAGACAAGCCAAACGGCATCACCAGATACTCGTAGTGACCCGACTGAGTACTGAAAGCCGTCTTCCACTCATCTCCTGACTTGATTCGGATGAGGTTATACGCTCCCCTCAGGTCAATTTTAGAAAAAATCACAGCCGAACGCAGCTGATCAAAGAGGACAGAAATCAGCGGCAGAGGGTAAGTATTTTTAACTGAGATCTTATTCAGGGCTCTAAAGTCAATGCAAGGTCTGAGTGATCCATCTTTTTTCTCCACAAAGAAGAAGCCTGCACTTAAAGGGGATTTAGATGGCCTGATAAATCCTTTCCCTAGGCTCTCCTTAACATACTCATTCATGGCCGCAGTTTCTGGCCCGGATAATGCATATAACCTTCCCTTTGGCAATGTGGCACCAGGAATTAGCTCAATAGCACAATCATAAGGCCGATGGGGAGGCAGAATGTCCGCATTGCCCTTGGAAAACACATCAACAAAGTCCTGGTATTCCACGGGAATGAGTTCGGGAATGGCAGCAGCTATTCTGACGGGAAACGTAATACATTCCTTATTACAGATGGTACCCCATTGTGAAATCTCCCCCGACTGCCAATCAATGATGGGATTATGAAAGGCCAGCCAAGGGTGACCCAGAACCACTGGAACTGCTGGGCAATGGGTAAGGAAAAACTCGATCTTTTCGGAATGAAGAGCTCCTACCGTAAGTAGTATAGGGGGTGTACGGAGGGAAATAACCCCATTGGACAAGGGACTCCCATCTAAACCATGCATGGTGATACACCTACCCAAGGCTAACTGAGGAATACCTAAGGCTTTGGCCCACGTTAAGTCCATAAAGTTCCCTGCAGTTCCACTGTCAACAAAAGCCGACACCGAAGAACTGAGGCTGCCAAAGGAAACTTTAGCTGGGACTAAAAGGGAGTTATTCGAGGAGATAAGCTGCAGACCAAAGTGAACCCCTCACAATTCACTTGGTCGAGGCGTTTCCCGACTTGTTCGGACAATTACGGGCAAAATGTCCCTTACCCCCACAGTACAAACAAAGACCAGAGTTTTGCCTTCTGGCTCTTTCTTCTGGAGACAGCCAGGAGAGACCCATCTGCATGGGCTCCTCTATGTCCTCAGGAATGGAAAATACACATGGAGTAGACCTGACAGGTGCTCCTTTTTCAGCCCTCCGCTCTCTGAGACGACGATCAATCTTAATAGAAAGCTCCATGAGTTTATCGAGAGTCTCAGGAGCGGGATACTGAAGGAGACTGTCTTTTATAGACTCAGATAAGCCGAGGCAAAACTGACTGCGCAGGGCTGGGTCATTCCAGCCACAGTCGTTCGACCAACGGCGAAATTCTGTACAATAAACCTCTGCAGGATTTCTACCCTATCTGAGAGCGCGTAACTGACTCTCAGCGGATGCCTCTCTATCAGGGTCATCATACAAAAGCCCTAAAGACCCCAAAAAGGCGTCTACTGACAACAATGCCGGATCCTCTGCTTTTAAACCAAAAGCCCAGGTCTGAGGATCCCCCTGGAGCAAAGAAATAATAATTCCGACCCGCTGAGATTCAGTACCTGAGGAGATCGGTCTTAAACGAAAATAAAGTTTACAGGATTCTTTAAAATTAAAAAACTCCTTCCTATCACCAGAAAAACGGTCAGGCAAGTGCATTTTTGGTTCAGGGACTACCCTCGGGGAAGTTCGTAAAAGATCTTCCTGCGACTTCACCCGAAGGGAAAGATCCTGAACCATCTGAGTAAGTTCTTGAATCTGGCTGACTAGGAGCTGGCCAGGATTTGGCCCTAAACCTGTGGGATTCATGAGGCCGATAACCCTTACAAAACTGAATAAGGAAAAAATCAAACCCTGTTTAATTTTAAGTTTTGGTATGGCCGGTAATAATGTTATGATTCCAGTACTCCTGACCGGAGGAGATCTAATGACAATGGCCAGAGTACTGGAAGGGGAATGCTGGTTACGGGAGCTAGAAAGACTAGTTGCCCCTGGCGCCCTAACTCTATTGTCTCACCCGTGCTATCGAAAATCCCTTGCGAGACTATGGTTTCTTGAGCCCCTGGCAGCCACGTTTGAAAGGCGGATTATGTCTGCCCAACTCCGGTGCCCCCCGGTCTTAGTGAGAGACAAAGGGAAATCCGAGGCAGGATGATGACAAGAGGACCTCTGACTGACAACAGGCCAGGGGCAACAAGCTAACTAACCAAACCAGAAGTATGCGCGGAAAAACCGCCAGATAAAAGGACAACCAAAATCCACTAGTCCGTTACTCCTACCCAGCACCGCTGGATACCAGAGTGGATCTGTGGGAGCGGAATCCTCCGCAAAAGCTCCGAAACACAAATAATAAATAATAAGTAATAAAGCGGCCAAGCCGCAACACACGGCTACGCCGTGACTAACGAACACCACTGGATGTTTAAAGGTGCTCAGTCAGGACTCCAGGAACAGATGACGACTTCCGAGTACAGGACAACTGAGGACAGGAACGACCGGGTACAGCAGGACTGGAAACACTCTCAGCAAACAGATACAGCAGGCAGGAAGCTATTACCGGCGTCTGTGAGAAGCCCTGGAAGTGTACTTAACAGGGAGTCCTCCAATCAGCTGTTCAGAGGCTGATTGGATTAAATGCCGTGCAGCTGCCTTGCTGCACGGCCAGGAAACAGGTGCCCTATTAATTTAAATGGACCCAGCAACGGGGAACGCGGTCCGCCAGTGGCGTCCCCGTTGCTAGGGTCCGTGCGTCTCCGTGCGCCCGGCGTCTAGCGTTGCCAGGGAGCCGGCGGCTGTACGCGCACGGCGTCCCTGGTTGCTAGGCGCCGGGCCGCACCGACGAGCGGACCCCGGCGCCTAACAAAGGGTTGATATACAGGTTTAGATATGTAATATGTAAAGGGATAATATGCAGGTATAGATATGTAATATGTAAGGGATGATATACAGATTTAGATATGTAATGTGTAAGGGATAATATACAGGTTTGTGTAAGGGATAATATACAGGTTTAGATATGTAATATGTAAAGGGATAATATACAGGTTTAGATATGTAATATGTAAGGGATAATATACAGGTTTAGATATGTAATATGTAAAGGGATAATATACAGGTGTAGATATGTAATATGTAAAGGGTTAATATACAGGTTTAGATGTGTTATATGTAAAGGGTTAATATACAGGTTTAGATATGTAATATGTAAGGGATAATATACAGGAGTAAATATGTAATGTGTAAGGGATAATACACGGTTTTAGATGTGTAATATGTAAAGGGTTGATATACAGGTTTAGATATGTAATATGTAAAGGGATAATATGCAGGTATAGATATGTAATATGTAAGGGATGATATACAGGTTTAGATATGTAATGTGTAAGGGATAATATACAGGTTTAGATATGTAATATGTAAAGGGTTAATATACAGGTTTAGATATGTAATATGTAAAGAGTTAATAAACAGGTTTAGATATGTAATGTGTAAGGGATAATATACAGGTTTAGATATGTAATATGTAAAGGGATAATATACAGGTTTAGATATGTAATATGTAAGGGATAATATACAGGTTTAGATATGTAATATGTAAAGTGATAAAATACATGTTTAGATATGTAATATGTAAAGGGATAATATACAGGTGTAGATATGTAATATGTAAAGGGTTAATATTCAGGTTTAGATGTGTAATATGTAAAGGGTTAATATACAGGTTTAGATATGTAATGTGTAAGGGATAATATACAGGTTTAGATATGTAATATGTAAAGGGTTAATATACAGGTTTGGATATGTAATGTGTAAGGGATAATATACAGGTTTAGATATGTAATATGTAAAGGGATAATATACAGGTTTAGATATGTAATATGTAAAGGGATAATATACAGGTTTAGATATGTAATATGTAAAGGGATAATATACAGGTGTAGATA
This sequence comes from Pseudophryne corroboree, assembly GCF_028390025.1. Lineage (NCBI taxonomy): Eukaryota > Metazoa > Chordata > Amphibia > Anura > Myobatrachidae > Pseudophryne > Pseudophryne corroboree. Next base: position 1,091,870 of record NC_086453.1, read on the forward strand.
TGTAATATGTAAAGGGTTAATATACAGGTTTAGATGTGTTATATGTAAAGGGTTAATATACAGGTTTAGATATGTAATATGTAAGGAATAATATACAGGTGTAAATATGTAATGTGCAAGGGATAATATACGGTTTTAGATGAGTAATATGTAAAGGGTTGATATACAGGTTTAGATATGTAATATGTAAAGGGATAATATGCAGGTATAGATATGTAATATGTAAGGGATGATATACAGGTTTAGATATGTAATGTGTAAGGGATAATATACAGGTTTAGATATGTAATATGTAAAGGGATAATATACAAGTTTAGATATGTAATATGTAAAGGGATAATATACAGGTGTAGATATGTAATATGTAAAGGGTTAATATACAGGTTTAGATGTGTAATATGTAAAGGGTTAATATACAGGCTTAGATATGTAATATGTAAGGGATAATATACAGGTGTAGATATGTAATGTGTAAAAGGTTAATATACAGGTTTAGATGTGTAATATGTAAAGGTTTAATATACATGTGTACATATGTAATATGTAAGGGATAATATACAGGCTTAGATATGTAATGTGTAAGGGATAATATACAGGTTTAGCTATGTCATATATAAGGGATAATATACAGGTGTAGATATGTAATATATAAGGGATAATATACAGGTTTAGATATGTCATATGTAAGGGATAATATACAGGTTTAGATATGTAATGTGTAAGGGATAATATACAGGTTTAGATATGTCTTATGTAATGGATAATATACAGGTGTAGATATGTCATATGAAAGGGATAATATACAGGTTTAGATATGTCATATGTAAGGGATAATATACAGGTGTAGATATGTAATATGTAAGGGATAATATACAGGTTTAGATATGTCATATGTAAGGGATAATATACAGGTGTAGATATGTAATATGTAAGGGATAATATACAGGTTTAGATATGTCATATGTAAGGGATAATATACAGGTTTAGACATGTAATGTGTAAGGGATAATATACAGGTTTAGATATGTCAAATGTAAGGGATAATATACAGGTTTAGATATGTCATATGTAAGGGATAATATACAGGTTTAGATATGTCATATGTAAGGGATAATATACAGATGTAGATATGTAATATGTAAGGGATAATATACAGGTTTATATATGTCATATGTAAGGGATAATATACAGGTTTAGATATGAAATATGTAAAGGGATAATATACAGGTTTAGATATGTAATATGTAAAGGGATAATATACAGGTGTAGATATGTAATATGTAAAGGGTTAATATACAGGTTTAGATGTGTAATATGTAAAGGGTTAATATACAGGTGTAGATATGTAATATGTAAGGGATAATATACAGGTTTAGATATGTCATATGTAAGGGATAATATACAGGTTTATATATGTCATATGTAAGGGATAATATACAGGTTTAGATATGTCATATATAAGGGATAATATACAGGTGTAGATATGTCATATGTAAGGGATAATATACAGGTTTAGATATGTCATATGTAAGGTATAATATACAGGTTTAGATATGTCATATGTAAAGGGTTAATATACAGGCTTAGATATGTCATATGTAAGGTATAATATACAGGTTTAGATATGTCATATGTAAAGGGTTAATATACAGGTCTAGATATGTAATATGTAAGGGATAATATACAGGTGTAGATATGTCATATGTAAGGTATAATATACAGGTTTAGATATGTCATATGTAAGGGATAATATACAGGTTTAGATATGTCATATATAAGGGATAATATACAGGTGTAGATATGTCATATGTAAGGGATAATATACAGGTTTATCTATGTCATATGTAAGGGATAATATACAGGTTTAGATATGTCATATATAAGGGATAATATACAGGTGTAGATATGTCATATGTAAGGGATAATATACAGGTGTAGATATGTAATATGTAAGGTATAATATACAGGTGTAGATATGTCATATGTAAGGGATAATATACAGGTGTAGATATGTCATATGAAAGGGATAATATACAGGTGTAGATATGTAATATGTAAGGGATAATATACAGGTGTAGATATGTCATATGTAAGGGAAATATACAGGTGTAGATATGTAATATGTAAGGGATAATATACAGGTGTAGATATGTCATATGTAAGGGATAATATACAGGTTTAGATATGTAATGTGTAAGGGATAATATACAGGTGTAGATATGTAATATGTAAGGGATAATATACAGGTGTAGATATGTCATATGTAAGGGATAATATACAGGTTTAGATATGTCATATGTAAGGGATAATATACAGGTTTAGATATGTCATATATAAGGGATAATATACAGGTGTAGATATGTCATATGTAAGGGATAATATACAGGTTTATCTATGTCATATGTAAGGGATAATATACAGGTTTAGATATGTCATATATAAGGGATAATATACAGGTGTAGATATGTAATATGTAAGGTATAATATACAGGTGTAGATATGTCATATGTAAGGGATAATATACAGGTGTAGATATGTCATATGAAAGGGATAATATACAGGTGTAGATATGTAATATGTAAGGGATAATATACAGGTGTAGATATGTCATATGTAAGGGATAATATACAGGTGTAGATATGTAATATGTAAGGGATAATATACAGGTGTAGATATGTCATATGTAAGGGATAATATACAGGTTTAGATATGTAATGTGTAAGGGAAAATATACAGGTGTAGATATGTCATATGTAAGGGATAATATACAGGTGTAAATATGTAATATGTAAGGGATAATATACAGGTGTAGATATGTCATATGTAAGGGATAATATATACAGGTTTAGATATGTCATATGTAAGGGATAATATACAGGTGTAGATATGTAATATGTAAGGTATAATATACAGGTGTAGATATGTCATATGTAAGGGATAATATACAGGTGTAGATATGTCATATGTAAGGGATAATATACAGGTGTAGATATGTCATATGAAAGGGATAATATACAGGTGTAGATATGTAATATGTAAGGGATAATATACAGGTGTAGATATGTCATATGAAAGGGATAATATACAGGTGTAGATATGTAATATGTAAGGGTTAATATACAGGCTTAGATATGTCATATGTAAGGTATAATATACAGGTTTAGATATGTCATATGTAAAGGGTTAATATACAGGTCTAGATATGTAATATGTAAGGGATAATATACAGGTGTAGATATGTCATATGTAAGGTATAATATACAGGTTTAGATATGTCATATGTAAGGGATAATATACAGGTTTAGATATGTCATATATAAGGGATAATATACAGGTGTAGATATGTCATATGTAAGGGATAATATACAGGTGTAGATATGTCATATGTAAGGTATAATATACAGGTGTAGATATGTCATATGTAAGGGATAATATACAGGTGTAGATATGTCATATGAAAGGGATAATATACAGGTGTAGATATGTAATATGTAAGGGATAATATACAGGTGTAGATATGTCATATGTAAGGGATAATATACAGGTGTAGATATGTAATATGTAAGGGATAATATACAGGTGTAGATATGTCATATGTAAGGGATAATATACAGGTTTAGATATGTAATGTGTAAGGGATAATATACAGGTGTAGATATGTAATATGTAAGGGATAATATACAGGTGTAGATATGTCATATGTAAGGGATAATATACAGGTTTAGATATGTCATATGTAAGGGATAATATACAGGTTTAGATATGTCATATATAAGGGATAATATACAGGTGTAGATATGTCATATGTAAGGGATAATATACAGGTTTATCTATGTCATATGTAAGGGATAATATACAGGTTTAGATATGTCATATATAAGGGATAATATACAGGTGTAGATATGTAATATGTAAGGTATAATATACAGGTGTAGATATGTCATATGTAAGGGATAATATACAGGTGTAGATATGTCATATGAAAGGGATAATATACAGGTGTAGATATGTAATATGTAAGGGATAATATACAGGTGTAGATATGTCATATGTAAGGGATAATATACAGGTGTAGATATGTAATATGTAAGGGATAATATACAGGTGTAGATATGTCATATGTAAGGGATAATATACAGGTTTAGATATGTAATGTGTAAGGGATAATATACAGGTGTAGATATGTCATATGTAAGGGATAATATACAGGTGTAAATATGTAATATGTAAGGGATAATATACAGGTGTAGATATGTCATATGTAAGGGATAATATATACAGGTTTAGATATGTCATATGTAAGGGATAATATACAGGTGTAGATATGTAATATGTAAGGTATAATATACAGGTGTAGATATGTCATATGTAAGGGATAATATACAGGTGTAGATATGTCATATGTAAGGGATAATATACAGGTGTAGATATGTCATATGAAAGGGATAATATACAGGTGTAGATATGTAATATGTAAGGGATAATATACAGGTGTAGATATGTCATATGTAAGGGATAATATACAGGTGTAGATATGTAATATGTAAGGGATAATATACAGGTGTAGATATGTCATATGTAAGGGATAATATACAGGTTTAGATATGTAATGTGTAAGGGATAATATACAGGTGTAGATATGTCATATGTATGGGATAATATACAGGTGTAAATATGTAATATGTAAGGGATAATATACAGGTGTAGATATGTTATATGTAAGGGATAATATACAGGTGTAAATATGTAATATGTAAGGGATAATATACAGATGTAGATATGTCATATGTAAGGGATAATATATACAGGTTTAGATATGTCATATGTAAGGGATAATGGGCTTAATTCAGAGTTGATCGCAGCAACAAATTTGTTGGCTAATGGGCAAGACCATGTGCAGATGTAACATGTGCAGTGCAGGGGGGGCAGATGTAACATGTACAGTGCATGAGGGGCATATGTAACATGTGCAGTGCAGTGGGGGCATATGTAACATGTGCATTGTAGAGGGGGGCATATGTAACATGTGCAGAGAGAGTTACATTAGGGTGGGGTGTGTTCAAACTGAAATCTAAATTGCTGTGTAACAATAAAGCAGCCAGTATTTACCCTGCACAGAAACAAAATAACCCACCCAAATCTAACTCTCTCTGCACATGTTATATCTGCCCCCCCCTGCAGTGCACATGGTTTTGCCCAACTTCTAACAAATTTGCTGCTATGATCAGATGTAAATGACCCCCTGTGTTCCTCGTTCTTGTGTATAGGTTGCGTATGTGTACACAGTTGTGAATGAGTTTGCTATGCACCCAGTGGGCGATGTATCATATTTTCTGGGCGGCAGGTTTATTTGCTGAGATCAGCAGTTCCATAGCATAAAAATCGCAATTGCGTACAGACATGAATTCTACCCAATGTCTTCTTTTACAAGGAAAGTATTAGTAACTATTTACACACAAACAGGTGTCATACGGATATAAAGTGGGGTCTTTTCTGGGGCAGTTAGGGCTGACGGCACATACTACGCCCTGTACAGGTGTGTCACTGGAAAGGACAGAGATCAGACAGTTGC